>NW_006203871.1:52066-53593 GCF_000334495.1 Tupaia belangeri chinensis
AGCAGGATGTGAAAGAGGCAGGACTCGTTTTCGCACAGCGTGTCCTGACGGCCTCCTCAAGGGGAGACATACCTCAGGGCTCAAACACCGACCCACGAGGAGCACCCAGGAAACCAACAATGTCAAAACCAGCCATAGGCACAAACACAGGTACACTGAGGGTACGAACAAGCCTTCTCGAGTTGTGATGATTGTGTTAAGACCAGATAACTTACAAATTACAGACTTCTTGCTTAAATATCTCTTTAAACAGTTACAAGGATCACAGAATCAATTCTTTAATGTCTGAAAACACAAACAACGCTCCCCCAGCAAGGCTCATGGGAGAACTAGACAAAATTGTTTTGTTTTCCGAATTCAGAAGACCCTAAAGGCAGCTCGAGGCCATCCTTCACACCGGCTCTAAATCAGAACCAGCAACAAAGACGTACAAACGGTGTTGATGTGGCACAACTTCGCTGCAGGTGCATGGCCGGAGGCTGCATTTCTGGAAGGCCTAGGACAGGGGTGCACTTTCTGAGACTGGAGCACTTCCTGCTTAAACCAAGTGGCTCCTCAGCATGAAAGGGGCAATGAAACCACTACCTCCCAAACTCCTCCTGGCCATGCCTGCCCCAGCCACTTCTCCTTTCCATCTGGCACCTGCCAACACATGATGTTCCAGAAACCCAAGAAAAAAGCATTTGCCTGCACTCACAGATGGGCATCTACTGATGCCAGGACACTTCACAGCCGGCCGACTCACCTCAGCCACCGGCCCCCCAGCGGCAGAGTGTGTGGCGCGCAGCCAGGCCCCGCCCACAGAGAGGACACCGCCTCAGGACTCTGGTCCATCACCACCATGGGCGCGACTGTCCACCCCTGTGAACTGTGAGAGGGGACATGTTGGGGGTTGCCTGGGACAGTGCAGAAAAAGGACAAACAAGCACCTCTGGGGCCCTGGTGAGTCCAAAGTCCCCTGGGGCTGAGGCAGGTGCAGGGAGGAAGCTCCCAGATGCTGTGCTGCATCAACTGTGGTGAGGGTGACCGGCGCGGCCCCTCGTGTCGCTCTGCATCCTGCATTGGCCGGCCTGGCTAAGCCCCTGCAGCCTGTGCACTTGCACAGACATCCGGCAGCTGGAGCAGGGCTGACATCATCTTCTATAGCAGGACACTCAGCTAGGATGTGCAAGCGGTGAGCACTGACATCACATTCTCTGCTCAGTGACAGACCCTGACCCAAAAAGCAGCACACGCAACTCTTCTGTTCAAGGGCCAATTCCCCAGTGTGATTGCAGCAGAGCGTGCAGCACAAGCACACAAGTGGCCATCCACAAGATGTGCAGGGAGGGACAGCACACCTCACAGCATGGCAAGGCCAGTCAGCCACCGAGACCGGAGCCACCACAGTGCACACTGTGTATGGCACACATGGTCAAGGGCCGCCGAGAGGCTTCTCCCACTTCAACAGTGTTGACCAGAAAGAAGACTGAAGATCAGACAGGGGGTTTGGCTCAGAGGCTAGTTTGTATTTTTTTTTTTTTTTTT
>NW_006203871.1:55317-72498 GCF_000334495.1 Tupaia belangeri chinensis
TTGTATTTTTTTTTTTTTTTAAATTTCCAGAGAGTGCACGCACTTGCCAGAGAGAGTGAGCGAGCGTGTCCAATGGGGCTTAGTCACACCACAATCCTATCTTCCATTCCTCCATCCTGTCAGGATCTTAGACGTGTGCATGTGTGTGTGCAGTATCTTCTTCAAGTAGTCAGGGCCATGCCATGATCCAAATTGTGGTCGGCTGCGTGGGGTCTGGCCTCCTGAGCACACCCCTTACCACTGTACTGCAGGGCCAGCTGTACGCTGAAAACTTGCTCAAGTTTCCAACATGGCAGACTGCATCAAAAAGACAAAACCTTTACAACTGTACTGTATCCTGCCTTAGGGCACGTGTGTGGGGGAGGGAGGACACAACACAGAGGCAGTGAGAAGGAAAATGAGAAACCACCCCCCCAGGGGAATAGCCATGCCGCAATCCCTTCTCCATGCTCCTGAGATCTTGAGCATGTACGCACACATGACCAGTGTGGTTTTCAGGCTACTGGATCTGGGACTTGAATCGTGGTCAGCTATGTGGGAGTCCAGCAATGTACTGCTATGCCATCTGCTGGCCCCTGTACTATATTTCAAAAGTTTCAAATTGGTGGATTAATAAACACAATAATAGCAAAGATGGAGGGAATTCTAAGTAGTAGTCTGGGAAATGAATAAGAGCCACCTCTCCCTTTAAATTGAACCATTTAGGTATTTTAAGCAGTATGCACTTCACTTCACTTCCCATTCTCCTTGTTGGGTGTGGATTCCTGGTGAAAGAAAGCACAGTGGGCACTTGGTGGCCTTCTCTGGAGTTCAGCTGGGGTGGAACGCTGGCTCTTCCATGGAAGGGGCCACAGCCCTGACCTCTAGACTTCCCTCCCACAAGTGGCCACGTGATGAACTCTGCTTTATACTTCATCAGGAAGCATGGACAAGGCTGCCCTGGCCAGTCCCACAGAACCCAAAGGGGTTGTGCCCATAGAGGTGCCGACTATGAGAGGGGTGGACTGTCCTGCAGGGCCAGCAAGAGAAGCCGGGCAGCAGCCTGTCCACCTGCAGGGAAAATCCCTGTCGGCCTGTGTGAAATGGAGGCATGGGAGAGGACAGGCAGAAAGAGAGTGAGCTCACGGCAAGGGCAGGAGGCCCCTCCAAACACTGGTGCGTGCATGGGACCCGGTGCCCCCAGAGTGTTTCCTGGGGCCAGGTGGGGCGGAGCTGGGAACCACTTCCAAGGTGAGCGTCCTTCCATTACACAGGAACAGTCGAAGAGCAGCCACAAAGATGTCATGACAACCAGACCAGAATACATCCCCCACGATGGACAGTTCAGGGCCAACACAGCCCCCAGCCACCCTGGCACCTCCCTTATCTCCCAGGATGGCCCGCGCCGCAGATTCTCAGATGTCCCGAAAGCTCAGCACAGTGACCTGCTGAAAGGCTCCCGCAGGTTAGGCCCCGTCACCACCGCATTTGACGCACACACTCTGACAGTCCGGGATAAGCTGTTCTTCCACAGGACCCACATGTATGCCCCTGCTCCTCTTTGCGGCTTATGGCCTTGTCTAGGGCCACATCACAGAGCACCTGTCTCCCCAGCATAGATCACAACCCAAGACAGTGTCCTTTCCTCTATCCCAGCAGGAGCCAGACCCCATGTGGGCAGCCTGAGGCCAAACAGCACCAGCACCAGCACCTCAGAGGGCACTCAGAACACAGACCAGCCGGCTGGGCATCACCAAACTGGTTTCCCTCTCTTCCACTCTGCAGTGGAAGGAGAAAGAGCTTCACAAAATAACATACTTTTCTAGATGCTTCATGCTTAGGTGTCTCTTTAAAATCCAGATTAAAAACTCACAATAACCATATGAAGCCTATCAACAAATTATTTGAAATCTGTTTACAAATTTCATTATTTGCTACCCTAACGTCATCTTATTGCTGCTGTGGCTTCAGTGTTCAACACTTCCAGGAAAAGCAGCTGGAAAACAACTTACAGGGGACAACTCTCATCAGGGCACCCGGTTTCCCAGTCACTTTGGGGAAAGAGGAGACTGGTAATTTAACTCAGAAAAGTGGTAGTTCTTCCAAAGACAGTTAACTCTTGGTCCTCAGTTTCCAACTCGCTCCCAAGAGGCAGCAGCCAGGACCCTGAATCTGGAATGTCAACAGTCCATCCAACCTACAGCCAGCCAGACTGTTGTACACGGAGCCGCAGACCTCCACAACAGCCAACTGGATGGCACACGGGCAGCCTGGGGGGAACAGCAGGGGCCAAACGCACAAGTGGGGAGAACTGCAGCTCACACCGTTGCTGCCCTGGTCCTGTAGGGCTGCCATCTGTGCTGCTGACGCACAGACCACAGCCCCGAGCAGCACCCAGGCTGCATACCATGCAGGCACATGCAGGCATGAGCGAGCGGTGCACATGTGCTCGTGTGTGCACACATGAGCATGATCTGGAGCAACACCACAGGTCAGCCACCACCATGCCCCAAAGAGGTCCACAGTAGGACAACGCTCAGCACACATGTGAAACACAAAACCTTCAGGGACTGCATGGGAAGGTAATGCTCTGTATTTTCAAGAAGTCAAGTGAGGATCAAAATACTTCAGTAATATGCACTTTGAGATTCAAATCTGAGGGACAAAACTTTTCAATCCTGCCACCTGGCCCAGCCAGCCCGAGGCTTCCCAGGAGGCGGCCAGCAGCGGCTTGGTCTCCCAGGTCTTCACGGACCATGCCCCACCCCCACAGCAGGCTTCCAACGTGCTCCTGGAAGGACAGTGCTGCCATCCAGGAATTACACGATGGGAGCTCGGGAAACTGACTTTCGGTGAAGTAGGTGCTTTCCTACCACTCCAGAGGTCTTAAAGGAACATCTCTACAAAATCCTGGCTAAACACTGGTTATAAAGAAAAAAGAGGAGCTTCCAGGGCACAGGCTGGGCAGACCCCACGACAGGTGAGCAAATGACAGCAGAGGCCTGGGCTGATGGGACCGTAGGAGCGCATGGCAGGAGCTGTGCGGGCCGAGGGAGACCAGCCACGGCACTGCCCAGCAGGCGCATCCATGTCCTGTGCAGGACAGGACAGCGATGGCCGCCCCGTGCAGTGGGAGCAGATCCTGCTTACAAGAACCACACAGGGTGGTATGGAGGGGTGACAGGCCTCGGGTGGGCAACGGTCTCACAGGAGCAGGCAAAACATTCCCTACCTCCTTTCTAACTTTCTCTGTAAGAGAATTTTGGAATTTAATAATGTACATCAGAAGTTAGAATTCTGTTTATAAAGAAATCTAGTCTTTCCTAAAATAAGCATTTTAGGGCAAACTTTAAAGGCATTTACCAAGACAATCAAGGACAGAAACCAGAAAAAGACTAACGGCTCTATCTCATTTGCAAGCTGACTTTCTCCTAACCAAGCACGTACATCAAGTGCTGGTCACTCTGCTGGACAGGACTGCATCCTCCACAAAAGGTCTAAGTCCACCCTGTTGCCTGCAAATGTAGCTCTCCTTGGTAACGGGGTCTCTGTAGCTGTATCCATGCTGGGGGAGGACATGGGGCTGGAGTAGGCGGGCCCTACATCTTGGCATCCTTATAAAGAAGAGAGAGACACACAGAAGGGGAGGAGGCCATGAGAAGATGGAGGCAGAGACTGCAGTGATGTGGCCACAACCACAACTCCTGGAAGCCCCCAACAGGTGGAAAAGTCAGGAGGGGTCCTCCCAGGTGCCTCCAGAGGGAGCTCAGGGGAACGCAGCCCTGCCTACACCTAGCTCTGGGCTGTGGCCTCTCCCCACCATGGTCCTTCTGCAGCAGCCAGGCACTGAGGACCTCTGGGGTCTGCTACAGGCTGCCTGTGCCTTCTCCACAGACTTGAACTCAGGACAATGAAAGGATAGCACCTCACATGAAAGCCACAAGAGTTGCTGCACAGAAGAGTGCTTTGAGAGTCTGAGATGACTGTTCTAAGGCTGATCTGACCACACACTGGAAGCCAGCTGGAGGAGCTGCTCTGCAGACAGACCCTTGGCCCATCAGGAGGAGCTCCAGCCAGGGTCGGCTCCCCATTCTCTTTGTTTATTCTTTAATTTTTTTTTTTTTAAGTTTTGGCTAGTTTTTTAAAAAGTATATATGCACTTGCCAGGTAGAGAGGGGGGTGGAGTAAAAAATCATCCCTCCATGGAGGTGGCCCCACCACAACCCTTTCTCATCTCCTGCCAGGATTTTGAGCACAGCTGCACACGCACTCAGCATGATTTTCAAGCTGCCACATCTGGTACTCAAAAACACAGCCAGCCATATGTGATCCAGGACCCTAACCTCCATGTCACCTGCTGGTCCCTATTCAGTTCTTTTGATAGTTCCCACCCTTTCCACTTATTAAGATGTTCCCCTTTACCTTTGAACATGCTAGAGTCATTTTAAAGTCTCTAGGACATCATGGGCACTTGCTTTTAACTAGTTTTTCCTCAACTATGAGCTGTACATGGCTGCCTCTTTGCCTGGAGATTTTCTCTTTATTCTTTTTTTTTTTTAAATTTAGCAGAGTTTAGCTGAGCAGAGTGATGAGCAAATGGAGCAGCCACAGAACGATTTCCTAGGAACGCTGTGTGTAACACAGCTGTGCTCCATCTGAGAGTCTGGCACACACCAGACCCCGGGAGGCCACCGTGTACTCCTAGGCTCTGCTCTGTGTTCTCTGCACTTCCATCACAGGTACCATCACAGAGCACACGCCAGGCAGACAGCGTGGAGTCTCCCCAGCTGCGTCTTCCTCCATCCTTCGTTGAGGCTGGGCCTCGGCTGCGTAGGAGGGCCTAGGACCATTATTTCAGCTGGATGCTTCTGTAACCGAGATGTTGATGAGGTCGCTCCACTCCGAGTGGGCAGCACCCAGACCCCACCCTACTTGCTGTCAGCCGCTCCATCCTGTCCCAGCCAACAGTAACACAGCATGTGCACCCAAGGGTCCCACCCGTACAGACCTGAGACCCACCCATAAGCCACACATCTCCCTGTTCCCTGACACTTCAACCATAGATTTGGCCACTTCCACTGCCATGGCCTGTGGTCTCTGGTGCAAGGGAAGGTGGGACCACTGTGTTCTGCTTGGCTTTTGGGCCATGGCAGGGACTGTGTCTCAGGCACAGAATAAGGCTGGTCACAGTGGCCCTTCTCTCAAGGGCTGCAGTCCTCTGTTACCCACTGGCTGAGACCCGAGAACGGCTGTGGCATAAGGCTGGTCAGACACAGCTGCTTCACAGCCACAGCAGAGGTTAGCCACAAGGCTAACATGAAGACTTGAGGAGGGAACGGCATCAACTCCGACCTGCCTTTCTAACTGCTACCGGCCACCAGTTTACGAGGGCAAACAACATGACAGACACAATGCTAAAGGCACCGGGTTTGTCTCACCCAGCGGGAACATACCCTTCTCTTATAGCCATGCATGCTTAGAAATTCCTGTCCTACATCCCCAAGATTGTAACTGATCTGACTTATGCCAACAATTAGGGTAAAACAGACTCCCATTACTACACATGCTTGGAAGAGTCAAATGTGTCCCTGGCCTCCTGGGCTTTTAGCAGGATCCTCCTGAAGTCGGCAAGTTCACGTCATCCTGAACCAGCCCAAACCCTACAGTAGCATCCATGGGACCCACTCCTCCTCCCGCTCCTGCTCTTCGACCCTAGGGTTTCCTGACACTACCCGAGGAGGGCCAGAGGCAGAGGAGCAGTACACACCTGTGATGGGCACGTAGCCAACGCCTTGCTGGTACACAGTTGGCATCAGGACCACAGGCTGTGGCGGCATCACCATGGCAGCTGGCAGTGACTGAAACACAGCAAAGACGATCCCAGGGTCACGGGAGAATACACTGCACATTGAAATCTTGGGACATCCAGTCTCACTGTACCTGTGCTGGTCTTGAGCCCAGACCAGAGGCCTGAGGGCACAAAGTCCAGCACAGGTGTGAGCATGTGACCACGGTGTCCTGAACACACTCACACCCCAACACCACTCTGCACAGCTGGGAGGTGAGCAGTCAGTACCTCAGGTTAAAAGATGTTGTAAAACGCAGAACCATGGCTAACTAAAGTGTCACTGAAGGACAACCTGGTTTAAGAAAGTATTATACATTCAAGTATAAACTCTGGGGTCTGTTTCATAAGAGTTATCATAACACCACCTTATTTCATGATGATGTAAAATTTCAGTTCAAAAAAATGTTTTTTAAGAGAGATTTTTGCAACAGGACATGTAGGCTCAATGGAGAGACAGACAGACAGACAGACAGACAGACAGACAGACACACACACACACACACACACACACACACACACACACACACACAGAGAGAGAGAGAGAAACAGAAAGTTAAGAAATCACCTTCTGGGGACCAGCAGTTAGCGTAATGGCTATGTCATTGGACTCCCATGTAGTTGACCATGGTTCGAGTCCCGGACCCGGCGGCTTAAAACTCACGCTGGGCATATGTGCGTGCATGCCCAAGATCCCAAGAGGAGAATGGAGGAGAAGGGATTGTGGCATGGCCATCCCCTCTTGGGGGTGATTTCTCGCTTTCTGTCTCTCTGTCTGGCGAACGCATGCGCCCTATGGCCAAAAAAAAACCTCTCCAAAAAAAAAAGAAATCACCTTCTAGGGAGGATGGCCATGCCACAATTACTCCTCTTCCACTCTTCTCTTGGGGTTTTGGGCATGCATGCTCATGCACCAGGCTTGAGTTTTAAGTCACTGGGTCTGGGACTTGAATTGCAGTCAACTATGTGGGAGCCCAGCAGCATAAAGCATAACCATTTCACCATCTGCTGGTCTCCCTCAATATTTAAAAATTATTTATTCATTTATTTATTATTATTATTACTTTTCAAGTTTGCTATAGAACACATGTACTCACTAAAGAGACAGAGAGAGATAAAGAGAGAGAAAGTGAGAAAGCAAGTCGCCAAGTCCAGGACTCAAACCATGGTTGGCTCGTGAGAGTCCAGTGCCTTATCCACCTTATCCACATGCTAGTCCCAATTCAAAAAAATTTTAGGTGCAGACAAATCTTTTAATTATCATAAAGATTTTGAATTTATATAAAAATGCCTGTTGAAGACATGGAATGAAATATTATAAGCAATCTTACTGGTATCAGGGACTTTCCATAAAATATTCCACTATGAAAACAAGGAAAAGAGGATGCGGGAGGTAATCATGGCTGAGCTGGGTCATCCTTCCCTCCATGCTGGGCTTGCTATACTCTCTTTCTACTTTGATATATGCTTGCAATTTCTTACAGTAAAAACTTTAGATAATAATAATAAAGCCCCGGGTGATATAAGGGGGATGACAGGAATCCAGAATCCTAAGTCCCCTAATCCTGCCCCCACTGTGGCCTTGACTAGGGTATTCGAGGGTGGAGATGATGTGAGGTGCTGGCCCCCAGGTCCACAGGCCCAGGTCTCTGCACTGCAACCAAGAGAGTAGCGTCCCCTCCCTGAGCAGCCCGAGATGCCTCAGCACTTCATGGCCAGAAACTGCCTTGTAGGAAGAGCTCGCCTCAACAGGAGCAGGGCCAGCCCCGCATGTCTCAAACCTCAGGAAATGGCTGGGTCCCTTCCCTGGTACAGTTCGACACCAAGGGTAGGGAACTACAGGAAGATGGGGACCTCTGAGGACTCAGCCAAAGGGAGACCGCTGTGCAAGGCAGGATCTATCTCTGGCCATGCCCCACAAGTGACACTGCTTCTCCAAACAGAATTCATGGTGGGAGTCACAGGGAAGGGGCTTGACCACATCGAGATTTCTGTGTTCTGTCCTGGCTACGCTGAGCTTAGCTGGTAGAAGGCCTTAGGTCTTTGGGATAAAGGCTTCCCTGGGCAGTGTGGTGAGGCCGCCACTGGCCACCAGGGACTACTGATAAGCCTACGTGTCTGCACGGGGTGGGGGCTCACCGCGTATGACATGATCAGGTTGATCATGCCTTCCTTGTCATCCCCCTGCCTCCCGCTGAGACTGTACCACTTGTCCTCCACCTTGCCCTGCTTCAGGGACTCAGGGATAGTGATGTGGGTCCAGGCGATGCGGTCATCCATGGAAAAGGCTCGCTGAGGAAGACAAGAGGCAGACAACCACTGTGTTATGAGCACAACCTTGTCACAGAAATGAGAGCCTTCCTTTCTCCTGCTGCCCTTCCACTGTGGGTGGACCTCCACTTCCAACCTGCTCTTGTTTGCCTGATGGGCTCTCCCACACCAGTTCCCAGTGTTCCCTGCTAGACAAGACTCCCTCAGGTACCTCAGTGGCCTAATGCAGCACATGCCTTACAGATGGTCTTGGGGGCTCCCCTCCCTGACTGCCCAGAGCCAGGTCTGAGCACAAAAAAGGGTCTGTTGTCTTCGACCTGCCCCAACTCAGGATCACTCACTATTCTTGCTCTAGCCCTGAGGCCAATCCCTGCTCCACTAGCTGCCACCTCTGCCAGCCCAAAGCACAGTGGGCAAGAACGAGGGGGAGGAGGAGGCCTTGCCACCTACCCCCACGTACACCTGTTTTTCACATACTCCTTGTTCTTCCAAAGGGAAAAGGGAGAAGAGAAGGAAAAACCAGAAGGCGGAGGAGAAGAGGGCAAGGGAAAGGCATGGCCTAGCTGCCCCATGTGTCTTCCTAGCCCTAAAGCACCCCTACCTCCCTGCGGCCCACCAGGCCTCAGCAGGCATGTGGAGCCACAGGACTAAGCTCGGCAAGGGCCTGATCTGAGCCTCCTGACTCTACCAAGAACGCTGCAAGGTATGACCACAGAGGACTGGAGGGCGCTGGAGGGACACTGCTGGGCCACTGTGCCTGGCACTACCTACAGCAATGTTTCTACCCAGCAATAGATGCTGAGTCACCTGGAACCCCACCCATCCATGAGTAGCCTGTCACAGAGGGGGACAATGGGCACAGAGTCTGCGCCACGAGGGACGATGTTTCCCATATGAGGTTGTTAAATGAGCTGAAGTGAGGTCTCATTTTTCCACTGTACACCCGATAAAATGCCTAAAAGCTGGTGGAGCAGCCCAAGGTGGCTGTTATGGAGCGGTCCCTCTGATGGACCAAAATCTGGCCTCAGGGACATGGTTTATGCCTCTCACCTCATCGAAGATCTCGAGATAGAATGAGTCCACACCCGGGGGAACAGTGCAGTGGATGACCTTATTCCAACGTGGGTTCTTGGCACCGTTGTGAGCTGTGGGTGTTTCGTACACCGCATAACCCAGGCGCAGCCGGCAGTATGGGTCCATGCGGGTCATGCCATAATTCTTTGCCAACTTTGCCTGAAATAAAAAAAAAAATGAGGTGCCAACATCAGAGGCAAAGCTAAGCTCACCTAAGCCATCTCCAATCTGAGCTCTTTGATCGGTAGTCTCCTAGACGAGGAGTTACAGCCATTCAAGTTCACTGGACACCAGGAACAGGGAGAAAAGATCCCAGGTCGAATCATCGACTCTGAGATGTGGCTACAGCAGCATGTGACCAGGACACTTGTGAGGATCAATGAGCCCAGCCTTCTCAAAAGTGGCTGATGGGGAACGTAAAAAAAGGAGGATGGCCTAGGACAGACTACAGAGCTGCAGAACATGATGGGGAGTTACTCTCAGGAAGACCTGTACCCCCGCGGGGACGAGAAGATGCCCAGTCAGCCACAGCGGCGGCATGGGGATCCTACTGGAGGTGTCTGTCTTTCTCCCTCTCATAGAATGAATAAACTAACTTAGGAAAAAGAAAGAAAACAAACCAAAGAAGTTCAACACCACTGGCCATCAGAGAAACACAAAACCCCAAAGGGATACTGCAAACCTATTAGATGAGCGATAACGAATAAGACAAAAAAATTGTCCATAGCACACGCCAGTACACACACACACACACACAGAACTGGCACTCTTACAGTGAAGCAAAATGGCACAGCCACTTGGGGAAGCCATATGGCAGCTTCTCAGACACCCCACTTCCAGGCCTACTGCCAATTAAATGAAACCTCACCTTCACACAGATCTAGACACAAACATTCATGGGAACGTTAGCCATAACTGCCCAAGCCTGGAAACAATCCTGGGTTCCCCTACTGGATAGATAAACAAACTGTGATCCAGGCACACAATGGAAGGACTACCGACACAGGCACCCACACAGTCAGTCTCAAGTGCATGATGCCAGCCAACAGCACCAGGCTCGAGCACCCCTGCCTGACTCCATTTACATGAAAATCTAGAAAAGACACTGAACTACGGTACGGATCATGCTTGCCGGGCCCCAGGGGAGGGCTACTGCAGGAAAGGGATAGAAGAAACTTCTCAGGTACTGGTTAAGTCTTCGATCTTGACTAAAGGACATATATATATACTCATCAGAACTCACTAAATGCATACAATTGAGTGCATTTTGATGCATGTAAATCATATCCATTAGACTGATTTCTGAAAACCATCCAAAAAAAATGACAAACCCTGCTGCCTGCACTGCCCTTTCCAGTGCCCACCCTCTGCCTCTCTGCCCAGCCTGCCCACTCAGGTGTACTTCACAGAAGAGTTTCCGCCAGGAAACCAATAACTGCACAACCCAAGCCTGCTTAGCCTCAGTCCTGGACAGACCAGGCCCCCACTCAGCCAGTCCCAGCTTGGAACCTCCAACCCCCCACCCCACCAGGCAGTCGATTCAGGGCCTCATCAGAGCATGGGCCTCTTCCCTGAAGTCTGCAGAGTGTCTCCATCTGCCTCTCTAGAACATCCTCACCCAAACACATGGTGTTTCTTACCCATTATTCCTGTGGAAGTCTGTTCCCTCACACCTGTGTGAAGCCCCTTACTACCCCGGCTGAGGCAACCACCCTGACCTCCCACCCTTACTCAGAGAGCTCAGCACCTTTCGATAGGTCATGTGGTTTATTTTAAACCATTCATACTCAATTCCTCAAACCCTGCCCCCTCTGGCTCTAAGGACAGGGTGTGGGTCTACTTTGTCTACAGCCGTGTCACTACCCCATCCCCACCGGAGCACCATCGGGCAAAGTAGGGATTGTGCCGAGTTATACTTTCTGTGAACAAGAACGCGGCCAGAAAGAGGCAGTGTGCTGGCTTTTGTCAGGCTCTCCAGCTAGCTGGGTTTGTCCCTGCCTGTCCTGTGTCCTGGCCAAGAGCTGTCCTTGCTCTGTTCCCCACTTTCCTGCTCTCCCTTGTTCTAACTTGGTCCTCTGTTTCCCATATTTATCCATGTGGAACTACGGTTTATTCACTTTAATCAAAGTGATGACCAGTTCTTCTCCGTGAAAACTTCTCCCTTCTTGGGTTCTTAGTGCTAATGTATTTCCTGGTGGCTGGATCCAACCTAGAATTACATGGAATCAGGTTTCTGTAGAGAGCTCCTGTAAGGTGCACAATTAGCCTCTAGACAGCTTCAAAGGCCCTTCTGTTGTCTTTGTCATAGATTAGCCAGAGTGACTCTCCAGAAGAGCAAACTTGCTCATCGCTCCTTAGAAACTGTTCCAGACCAGCTTGATTCCCAAAGCTTCCAAGTAATTGTCTTATTTTGTTTTTGTCTAGCAGCTGAGGTTTTGTGTGTGTGTTAAGGGATTTTGCCACAGGGCACGTGTGCTCACTAGAGAGAGACAGAGACAGTGAGGCAAAGTGAGAAATCACCCCCCTGGAGGGACAGTCATGCCAGAGTCTCCTCTTCTCCTTCTCCTCTTGGGACTTTGAGCAGGTATACACATGCACCTGGTATGATTTTCAAGCTGCCAGATCTAAGACTTGAATTGGGGTTGGTCATGTGGGAGACTAGCACCTTAGCCACCAGGCCACCTGTTGGCCCCAGGTTCCATTTAAAAATAAATAAATAAATAAATAAATATCAGGACCTGTTGAGTATTTCTGCTTTGGTTGGGCAGAGCCAACTCTTGGAACTGGCATGAGGCTCTCTGTCCCCACACATCTCCTTGTCCTCACTCTCCAGGAGCCCCATCTTCCATTGCATTTGGCCTGCCCACTATGTCCATAGCTGCCATGTTACTGCTATTAGCTGTCTCTTCCTATTTCTCTCTGCATTGTTGGTGAAATACTCCAAACAGGTCCTTGACATCCAGTGTATAATGCCAAAGTGGCGTAGTGACTGCTTAAGGAAACACCATTCCATATGCATGGCCGAGCACAAGCCTGGGGCAGTCACTGTTCTACTGCAATGGACTCTGCCAGGAACCGTCAGGTACTTCTGCCCTCCCCAGTGACATCCAAAAGACACATGTTAAATACATGGCATGTCACATGGTACGGCCACTTGTTGGGGAGCAACCAGGAGAGCAGAGCAGCTAGAAACAGGATCCTGGGGAGGGACATGGTGGCAGAGGTGGGGAGCAAAAGCCCAAGAGGGAGCTTTCTGGGGGAGGAGGAAAGCTCCCAGGAGATGCCCAGTGGTGAGGCAGTGAAACAGGGCCCCAGCTTGCAAAGGGCTCGGCAGGACAGCATGACAGAAAGACTTGTACAGGGAACACCCACCCTGGCCACACTCCAGGGTTGAATGAAGGTGGGTGGCAGGAGGGTGGCAGCTAGACCTGCTGAAGGTGGAGTCTCAAGCCTATGCTGAGGAAGACATGGAGAGTAAGAGATGGAGAGGAGGCACAGAGTAGCCCAAGGCTCTGGCCTCAGCTCTGAGAGCTGCCCACCTACTGAACTGGGGCAAAGTGGAGCAGGAGACAAGATGGATGTGAGCTCTATCTCAGGCACAGAAGATCTGAAAAGCCTACTGGGCACAGATGGTCTAGGAATCTGAGTGGAGCTGAGTAGCCAGCGTGGCTGAGATTAGCACATCAGGTGTTTATAGGAGCCACTTGCCTTTGGGCAGAGAGAGGGCTGAGGACCAGACCCCATCACTGGGGGCTTAGGAGACATCTGGGAAAGTGGCCAGGAAGGTAAACAGGGACAACACATGCAGCCTCCTGGAAGCCAGGGGAGGTTTACCAAAGGGAAGTGATAAATAGGAACAGAGCTTCTAAGCCTGTTCTAAGCCAAACAAAGAGCCAGGAATGTTTCTCATGATGACTCAGCACCAGAAGATGCCTGAGGGCACATGCAAGAATAGAGGTGGACCAAAGCAGTGGGCACTGCTGGGGGCCACCTCTGAGGCCTGGCCAGCTCTGGCACTCAGCCTGCGTGAGGCTAGAGAGCCCTGAAGTTACTGTGCATTGCCATGAGGTGGTAGCCACGCGGTGGCAGGGACTGCAAAGATGTTTAGAGTCGCTCCCTACAGCCTGACGTGGGAGGACCAAGGAGTGGAGTGCACACAGCACACACCGGGTGGGGATGGGTTTCTTGAGCCAGCAGAGGGAAGCTGCGCTGTTATTCTGCACGGGCACAGAAGAGATGTGCAGTGGGAAAGAAGCCCCACCAACACTGACTGATGTTGCTCAGGGGGTGGGATGCTGTTAAGCACCTTTCGACAGTATTTTACTCACCAGGTTCACAATGATTCTTCTGCCTGCTATATATTTGTGCGTTTTTATAAAACACCATGAGTCACAGGTTTCATTTTCATGGTTTTATAGAATGTTTTGGTTATCCAGATCAGTGTTTAATCTGACAATGTATTTCGGTTTTACCTGAAAGTCCATTAGCAACTGTGGGCTTTTGGAGTCGGAGCTGAGTCTGACCGTGCACTGCCTTTAGAGGAGTGGTGCTGGTGTGGGCTCCAAAGCCAGGCGGAGTTGCTGCTCGGCATGTGCTGCTGTGCCCATGACAGCACCTGCACCACCCTGTCTCCAGGGCCAGGGGAGCCCAGTCCCATGGAGGACGTGCCCGGCATGGTGCAGACTCCACCCATATCCACTACTAGTTATTTTAATTATTTTGGGCAGAACGCTGGGTAATCATCACTACTTTTTACATGTTATCATCTCTCAACATCAGATATATGTTTCAAGAAAAAACTGTAATCAGAAAAAGTCTCAGGTGCCTGAGAGGGAAAGGAAGCATGAAAGCTGAAATCCACAGTATCCCCTATTCCCCACCACCAGCCGACGCCCACCTGCACCACGGTGATATTGAGGCGGCCCACGGTGCCCAGCGCACTGCCATACTGCAGTTGCTGGGCCGCCTGGGCGTCCAGCTGGATCTGCTGCTGCTGCTGCGTGGGTGTGATGCGCAGAAAGTCCTGCGGCAGCTCCCCGAGGTACACCTGCAGTAAGAGAATGGGGACAGTGAGCTAGAGCAGAAACCAAAGTAGCCCAGGGCACTGGCACTCGAGTGTGCCTAGCACCCAGTATGCCCCTACTTTACCCCTTTCTGGCCACACTCTGGCCTGCGCTCAGCCTCGGTTTCTTCACCAGTAACATGAGGGGTCACTGAGACCAAAGGCTCCCCATGTGCGTCCACCACAAGGCCCTCCTGCTTCCCTCGTGCAGGAGCTCCTTCTCACTCACACAGGAGACATCCAAACGTGGACAGAGCCCTCGGCTCAGGAAAGCAGGTGCTCATGCTCCGAGATGCTCGTTAGAGCGTTCTTCCCTTCCTCAGGTCATTTTCTAAACGTCGTGCACACTCCATGTGTGACCTTGTGCCACAACTAAATGCCAGGCCTGTGAACTGCCAGCTAGTCACCTAGTCAAACAACAAGTGAGATAAAACCTGAACCTGGATCTAAAGTGACATGGAAAACCCTCTGCCAGGAATAGTTTGGATTCAAAAATGCCCCAGAAGAAAACAAGTAAATGGATTCAAAGCAAATCCTCGAAGCTCTCAGTATTCTGCTCCGCACTTGGCCCTCTGCCCACCAACCAGCCTGCAGGCCATGGGGCTCAGCTACCCAGGGTACAGGGAGACAGTCCTTAGAGACACTGAGAGACTGGAGGGCCAGAGAAAATACAGCTTGTCAAGAAGAAACAGAAGGAGCTGAAAGCAAGAGTTAGTGGGGACCTCTGGAAGCAGACATGAAGGATTCCGCCCCAGAAATGAGCAAAGGCCCGCCGGAAACAGTTGGAAACAATGTAAACAATGTACACACATGGGAGGACAGAGGAGCCAAGACCTGGAAGTTGCCCTGTCAGAGGGCACACAGCTGGCGAGTCATCCCGCCCTGGTGAGACCGGTTCAACAGCATCAGTGCTACCTCAGTTGTAAGATGTGGTGGCTGCAGGGCCTGAAGGGTCCCAGAATAAGAAATAATGGCTGACGAAGTCCCCAGGGGCGAGAAATGCCCGTGGGAGGGGACAGCCACAGGAACATGCTCAGGCTGCTAGTGGAGAAACGTGCCACCAGTCAGTAAGCCACCACCTCCTACAGGGTGGTCCTGCGGCACTGGAAACCTGTGTCTCACGTATAAACCGGTCAAATCTGTTCCTTGAGAGCTGTCACCAGAGAGTACTGTGAGCACCGAAACGCTCCGTAAAGCTCTGCTGATTCCACTGCGCAGACCAGGTTCCCTCGCCTGCCTGGGCTGTGAATCCCAATGATACGATGCCAGGCAGGGTTCCAGAAGGTTCTGCAGTCTCTTAGGCTCTGGCCCCATTGTGCTCACACTGTCACTGGGGAAGTGTTTCTTGTCAAGGGCTCTGGTGGCTTCATTCCAACGTCCCTGGGAGGGTCTTGTACCCTTCCCTATCTCCCCATTTTAGGCCTGGAGAACATAAATACCAGTCAGAACTCTAGAACCAATAAGAATAATCAGAAAGGAGAAGCCGCCGGCATAGACAGCGGGTTGAGTGGTTACAAATTCAGGATCCTGTGGCCAGGGGACTCCTCCATGGGCTGCACCCACACCTAAGCAGCCAGCCTGGGGCACGTACTGCTGCTCTTCCAGAACAAGCAAAACACTTCTCCTGGCCTCTACGAAGTCCCCAGGGGCGAGAAATGCCCGTGGGAGGGGACAGCCACAGGAACATGCTCAGGCTGCTAGTGGAGAAACGTGCCACCAGTCAGTAAGCCACCACCTCCTACAGGGTGGTCCTGCGGCACTGGAAACCTGTGTCTCACGTATAAACCGGTCAAATCTGTTCCTTGAGAGCTGTCACCAGAGAGTACTGTGAGCACCGAAACGCTCCGTAAAGCTCTGCTGATTCCACTGCGCAGACCAGGTTCCCTCGCCTGCCTGGGCTGTGAATCCCAATGATACGATGCCAGGCAGGGTTCCAGAAGGTTCTGCAGTCTCTTAGGCTCTGGCCCCATTGTGCTCACACTGTCACTGGGGAAGTGTTTCTTGTCAAGGGCTCTGGTGGCTTCATTCCAACGTCCCTGGGAGGGTCTTGTACCCTTCCCTATCTCCCCATTTTAGGCCTGGAGAACATAAATACCAGTCAGAACTCTAGAACCAATAAGAATAATCAGAAAGGAGAAGCCGCCGGCATAGACAGCGGGTTGAGTGGTTACAAATTCAGGATCCTGTGGCCAGGGGACTCCTCCATGGGCTGCACCCACACCTAAGCAGCCAGCCTGGGGCACGTACTGCTGCTCTTCCAGAACAAGCAAAACACTTCTCCTGGCCTCTTGTCACACTTCACCCCATGTCCAGTGGGGGCAGGCCTCTGGGCGGACAACAGCACGCCTCTCCTACACTGGCCAGGCCAGACCAGGCCAAGGGCACCTCCCCCAGCCCTATTTACAGACTGACCTGGAGCAGAAGTTCCAGCCAGTGAGGAGCAGGGGCCTGTGGGGCCAGTGGTTGCCATGAGAAGAGCTGGGGCTCCCACAGAGGCTCCTAGGCTGCCTCCCCTGGGGCAGCATCTAAGGAGGCGCACGGCCCAGCTACCAGCATGTTCTGGGAAGCACCTGAGGAAAGTGCCCCATGGGAGGGGATGCCAGTGTCTGCTCTTGTTAGCATATGGAGAACACCAGAGTAAAGAAAACCAGGTTCCTTCGCCTGCCTCCCAGAGGGACACAGCCCAGAAATCCTCCCAGGTAGCTCCTGCCCCATGAGAAACACTTCCTTGCCAACTGTGTACCTCACCCCACCCCTGGCCTGAGCCTCTGGGCTCACAGCCAGCCTCGCCAGCTCACCACAAGCAGGTCGCTCAGCACGGCGGGTTGCTTTGCAGAGCATCCTCATGCTACCCAGGCTCCTGGGACTTACAGCGACACATCAACCCCCCACTCAGTATCTGCCTACCTGGCGCAGCACAAGATAGCTCTAAGGATGCAGCAGAGCACGC
>NW_006203871.1:72748-78737 GCF_000334495.1 Tupaia belangeri chinensis
TGCCCCCTGTGGACAGAGAGGCAAGCATGTCCCCAGTGGCAGCAGCACTAGGAGGGATGATGGTTAGACAAAGGCTGCACCATCATAGGGGAAGGGGTGCTGCTGAAGACGCAGGGTGAGGAAAGGCTTCTGAGGAAGCAATAGTTTGATTTCCTTCGCTCTTTTATTCTGGGCTGTCCCTATCTTTAGAATTCGACTTTTAGATATCAAGTCTCCTTTTCATTGAAATCTACTAGGTTTTCACTAGAGAGAATGGATGATGGTTAGACAAAGGCTGCACCATCATAGGGGAAGGGGTGCTGCTGAAGACGCAGGGTGAGGAAAGGCTTCTGAGGAAGCAATAGTTTGATTTCCTTCGCTCTTTTATTCTGGGCTGTCCCTATCTTTAGAATTCGACTTTTAGATATCAAGTCTCCTTTTCATTGAAATCTACTAGGTTTTCACTAGAGAGAATGGGACTGCTTTTCAATGCGGAAAAATAAAACTACAGCGAAGATCAGTGCTCTAGAGCTCTTTTTCAACAAGGACTTAACCATCAAATTACAAAAATGAAATGAGGGTTTTTAACAACATAAGTTAAACAATGAACAGAAAATAAAAAGAGGAAAAAAGTCACTTTATGGGGGAAAAAGGTGGCCCACACTCCTTGGCCAGGGGACCAGAGCCACCTTTACAGCATGGACATCAGGCCCCCTGAGACAGCATGATGTGATAAGGACACATCACCTCCGAGAGCTCTTCCCTGAAATCTGGCACATCCAAGAGACATCCCACAAAACCCCTGACCAGGACTTATCAACCTGGCCGGGTCACCAAAAACAAGGGAACCTGAGAGAGTCTCAGATGAGGGGAGACAAAGGATACACTGTGGCCACATGCAGGATGGGGTGCAGTCACAGGACAACTGGAAACCCACATGAAACCTGGAGTTAGAAGTCATGCACCCCGTCAGTCCATGGCAAGGGGGATATTACCCTGAGGGGAGCTAGATGAGGGACACATGGGGACCCTGTACCATCTCTGCAACTTCTCCACAAGCATAAAGCTATTCCAAAGTTGTTAACTTCAGAGACAGAGAGCATACACATATGCATGTGTGCTCCTCAGTCCTGACCAAGTAACACGCACACTGCAGCTTATGTAACCAGGGCTGCCGCTGACTGCTGGAGGAGAGTCTGTCCACTGCTCCAACTCCCTGCTGATTCCTCAGTTTAGACTGAATCTGTCCAAATGAGAGATTTCTACACCTTAAAAAGCCATTTCTGTTTTTTAAAAAATAACAACAGTAATAAGGCCCTATTTCCCAACCTGCAGATAGTCCAGGTGCGAAGCAGAGCCTATTGTTCTGGTGGCAGAGGGGAAGATGTCATCAATAAACACAAGGTTTTGAAGTCTCTGCTAATCTTAGAGTTTATTTCTGTCATATCATAATGGAGACAATGTTTGAATAGTGACATGAAAGTGTGTGCTTTATTCTGGCTCAAACATCGGGGAATATTAAAAAATAAAAATCTTGCTAATAGGTACTATGAGCGCAGAAAAGCAGTTTTTCCTGGAGTCTTCTCACAATATGGATCACTTCTGTGACTGTAAAATATGTGGAGATTTCTCCTGACCAGCAGCCATCAGTCCTGCAGCAAACATGAGCTGTGCATCCTCTGATCCAATCCAATCCAGTCCAACCCTGATGGCCTAAAGACAGCATCTGGCAGAACCCACCAGGCTGAGGGCTCAGTTCCCAAGGTAACGCCCCCCCACCCGCACCCCCTTTAGACGCCAGTCACAAGTCCGGGTTGCCAGAACTTCTAACCAACTGGCTACATGTTGAGATTCCCACAAACTCCTTCCACTGGGGTTTGATTAACTTGCTATAGTGGCTCACGGAACTTAGGGAAACATGGTTTAAAGGATACAGATGAGAAGACGAGTAGGACAAGTCATGGGGTGGGGGTTGCAGGGCTTTCATGCCCTCTCTGAGCACACTGCCCTCCAGGAACCTCCACGTGTTCAGTCATGGAATCTCTCTGAACCCTGTCCTTCCTGGTTTTCAGACTTCACTGCATGGACATGAGATGCTAAGAGACTGAGTGGGGAAGCCCAGCAAGTTTGGTTTATTCAAATTCTTGGCCTTTCTGTGCAGAACTCCTTTGCCCCGGGTGTGGGGAAGGACCCTGCTGGGATGAGGGTCTTTAAGGTGGGGAGTTTCTATGGCCCACCTTGGGGTAGGTGAAGGGAGGGACTGTTTTTCACCTGTATTTCTCTGAAGCTGTTCCAAAGCTGCTTCGGGAACTAAGAACAAAAGATCGACTACCCATGAGCCAGGAAACATGTATGAAAACAGATATACATACACCTCACAACAGCATAGGTATGTAATGGGTTATTTTTAATATAATTTTGTTTAAATGTACAAGATGAACGTGCCAAGTTCAATACTTACAACTAATTTTTTTTTTTAAGAAGTTTCTGCCTTAGGGTGCACGTGCTCGCTGGAGAGAGTGAGACAGAGACAGTGAGGAGAAAGTGAGAAATAATCCCACGGGGGGGAGGGGAGGGCAGTGGCCATGTCACAATCCCTTCTCTTCCATTCTCCTCCCAGGATCTTGGGCATGCATGCACACGTACCCGGTGTGGATCCGGGACTCAAACTATGGTTGGCCATGTGGAAGTCCAGTGACATAACTGCTATGCCATCTGCTAGCCCACTACCAACTTATTTTAAAGCTCATTACTAAGACTCAACAATTCTACTTCTAGGAATCAATCCTAGGAAATACTCAAACAGGTGTGACAGCAAAAGGCTGCCCACTGCCTCAATACTTACGAGGGTAAGAAACAGGAAAGGACTGGGCACTGGGGAGCACCTGGCTCCCTTGCAATAGAGCTGCACAATATCTACACAGCCTGTAAAGCAACAAGGTATTCCTGCGCACCGCATGACCAGGAGACCCACGGCATAAAAACCACTAAGGAAGTTTGCTTACAAAATTTCTGCAACAATACTCAAGAATGGAACTCAGGGGAAAGGGGGGGGGGAGGGATTCAGTTTAAACTTATTTATACTTTTATATCCTGCTGGTTATTTAAAAATCAAAATTTTTAAGGTTCTTGCCATAGGACAAATATTCTTGCTAGGGAGAAAAAGAGAGTGAAAGTGAGAAACCACCCCCCAACACACACCCCACGGGGGATGGCCATGCTGCAATCCCTTCTCCTCCTGGGATTTTGGGTGCACATGCACCAGGTATGATTTTCAAGACGCAGGGTCTAGGACTCAAACCGCTGTCAGTCATGTGGGAGTCCAGTGCCATAACCACTATGCCATCTGCTGGTCCCAAAAAACAGTTTTTAAAATCACCTACATAAATTACTTTGATAAATAAATAAATAAATAAGGTGAGCTCTCATCTCATAGAACTCTTTGGAGTTTTAGAGGTTTTTGCCTTAGGGTACATATGCTCAGCAGGGGGAGCAGGGAGGAGGGGGAAAGAGACAAAGTGAGAAATCCCCCAGGGTAGATGGCCATGCCTCAATCCCTTCTCCTCTACTCTCCTCCCAGGATCGTGGCCACGCACACACATGCTTGGCATGAATTTCAAGCCATGGGGCTCGGGATCCAAACCATGGCTAGCCATGTGGGAGACCAGTGACATAACCTCTACGCCATCTGCTGGCTCAGAACTCTTTGGGATTTAATTTCTCCTAAAACTAAAAGCTACTTTTATAAATACCAAGCCTATGTGGAATATGGTTTCAACAACATAATTTCACATTCCTCAAAATCATGGACCTCTTAACCCCAAACAGTGCTCTCGCAGTCCGAACAGTCTAGTCCAGAGGCTGATTCCCCCCTTCCCTTCCACTCCACTGCACTGCACTTTTCCACCAAGGAAGAGCTACAAAATTCCCATCTATTTGAAGCACATTCTCTTCAAGTCTACACTGCAGATTGGGAACTGAAATAAAATCTTACCATGTATCTGTAATGAATGGACACTCCCAAGCTAATTCTTCTTTTTAAAAACAAAAAAAAAATTCAGGTGCCCGCTGCCAATACTCTCTTCAGGATGAGTCTCAAGAAGAACCAGAGCTTCCTTGGGCCACACTTTCCATAGAGCCTAGCCCCAGATGTGTTCTGCCAGTCATCACCTGTGCAGCCCAGGAGCCATGGACTCTCACCTCACACAGCCCAGCCTCGGTACAGACTGCTGGAGCTCCCCACAAAGTCGGTGCAAGGAGACAGTCAGACACAAACATTTACTATCATACCTAACTGTGACTGTAGAAGTTCATGATATGGCTACAGGGCTGGCCTTGAAGCACAGCAGCTAACTGCTGGGCATAGAAAGCCTGATCCCAAACCACATGGCCAACCACAATTTGATCCCTGAAGGCTTGAAAAGCATGCCCACATGTATGCCTGTGTGTCCCAAATCCTGACAAGATGAAGAAAAGGAGGAAAAGGGACTGTGGCCATGCCTCATTAATGGGTACTTTCTCTCTCATGCTCTTTCCTTGGCAAGTACATACATCCTCTGACAATGATATGTGTGCTTGTGTGCACACGCGCGTGTGTATGTAGAGAGCAAGAAAGCGCGAGAGTGAGCACATGTGCATGAGTGAGAGAGCACGCTATAATTCAACATTACTTCCACAGTAGTGAACCACAGAAAAGAGAGCTGGCTCAGCCTACTATCTTATGGAATGGTGGAACAGAATGAAACACAAGAAAGTCAATCCACAGCTCTGCAAGCTTCTCACGTGAGGTCTGGGTATCTACAGTGAAGGAAGGGCCCTGCAGTTTGAATGACAATGTCACAGTGGACACAGATGAGCCTCAAAACATAGGAGACCAGGTCTCTCTGAGCCTCCCTGCCATATCTAAGGGGACTGTCCTTTTGGAACAGGCAAGCAGCCGGTTCCAGTCACCATCCTGCAGGGGATACAGGCCACTAGACTCATATCCAGAGTCAGAGCTCAATATGTCCCTCCCACAGTCTGGCCCAGGAAACATGGCCTGTCCACCAAATGACCACATACTCCTGCAGTTTCACCCAGCACCCTGAGGATGGGAGAAGGTGGGAGCAGGCATGAGGGTTGAGACAGTGGGCAGTGGCCAATCAGGTCAGGCTGTCAGAGGGGTCTTGACAGTGACTCTGCTGGCTGACTGACTCCCAGGGAGTAAGGCCAAGGTGCTGGAACCCCTGCCAAAGGTTTCAAGGGACTGAAGTGCTGACCTGCACGTACCCATGGGCCCTGCCCACTCTCACCTCCCACGGCCCTGGGAAATTCCCAAGAGGAAGCCCAGTGGAGGTGAAGGTACGCTGACAGTCAATGTGCTGGTCACGTACAACGCCCTATCAATGTGGCATACGCCAAAATAAAGTTGGGAAGGAAAGCTCCAATTCTCCAAGGACACTTGGCCAGATAGCCACACATTACTTGGGGGCGCACAGTGGCACTGCCAACCCCACCACAGCTCCCCAGTCAGGTTGCCTCTCACACGCCCACTCTGTCCTCCATCCCCAAACCTCCAACACCTCCTACTCCTCCTCCTCAGCTGAAATGGGAAAAGAGGGTAAACAAAACCTCAGAAAGGCGGTTCACCACCCATTAGCTCCTTCTCTGGGCATCTGCCCCCACTGGATGCTGTCTGTCTTTCCTCCTAGGACAACAGGCAGACTGGCCTGGCTCTCCCTGAGCCCAGCAGCTCATCCCCTCTCAGCCACTCAAGAACCAGCAGCTGGGGAACCAGCAGTTAGCGTAATGGCTATGTCACTGGACTCCCACGTAGTGGACCGCAGTTCGCGTCCCGGACCCGGTGGCTTAAAACTCACGCCGGGCGTGTGTGCATGCATGCCCAAGATCCCGAGAGGAGAATGGAGGAGAAGGGATTGCGGCGTGACCATCCCCCCTGGGGGGGGTGATTTCTCGCTTTCTGTCTCTATGTCTCTCTCTGTCTGTCTGGTGAGCGCACACGCCCTATAGC
>NW_006203871.1:78760-85475 GCF_000334495.1 Tupaia belangeri chinensis
CGCCAAAAAAAAAAAAAAAAAAAAAAAAAAAAAGAACCAGCACCTGCTTCTGTCAGCAATCCTTCCCAGGAAACAAGAAACAAACTACCTCTCTAGACCCCACGTCCCACTTAGCACTGGCTTACTCACCCGCCTCCCTTTACGACCATGGCGCCAAAGGGCTGGACCACAGTCTCTGAACCTGAGGCCCCTGCAGTCCCCTTCACTCCAAATCCACTTAAACCAGGCTCTGGACTCACCATCCATGCTGGTCCCTAGAACAGAGATCTGTTCCGTAAACAACCACAAACAACAAATGACCCCTCACACATCTGCACTCAGCAAGATGGGCCTGCGCTGTTCCTAGTACCCCATGGCCTGGCTCCACCATCACGGAGAGTCACTGGGGAATTCTGTCTGCACTACTGTTGTCTCCTCCCTGGTGTCCAGGTCCTCTGCACTCTGTGACTCAGAAACCCACCCAGCCCACTTAGCAGACCCTCCCACAGAATCCTGCCTCACCATGGACTCGTTTACTGCTCCCCCCCAACTGTCTAACCTTTCCAAGGTCTGGGACATACATCATTGGTATGCCTTTCCGTTCTCTTATCACCCTCCCCCTTCTTCAACTATGGCAAACAAGAAAGGCAATTCAAAAGGTTGGGATATGCCCAATTCTGCTGATGCCTCTTAAGTGCACACTAGAATTTTGTGTACTGGAAATGGGAGATAACTAAAACAAACACATGGATGTTGAAGAGAGCTAAACAGTAAACTAAAACAAGTGACAGTAACCACAGCTCCCAAGCAAAGATTAGAGCACAAAAGTTAACAAAAGAAAAGTGACTTCAAGTGGGGTCGTTAGAGCCAGCAGGTGGCGTAGCATGGATCCCACATAGCCATCTCTGCAGAATGAGTCCAGGACCCACAGCTGGAAAAACACACCAGGCACATGTGCATGTGTGCCCAAAACCCCAAGTGGAGAATGGAGGAGAAGGGCTGTGGCCTGGCCATCTCTGGGTGGCGGGAGAGTCTCACTTTCCCTCTCTCTCCAGCAAGCATATCCTATAGCCAAAATCTTTTAAAAAATTAAAGTTAAAATTAAGACAAAAATAAGTGGAATCTCTACCAGGAAGCAACCTGGAGAAAACTCCATCCTCATTCAAACAAGACAAAAACTAGCCCGTCAGCAGGCTGTGGAGGGGTGGAGAGAGTGCTAGATAGAGAGCCAGTATGTGAGGTAATAGAGCAGGCAAAAAATGGGCTGATGGCAGAATACCCAGGCGCTGGGCCTGTGGGTGACCCAGACATCTCTCAACATCACTGTATGTTTGAAGTTGTCATAACAAAATTCTGAGGACATTACTATTATAGTGCTTACATGTTAATGAAAAATGATGAACTACAAATATCAGTAAATTATCTTGTATGTTAAAAGTTATACGTGCTGGGACCAGCAGGAAACATGGTGATTAAGGCGCTGGACACTTCCACAGAGCTGACAGTGGGTCCTGGACCTGGTGGCTTGCTTTTTCACTTTTTTTTTTTTTTTTTTTGAGGTTTTTGCTATAGGGCGCATGCACTCGCAGGAAAGACAGAGAGACAGAAAGAGAGAAATCCCCCCCCAGGGGGGATGGCCACGCTGCAATCCCTTCTTCTCCATTCTCCTCTCGGGATCTTGGGCACACACGCACATGTGCCTGGCCTGAGTTTAAGACACCAGGTCCGGGACTCGAACCGTGGTTGACTACATGGGAGTTCAGCGACAGAGCCATTACGCTAACTGCTGGTCCCTCTCACTTTCTCTTTCTCTCTCTCTGTATGTGTGTGTCTGGTCAAATTAAAATAAATGAATGAATAAATAAAATTAAATAATTCTTAAAAAAAAAAGTTTTAAGTGCTGTAAATGGAACAAGTCCGGGTGCAGTGGAGGAGCAGGCTGTGATCGGAAGGAACCAGGGCTGCTATTGCAGACCGTCTGCAGAAAAGTGACTTCTGAGTAAGACCTGAATGGCCTTAGTCAGGCAATGGCGTGAGTCAGGGAGGGGAGTCAGGGAAGGAGATATTGCACAGAGGGCCTGCCAGGAGTCTATATGGCAGGTCAAGGGATAGCAGAGAGGTGGCCTGGCTGGAACAAAGCCTGTGAGAGGAGGCAGGGGAGGTCAGAAAGGCCAAGGATAGAAGCCAGAATGGCAGCCTGGAGGCCACTGAAAAACTTTGGCTTCCAAAGGTTTTGGCCTGAGCAATATAAAGGATGAAGCTGCCAGCAAATGAGACAGGAGAGATGCAGGTGGGGCAGGTATAGAGGGAAGGCCTGCTGGTCTGCAGTGTCTGGAACATTCTAAGGGACGTGGCAGGAGACAGCATCACTATCACTCAATGTGTATGAAGCTGTGACACAAGTGAGACCCCTGGAGAACTGAGGACACACAGAAAAGGAGTACAGACGCCACTAAGGAGACTCAGCACAGCACTGCAGCTGGGCCAAGACTGAGCCGGAGTGGGAGGTTCTGTATCACCTGGGGCAAAAGAGCTCATGGTGGAGGAGCTGGCAGTTGTTCTGAGAACAGAAGATAAGCTGCCATCCCTTCCTCCCACCCGCCATTACAGCCACACCGCTCCCTGTCTCAGGGGATCTTCCCGTCCCCAGCGGCCGCTCTTGGGGTCTCCAGCACCACACAACCTGCACCCCACTTCCATGATCTAGCTGGTGCTAACACAAAAATGGCAGAAAGAGACAGAAAATAGCACATACAACACTGCTAAGCAGGGTCATGAAGAACAGCCAAATTATTTGAGAAATGGAAAATATCAGTAATGCTTATGGACCTAGAAATTCATAAGTGCAAAGTATTTCCCATACACCAGGCACTCAGCCCAATCTTGCACAACCCCATTAGAAAGGTTTTGTGCATACAACACCGAGACGAAGAGGCAGGCAACTGGCCCAAGGTTGGAGCTATGACCACAATTATGGTTCAAGCAATTTATGCTAAAAACCAATGCATGAGTTTGACAGGAGGTAAGAGAGTAGTGACCTGGAAAACAGGACAGTAGGCTGCTGTGGCAGCAGAGAGAGACCAAGGCAGACAACGAAGGCCAGTGAAGCAAGGAACATTGGACTGCCACAGTGGAAGTCAGAGATGGGGCGGGGTCATAGTTTCCATGTGCTGAGGAGAAGCAACTGTCCACACAACATTCCAGACAACACAGAAATGTTTGCAGAAATCAGGCAAAAGGCATTTACAAACAGAAACTCAGTTTGCCTCCAATTCTTTGGCAAAAGCAAAGTGGATCCCAAATGGAAAGCTTGAGACACAAGAAAGAATAAGAAAGTAGCACAGATCCAAACAGGCATTGACTACATGTTTGAATTAACACTGTAGGAGGGTTAAATAAAAAGTAGGTACTAGAATATATGATACGAACAGCACCTAAGCTGGGAAGAGGTTACGTGAGGTGTGGCTAAGGTCTTTGCATCGATCAGGGAGGCAAATATAATGATTAACTTTAGAATTTGTTAAGTCTGCATGTTAAAATTTCTAGGGTAACCCCTAAAAACAACAGATACAAACTGTATATTTGCCACACTAGTAAAGAATAAAAACTAGAACTTAAAAACACTATCTTTGGAACCCACTAACTACATGTAGGATCTGGCCCCCTTAACAACTAGTGAGGAGAATATGAGGTTATATGCAAATACTACACCATTTTACATATAGGACTTGAGCATCCATGGATTCTGGGAACCCACAGGTATCCTAGAACCAATCCCTGTGGTTACTATGGGAGGACTGTATACATATTTGTGTGTGTGTGCATGTATTAGCATGTATATAATTATAAAACGTTTTAATATACTCCAATTAAAGACAAAAACAGATCTCTTTTTTCAGGTTTTTTTTTTTTTTTTTTTTTTTTTTTTTAATAGAGCACAAGCATTACCATGAGAGCTAGAGGAAAAGTGGAAAAGTACCCCCAGGGGATTGGCCACACTGTAGTTGCTTCTCCTCCACTCTCCTCTTGGGATTTTGGGTACATGCACACATGCCCAGCAAGTGTTTCAATCCACAGGGTCCAGGATTCGAACAGGGCTCTCAGTCATACGTGATCCAGCCACTCTAACCTCTACACCACATGCTGGTCCCAGACCTCTTAAATTTTACTTCACTTTTTTAGTTTTTTAGCCATAGGTCACAAGCACTGGCCAGAGACAATGAGAGGGGAAGTGAGAAATCACCTCCCAGGGGGTATGGCCACACTGCAATCCCTTCTCCATTCTCCTCCTGGGGTTTAGGGTACACATATGTGCTTGGCATAATTTTCAAGCAGTGAACCATGTGGCCCCAAATTTTATTTTATTATGTTTTTTTAGTAGAGGTTTTTGCCTTAGGGCACATGCACTTGTGGTGTGTGTGGGGAAGGCAGTGAGAAGGAAAATGAGAAATCACCCCCCCCCATGAGGTATGGCTGGGCCACCATCCCCTCTCCTTCATTCTCCTCCTGGAATCAGATCCAGGACTCAAACAGTGATCAGTCATGTGGGAATCCGGTGACATAACCACTATACCACTCGCTGGCACCCAAATTTTACTTTTTAAGAATCCAACTATATGCTGTTGGTGGTAGATCTTCCTTAAACACAAAGATTCAGAACAATGTAAACTCAAGGAATAAAAACAAAAAACAAACAAAAAAAACATCATTTTTCTTCAAAAGAAAGCTGTAGTAGCCATGCAAGTGTCAGAGGACATGAAGGTGAAAGGCCTGTACTCTCTCCAAGAGGTCTGTGAGGTGACCACCAAGTGACAACAATCCGATTTACAGGAAGGCACAGCAATTCTAAACTCCTATGCACAACTAACTTGGCCTCAAAGAATCAGATCAAACATTCACGGCCACCCAGAGACACAGGACTACTGACCAGCTGTGAGCACCGTTCCTTCTCACTGTGAACCTAGACCGGAGGAATGGTGTCCCTTAAGGACAGTCCCCGTGAACAAGGAGCAAAGAATGGGAAATATGAGAACACACAGGTTCAGGATGTTACCTGAAAGAGAGAACACCAACACGAACCCGAAAGAAGAGCCACTCCTTCGTCTGCTTACAGGAAATAAGGGGAAAGAGCTAAGCACTTGTGTGCCTTTCCTTTATAAACAACCAGAATACTCAGACAGCTCTGGTGTTTGGGAAAAGCTTATTCTTTTGTTTTAATTTAAATTTGCTAGAGGGCATGTGCACTCACCGAGTGTTGGCCACACTACAATCTCTTCTCTTCCATTCTCTTATCAGGATTTTGGGCACATACGTGCACCTGGAGTGTTTTTCAAGCTACCAAGTCTGGACTTGACCTGTGCAGTTGACCATGTAGGATCCAGCCACCTTAACCACCATGCTATCGGCTGGCCTAGAAAAACTTATTATTTATGAATAGTCCCAGTTAATAATTGTACACTGAATGATAAAATTCAAAATCATCCTGTACCATCCATAATGAAGTTGCTGATGTGGCAGCAATTATCAATGAAGTGTGAGACTAAGGAGGACCTGAACTAGTGTGGGCACCCAGGAGCCACTCGATAGACCATCTGCTGCTCTCCAGGAGACAAGCAAAGAGAGAAAGGGGGCCAAGCTGCCTCTGCCTGAGCTCATGGTCAAGGAGCATTTCCAAAAGCAGGACAGAGTCAACCTCAGCCAGTACTCAACAAGACCCATCCACTCACTCATCAATGGAGGGGCCTGCCAAAATGCTGCCCCTGCCTCTGCCAAAGTCTCTCTAGCTGATTACCCCGAGGTTTAAAGGACAGTTTCCTGCACATGTCCCCCAGGTTCTAACATAAAAGGCAAGGCCCACACAAGAGTAGGGACTACCAGGTGTTTCTCAATAATTTGTGGACTAGATAGAAAAAGACGTGTAATTCCAAAACGCAAAGCAGACACAGTAAAGGTTTGTGGCTATTCAGGGAAAAATTATCCCAAAGATACCAATACCGTATCTTCTGAAATAAATGCATTAGCTCTACTGAAACAAAATGCAGAGTTATTCTTTCAGAGCAATGCCACGTAAGCTAGTTTCCCACCTCCTCAGCTATCTCGACTAACTCCTGAGACACCTGCCTGCCTACCCTGCTGAAGTTCTCTCTGCTTCCTCACAGCCCACAGGGTGTGGCAAGCTACCCTTTCATTACTGGAAGGAGGCAATGGCGACACCAAACCAGAGGCAGCTCGAGCTCCATGGCTCCTTAGCTGAGGGACCCTGAGCCAAGCCTTTCTGCCCCTCCAGGGGCTGATACCTGTGAGTGCTACCCACCAGGGCCTTACACTCACCAGATGCACCTCCACCACGCCGTCGTGGAAGCTAAGCACCCTGTGTCCCTGTTTCCCTCCACAGCGCCATGAGTACAGCAGGAAAGGCAAGGAGGTGATGAGGATCACAGTGATACATCACAGCTGAAGTAAGGGCTTCATCAGACTTGGCTAGCTGGCCAGACGCTCTTACAAGCCTGAGTTAACCCCGGGGACTACGGGCAGCTCACTCCAAGTGAGGCGGGCAGCAAGAAAGCTGGATGCTGAAGAGGGTGTGTGCCAGGTAAGAGTTTTTAAAACTGTGCACTGTGTCAACCAGATAAAACTCAAGAACCAAATCTCACCCTGTAGGTCCAGCCCCAAAGCCTTACCCATCTGAAACAGACTCGGAGCCAGGCCTGCCTGCCTGCCTGCCTGCCTGCCTCTC
>NW_006203871.1:86343-87852 GCF_000334495.1 Tupaia belangeri chinensis
TCAGGCACCCCCCTCTGGCCTCCTTCCCCTTTCCCTCTGAACCCTGCTGGCTCCCCTGCCCACACACCCCACACTCCTGTTTCTCCTCCAAGTCTCTAGAGGTCAGAGGTTAGTTCCTCGTTCCAGTGTCAGCCCAGGTTAGGTCACCCTTTACACACTCTCAGGGCACTCTTGAGTAAGCCCACAGATCCACCCACCACGTCTGCTTCCTGCGATACACTGCAAGATCTGGCGGCAGGAACTACACCGGCTCCTTCACTGTATCCTGGGTGCCCTCAACATCGCAGTCACTAACCGGCATACACATATTCAAGACCCTGGTTCTGGAAGCTCCTGAGAGGCCCCCTCCCCATAGCTCTGACCCACACACATCACTGCACGTATCCAGGTCATCAGGGGCACCCCCTGAACACCTGCTGCTGTACAGGTGACGTGCACATACCACCGTGTGAAAACACAGCTGGGAAGACGAGAGTGCAGTCAGGCCCGATGCCAGCACCGCGGAGGGCAGCCCGGGCTCTACATGTCTGAGCGTTATCTGGCACTCCCAGTTACTCATCAGGGTCAACTATTTCAGCTCTAAGTAGTCACAGCGCAGATGGCAGGCTCCCTCAGTAACCGGGGAAGCACCCCTTCACTGGCTGCTTAACCTCGCCAGACACTGAGCTGGGCATCATACGAATTCAAACTCGGCCCACACCACACTGTGGTTCCAAGTGAGGGGACCCAGACCCCAGGAGCGTCAGGACGACTCCCAGCCAGCGAGGAACGGCCGTTCTGCCTGGCCATCATGTCCACGGCGCTGCGAGGACGGGGAGAAGAGGCTGTTCCCACAGCTCTCCGCTCAGCCAGTTGGGGAAAGACGAGGAACTCGGGGCCACAGTCTCTCTGCTGTGACTCACTGTGACGGAGTGAAGACGAGACAGGGACACTGGACGCCACATACAACCAAGATACTCTCCGGAGACCCTCACGTTCCGAGCCGCTGGTGATTAAAAACTCCCCGGCTCGGGACAACCGGCCAAGCCATCTCCAGGAGCTGCTGGGAGGCCATTCACCGTCCCCCGATACCCTTCCCTGTGGACAGCCCACGACAACTCCCTGGAGAGAATTCGGAGCCGAAGGGCTTTTCGCAATTCTCTGCCTCCATGCCCTCGTTTGCAAACGAAGAAACAGGCTCTGCTGCGGTCACTAACTGGGCGAAGGGCTGGTCACCACCACCCTCCCACCGTGCGGGGTTGGGAGAAAGAACCGAACGCTGGGTGGGAGCCTCCTCCCTCCAGGGGAACCATCGGGGCCTCTTCCCTCTAGGGGACCATCCGGGCGCGGGCCCTCCACTGGAGCGGCCTCCCTTCTGCCCAGCACGAGAAGGGGCTCGGGCCTCTTCCAACGCCGAGTGCGTCCACCCGGCCCACCCCGCCCCAGGAGGGCCGAAGAAGATGCACTGGGCCCCCGGCGCAGCTGAGGGCAGAAGCCCCTGCCCTGAGGCCTTGCCCGCTCGCCGGCTGC
>NW_006203871.1:87941-98204 GCF_000334495.1 Tupaia belangeri chinensis
GCCGCCCCGCCCCCGCCCCGGCACCGCCCTACTGCGCAGGCGCCACGCGCCCGGCCCCGCCCCTTCCGGCTCCCTCGCGCAAGCGTACTCATGGCTCCGGGAGGGCCCAGCTTGTTGGCGAGCGCCTGCGTACTCGCTCTGTCCTCGAGCCCGGAGGCCGAACGAAATGGATCCCGATTTGATAGTCTGCGCATGCTCGAGCTTGGCCGCCTTAAACCTGGAGCAAGGGATAGTCCAGACCTCTTGACTTCGGTCCAGTCGCAACAGGGATTGATCACCTGCCTGGAGCATGGCGACAGGACAACCACCTGTAGGTGTCAAGCCCTCTTGTAGAAGAGACAGCATCGTGGTATTTAGTAACTGGGGGGTGGCAGTTATCTAGATATCACTAAAGCAGACCTCACACAGGAAAAGCTAAGCTCCCCTTGTCTGTTCTCTCCAAAATCCAGTCCTGCTGACTTTTGCCCCCGACCATCCTTCTGAAAATTCTTGTAAGAGTGACCAAGGATCTCCACACTGTCAGGAGTCAGTTCAGCTTTCTAGAGCCGCAGTGGCATTTATGTAGTCACGCATTCCTCCTAGAAACTGTTCGCCGGGGATGCAGGACACGATTCTCTCCGTTTTTTGTTTTGTTTTGTTTTTTGTTGTTGTTGCTGTTGTTGGTAGAAAAGAGAATTTAATAGAAAAGAAAGATTTTAGAAAAGAAGTACACCCGAAAAACTTCTGGGCAGGCAAGTTGCCAGGTAGCAACTGCTCTCCTGTTTTTCTTAAAAGGACATCTTCCAGTCTCATATCATCTCCTTTGACATCTTAACATTGGAGTGTTTCAAAGCTTAGGCTTTGACATCTTCACTATCTCCATTCTTGGCAAACTTACCACTGTGTTGCTTTAAATGACATCTATATACTGATGATGCTGAAGTGTATATGTCCACTAGATTCAGATACTGTCTTAACATTCTCCCTGTGGTAGATTCCCTGATCCCCACCTACTGGTGTTCACATCCTTGTATAATGCTCCCCTCTTGAATGTGGATGAGCCTGTGGCTCGCTTCTACACGATAGACTGTGGCAAAGGTGGTTGGATATCATTCTCTTGTATTACACAAGACTACTCTCATAAGCATAAGGTTATACAAGACACCCTCAGGTGCTGTCATTTATTGTTCTTTTTATTTTTTGTTTTTTAGTTCTTTAGGGTGCACATTGCTTTCCAGAGAGAGAAAGAGAAAGTGAGAAATCATCCCCTAAAGGGGTTGGCCATGCCTCAATCCTTCTCCATTCTCTCAAGATTTGGGGCATGTGGGAACCAGCAGTTAGCGTAATGGCTTTTGTCGCTGGACTCCCATGTAGTATTGGAACAAAAATAGATATGGAGCCCAATGGAACAGAATGGAGATCCCAGAAATAAACCGCAAAACATACAGCCAGGTAATCTTTGACAAAGGGTACCAGTGAATCCAGTGAGAAAAGGAAAACCTCATTAGCACATGGTGCTGGAAAAACTGGACATCCACCTGCAGAAAGATGAGTCTGAACCCCTACTTCTCACCATTGACAAAAATCAACTCAAAGTAGATCAAAGATTCTAAACCTGAGACCTTAAACTATAAAACTACTGGTGGAAAACACTGGGGAAATTCTGGGAGACATTGGGATAGGCAAAGACTTCTTAAGTAAGACCCCCCCCCCCAAAGCACAAGCAACAATTTCAAAGATAGACAAATTGAATTATATCAGGTTAAGGTTTCTGCATGGCAAAAGATCCAGTAAATAGTGTGAATTGACAACCCTCAGAATGGGAGAAGACTTTTTGTAAACTATGCCTCAGATAAGGGACTAATAACTAGAATACACAGGGAACTCAAGTGGCTTATATAAAAAAATGAACTTAATTCAAAGATGGGAACAGGAGCTGAATAAACATACAGAAGACACGAACAGTCAAAAAGCATATGAAAAAATGTTCAACATTCCTCATCATAAGATGCAGATTAAAACCAGTGAGATGCCACCCAGTCAGAATGATGAAGTTTAAAAAAAAAAAAAAAAAGAACAATAAATGATAAATTTCGGTGGGGATGTGATGAAACAGGAACCTCCTATGCTGATGGTGGGTAAATGGCCTAGCCACTGTGTAGGACAATATGAAAGTTTCTCAAAGATTACAAATAGAACTACCATGTGAATCATCAGTTTCACTCCTGGGTGTCCACCCAGATAATAGAAGAATGCTCAGTCAGAAAAGTGCTTGCACATCTATGTTTATTACAACATTATTCATAATTGCTAAGACTTGGAGCCAACCCAATGTCCATGAACAGATGCAAGGACTGAAAACATCATGGCACATATACTCTATGGAATACTACTCAGCCATAAAAAACAAACAAACAAAAAACCAAGACCCTGGCATTTGATAGAAAGTGGATGAATATGGAACATTTACTGCTGAGTAAAGCAAGCCAGGCTATGGAAGAGAGACATTGTATGTCTCCATGTAACATATAGTGACTGTCCTCACTCTGTGGTGGAAACTGAGAGATCAGAGGACATAGAAACATTAAAAATGGTTATAGACTCTGGAGACAATGTGGGAAGAAGGTGGAGAAAAGGGGAGAGTGTAAGGAAAGAAATTAAGGAGGAAAATAGAGAGGCAAGACATTCATGGGACAGAGAAATTGGTTATTATCTGTTGATAATGTGTTTTATATCTGCAACTGGATTGATGTAAAGCATATTAATGTTGAGTAAATTCAACTTACAAGCAAAGTTATGTATAGTGATTAAATGTATAAAATAAAATCAAATTTTTAAAAGCTACAACCTTCCCTCACCTCTCAGTAGTACTTTCTACCTTGCCTACTTGTCAACCTAAAAAGGAAGGCTGAGGCATAGTAAGTGAAGCAAAAGACAAATGGTGGGTAAATGGCCTAGCATTGAATCAGTGCCTGAGGATGGTTTCCAGGTGATACAGATTCTAGTTGCCTACAGGGTGCACACTGAAATGGCCACCTAGAGGACTGGTTTATGTAACAAAGAAGAGCAAGGAGAGCAGAATGTACAAGTTGCTTGAGGTTAGAAGCTGCTTGTTAAAAACTCACATTGTTCCATTCAAAAATAATACAAGCAAACTATTGGCTATCCCTCTTTTATGTCATGAATTCTAGGAACATTGCAGTGAATTAAGAGTAAGGGTCACATTGTAAATCTATAACCATTGCTTCATCAGTTTGTTTACTGTAAATGGAAACATGCCTTTTGGGCAATAACCTCAGTGTGTGTCTGCTATGACCAAGGCCGCATGCTTATGCCTCTCATGAGATTTTAACCAACCTCACATTCCATAGATTGTTCTGGACTGATTTTCTTTCATGTTACCTTGCACTAGTTTTACTTTTTTTTTTTTTTTAATTGTTAGATCATTCGTGTGTTTACCAAAAAGAGAGGAAGAGAGGGAAAGGGAGAAGGCACTTCAGTGGGGTGTGGTCACAGGATTTCAGGCGCACACGCATATGCTCATGACATGTTTTCCAAGCCATCAGGGTCGAGACTTGAACCGTGGTTAGTCATATAGGATCTGGCTCCCTTAACCACTAGGCTAGAGGGCCAGCCCTCCTTGCACTATTTATTATGTTCTAATAGAATATATAACTTTAAATGCTTTTTAAATTTTTTTTGTCATAGGGTGCATGCACTCACCAGAGAGAGAGATAGAGAGAAAGGGCAAGTAAGAAATCATCCCCCAAGGAGGATGGCCACACTGCAATCCCTTCTCCATTCTCTTGTTGGAATTTTGGGCATGCATGCATACACACCCAGTGTTTTGTTTTGTTTTGTTTGTTTTGAGAGGGTTTTGCTATAGGGCATGTGCGCTGTCAGAGAAACAGAGAGACAGCAAGAAATCAGTCCCCAGGAGGGATGGCCATGCTGCAATCCCTTCTCCTCCATTCTCCTCTCGAGATCTTGGGCAGGTGCCTCCGACTCGAGTTTAAGCTACCGGGTCCGGGACTCGAACCACGGTTCACTACATGGGAGTCCAGCGACATAGCCATTACAACAACTGCTGGTCCTCCCAGTGTGTTTTTCAGGCAATCAAGTCCAGAACTGGAACCATGCAGTCAGCCATGCAGAATCCAACACTTAACCACCATGCCACCTTCTGGTCCTGTTTCTTTTCTTTTTAAACATTTTGTCTTCCACCTCCTCAAATATATGTATGTATGTATGTATGTATGTGCTTTGATGTCTCCATAGCACCTAGATTGCTGACATATTGTGGGCTCTCATTAATATTTCTTGAATGAATGGCAGGAGGGATATTATTGGAAAGACTGCTGGATCTGGATAGCCTCAAGATTTGCCTTTGACATACTAGTAAATGCAAATAAATAGTAAAGGGACATGATGGAATTATTTTAGAGAGTTTTTGCAAACAGTGGGGGGAAAATTTAAGGGGAAAGCATTGATATATTTGATTGATTATATATAACATATTTTATTTAATAAACAATAAAAAATGTTGCCTTTCACAAAAGGGCTCTACAACTTCTGGTTTCTGCTTGGGGATGTAGAGAGCTGGGAGGAGCACCACTCCACCTTAAACAAGCAAGAAAAGCTAGATAAACTGCAAGATCATGACTTGTCTTGACTGTCAGAGCGCTGAAGTCATAGGGTAACGAAGGAGCCCCAGGTGTAAGGAGAGAGGTGCTTACGCACAGAGGTGGGTTGAGAAGGGTTGTAAGCACTGGCTTGCCTAGAGCAGCTGCGGCCTGTAAGAATTCAGCTGGAAGAGCTTAGAAATCGGTGGAAGAGAAATGTGAGCTGGCGGGAGGTTGCCAAGCCTTGAGAGATGGGGCAGGGCACAGGTGTAGGGACAGTCAAATCCTCTTACAGACTTCCTCCATGGAGTTTGGTTGGGAGGGTGGGAGGTGGTATACAATGTATACTGGTAGTCCAGGAGGACTGGAGGAAGTCCATTGCAGCTGGGGAAAGGGAAAAGAGAAAAGCTCTTTACCGCTTGAGGTAAGAGCTGGAATACTGCACATGCCACTACCCTAAGATGCAGGGATATATATAGCCCCTGCCTAAGATTGAGACTTGATCACTAGATGATTCTCCCCGACCCTTAGCCAAAGACTAATGAACAATGGGAAATAAAAATAATAAGCAATGTGGAACACTGCTGGGACACTTGCAAGAAAATGGAGAGGGAACCAGCAGTTAGCGTAATGGCTATGTTGCTGGACTCCCACGTAGTCGACCGCAGTTCGCGTCCTGGACCCGGTGACTTAAAACTCACGCTGGGCGCATGTGCGTGCGTGCCCAAGATCCCGAGAGGAGAATGGAGGAGAAGGGATTGAGGCGTGACCATCCCCCCTGGGGGGTGATTTCTTGCTTTCTGTCTCTCTGTCTCTCTCTGTCTGTCTGGCGAGCGCACGCGCCCTATAGCAAAAACCTCTCAAAAAAAAAAAAAGAAAGAAATGGTTATGATAATAAATGAGACAGCCTCTCCCTAAAGCACAGCACACAGGGAGGACTTAAAGTAGAGGGGACATTGAGAAAAATGGACAGGCAAACCAGCCGCCCCCAACTCCCCAAACATCAGGTGTCAGGGAAATTTGAAGCTTCTCGTGCATTAAGGGTAACCACATCAACAATAGAGCTCAAATCCAACCCAACTCCTAATTATGTCAAACCTACACAATAAAGGCCTACCAGAAAAAAAGTACACTCATTTATGCCCGAAATAACCCATCTCAGTCTCTGAAGTCCTTATAAGATGTCCAGTTTAAAAAAAAAAAAAGATGAGATATGTAAAAAGCCAAGAAAAAATAAAAGAGATATAGCAATCAACAGAACAAAACTCATAGCTGTTGGACTATTGACAGGGAATTTTAATAGAATCATGTGGGAGGATGTAATAACCGTGGGTAACATGTAAGATCAGATAGATAATTTCAACAGAGAGGGACCAAACCACAAATATATGAACCAATGAATATCAAATAAAGTACCTAGTCATATCATATTCACACTACAAAGTACAGAGGCAAAGAGAAAGCCTTAGAAGTTGTCAGAGTAGGGACCAGCAGTAATGGCTAGGTCGCTGGACTCCCATGTAGTCGACTGCAGTTTGCATCCCGGACCCGGTGGCTTAAACTCACGCCGGGCGCGCGCGCGCGTGCGTGCGTGTGTGTGTGTGTGTGTGTGTGTGTGTGTGTGTCCAAGATCTCGCGAGGAGAATGATTTCTCATTTTCTGTCTCTCTGTCTCTCTCTGTCTCTCTGGCAAGCGCATGCGCCCTGTAGCAAAACCTCTATTAAAAAAAAAATGAAGAGTATGGGAACCAGCAGTTAGCGTAATGGCTATGTCACTGGACTCCCGCGTAGTCAGCCACGGTTCGTGTCCCGAACCCGCTGGCTTAAAACCCACGCCAGGCGCGTGTGCATGCGTGCCCAAGATCCCGAGAGGAGAATGGAGGAGAAGGGATTGCAGCGTGGCCATCCCCTCTGGGGGGTGATTTTTCGCTTTTTGTCTCTCTGTCTCTCTCTGTCTTTTGGGCAAGCGCATGTACCCTATAGTAAAAAACCTCTCTCAAAAAAAAAAAAATGAAGAGTAAAAAGACTCATTTCAGGTAGAAGATTAAAGATAAGAGGACCAGCAAATGGCGTAATGATTACTTCACTGGACTCCCATGTAGTCAACTGCAGTTTGAGTTCCAGACTTGGTGGCCTCAAACTCATACCAGGTGCGTGTGCGTGTGTGCCCGAAATCCTGAGAGGAGAGTGGAGGAGAAGAGATTGCATCATGGCCATCCCCCCAGGGGGTGATTTTTCTTTCTTTCTTTTATTTTAAGAATTATTTTATTTAACTTTATTCATTTATTTTAATTTTGACCAGAGAGGGACAGCATGATAGAGTGAGAGTGAGAACAAGAAAGAGAAAGGGAAAGTGAGAAAGCAAGCCAGCAGGTATGGAACTCGAACCGTGGCTGGCCATCTGGGACTCCAGCACTGTGCCATCTACTGGCCCCTCACTTTCTGTCTCTCTGGCTAGTACATACACCCTATAGCAAAAATCTCTCTCTCAAAAAAAAGATAAAAATGATGGTAGACTTCTCATTAGAAATGGTGCAAATCATGTGACAATAAGGTGACATCTTTATAGTGTTAAAAGAAAACAATTGGAATTCTATACCAATTGAAATACATATCAGAACAGTAGTTGTCTGTGTGTGTCAGAGGTGGGAAGAGTGGAAATTGTCTTAAAGGAACCAGGGGGGAAATTCCTGGGGTGGTAGAAGGGTTATATCTTGATTTGGGTAGAGTGTTTATATCAGTGAGAGAGGGACAGAGAGAGAGAGAGACAGAGAAAGAGAGAAAGAGGGAGAGCAGGCCACTGAATCCAGGACTTGAACCACAGTTGACCATGTGGGAATCCAGTGCCTTAACCACCATTCCACCTGCTGGCCCCAAACCCTTTTAATTGTATGCTTGCAATCTTTGCATTTTGGTTTATGTAAGTTTTATCTCAATAATAAGAAAGTTAATAATAAAGCACTTTTAATATATATGATAAAGTTGATAGTCTAGGACCAGCAGTTAGCGTAATGGTTATGTCGCTGGATTCCCATGTAGTCGACCGTGGTTCGAATCCCAGACCTGGTGGCTTAAACTCACGCCGGGCATGTGTGTGTATGTGTGTCCAAGATCCCAAGAGGAGAATGGAGGAAAAGGGATTGCGGTGTGGCCATTCCCCCCTGGGGGGTGATTTCTCTCTTTCTGTCTCTCTGTCTCTCTCTGTCTTTCTGGCGAGCGCATGCACCCTATAGCAAAAATCTCTCCCCCCAAAAAAAATAAATAAAAAGTTGATAGTCTAAATTTATGAAGGGGTTGTTCTTGTCCATTCTATTTCTAGTAGCAGAAAATGCCTGAGTCTGGGTAACTTAAGAGAACAGAGGTTCAACTCATGGTTTGGAGGTCCAGGGTCCAGAGCCACATCTGGTAGGCACCTTCTGCAGCGTCACAGCATGGAAGAAACCAGCAGAGCCCTCTGTCCATGTCTGTGCCCGTGTGTCTCTAATTTCTTCTCTTTGGGAAGCCACCAGACATTTATTTAGGCTTGACCTTCATCCTCATCTCCTCCCAAAAGCCCCACCTTTCAACACCATAGTCAGATTAAATTTTCACTCTCTTAATATCTTCACAACCAGATCTCAACACATTAACTTGGGAGACATTCGAATCATAGCAGGGGTGTTACTAATTTACAAGAAAAACTAGAACACTCGGCAAAAGGAAGAAACTACCTGTGAGTGATAGGATTGTCTCCGTAGAAAAACCCAGACGACTCTACAGACGTATTATTAGACAGACGAATTTAACAAGGTGACTCAAAACTCAATTGCAAGTTGTCTCATTCCAGGTGCAGACGGATAGCAGATGTCATACTTAAATGATTCTAGTTAAAGCTATTTTAATGAACTTATTATTTCCATGGGTATGGCAGGTTATGTTATCAGACAGGGAAGCTAAGCTGGGCTGCACGGTGTGAAATGCATGTTCTTTGGGTCCAGACCTCTAAGTTAGAGACCCGCCCTGAAATGCAGAATAAAGCCACAAACATGAGTAAAGTAGGAAAAGAGAAGTTTTAATGGAAGAGTGAAGATTATTAACAGAAAAATACACCTCACGACAGAGAGATAGTGGGCAGGCAGCTGTCTGAAAACAACTGCATTGGGAATGTGGGTTGGTGTGTTTATTGTGGGATCTTGTCATGAATATTCAGGAGGGGAGATCCCTTGTTGTAGCCAGCTCTTTTGTTTGAATTGGGGCTTTTTATGGCACCTGCACAATTCCTGTCAGGTAAGGGAGTGTTATTACCTGGTTCCCATGCCCATTGTGGGGCTGTGCAAAGGGACAACTCTGCCTGTGTCTGTTTATCACCTGGAGTGGGAAGTGGATGTTTACCAATGCCACCGGGAGAATTTCAGTGTGGATGTGCAGAACAGCAGGAGGGAAGCCAGTAACCTTCTCTAGGTTCTCTGAAGAAAGCTTAGGTAATGCACGTAGGTAACCTCTCCTCTCTTGGTGCCAGGGGTTTAGCTGTGATCCCTGGTTTCAGTGATCCATGTGTCAGATGCCCCCCTTGGCATATTGGGACTCCCTGCTTATAACTGTCACAGTTATGGGAGCCAAGCCAGCATGGTGACGCACTGAGGACTAACATAGCTGTAGGCACTTGCACCCTAAGGGAGTCGTTCATGGGACTGGATAGTTTGCCTGACAAGAGTTGGGCCTGAGGGAAAACAAACAAACAAACAAAACCCCACAGCAACTGCCACACTGCAGATGCGGCAGGCTAGGGGAAGAGGGATAGAATGCCCGAGTCTCTTCTACCACCTTTTGGTCTCTTATAAGTGCCTTGGAGCCCAGGAAGCTGGTCTGTAGAAGTCACAGACTAGGAATGTGCAAAGTGGTTTGTGCAGTGAGCCACCTCACTAGCTGGTGGTTTGGAGCAACGGAGCAAATGGAGCACAATGATGTTTCATTATTCTGCTGGAGGTTCCAGTCTGGTGTGGGTTCAGTTGATCTCAGAGGGCCTCCCTCCTGTATCTTTAGTCAGTTTGGTGGGTGCTTATCGTCTGGCTGCTTCCAGACAGCCTCGCATGTGTGTTTGACTCTGAGCCATGGGGCTCCTTGGGTGTGAGTTTCTCATTATCCAGCAGAAACTGAAGTCCAGGCTTCCACAGGTGAGAATGGGGCTCCAAAAGTAGCAAGAGGATGAGCCTCACCATGCAAGCGCTGTTTAGGCCTCCACTTGTGTTACATTGCTGCGGTTACAAGGCCAATGCAGGTCATCTGGCCAGTTCAGATTTAAACGGTCAACAAATAGACTCATTCTTTACAGGCGGGTAAGGTGTGTGTGGGGGGCTTAGGGTGCGGTGGGGGGAGAGTGGGTGGGTGGGGTGGTAATCAACTACAGCTGGAGAGGGGATTTGTGCATGAGATGGGGATCAAATGAGGAAATACAGCAGTTTATCCTTTTTGCCCTCAGCATCCACTTTCATTCTTTGTTCTAGTCAAAAAGCCTGTAGTCTCGGCATTGCCACCTGGCCATCTGCCTGCCCAAGAGCCTTTTTGGGTGTACTTCCTTTTCTATTAAACCTTTGTTTTCTACCTAACACACACACACACACACACACGGAACCAGCAGTTAGCATAATGGCTATGTTGTTGGACTTCCATGTAGTTGACCACCG
>NW_006203871.1:98370-107683 GCF_000334495.1 Tupaia belangeri chinensis
CCCTAAAAAAAAAAAAACCCCAAAAAAAAAAAAAAAAAAAGCCCTGTAGTCTCTGCATAAGAGAAATTCAAAGTGCCACCCACGGTCGTACTGCTATGGGCTATGCCACCCAAGGCATAACACCACCTGCAGAAGGAATGGAAGCATTAGCTACCAACAGCACTTTGTCAGAGGAAATGATAAACAGAAACAGAAAATGTAGTTGCGACATTCTCCCTGTTTGTGTCTGTGATCAGCCCTAAGTTTCCTCGCATAGCTTCCTTATCCTGCTATTTATTTCACATTCCCACATCCCCCTTACTTCCTGCCGAGCATCTCGACTGTACATTCCCTGAAGCTGCTGGAGATAAAGAATATTAGTAATAATTCTTTGAAAATCTCGGGACCAGCAGTTAGCGTAATGGCTATGTTGCTGGACTCCCACGTGGTTGACCGTGTTTCGAGTCCCGGACCCGGTGGCTTAAACTCATGCCAGGTGGATGTGTGTGCGTGCCCAAGATCCCGAGAGGAGAATGGAGCAGAAGGGATTGCGGCGTGGCCATCCCCCCTGGGGGGTGATTTCTCGCTTTCTGTCTCTCTGTCTTTCTCTGTCTTTCTTTGTTGGCTTCTGGCGAGCGCATGTACCCTATAGCAAAAACCTCTCCAAAAGAAAAAAGAAAAAAAAATCTCTACGGAGGGGCCAGTAGGTCACATGGTAGTTAAGGGTGCCAGACTCCCATGTGGCTGGCCAACCACAGTTCAAGTCCTGAACCTGGTGGCTTGCTTTCTCACTTTCTCTCTGTCTCCCTGTCTCTCTGTCTCTCTCTCATTCACTCTGTCCCTCTCCAGTCCAATTGAAATAGATGAATAAATAAAGTTAAATAAAATAATTTTTTAAAAAAAAATAGAAAAAACAATCTCCAGGGAAGTTTTTTTAAATTTTCACCAGAGAAAGAGTAAGAAAGGGCCTGCTGCTGTATTTGGATGTGCCCCTTGGGTTGAGACTTGGTTGTATTGTAAAGGTGCTAAATGAAGACTCAGTCCTTTCACGGTGTCTAAGGTAGGGCCTTTGGGTGTGATAAGATCATCAGGACAGGGCCCCTATGGCTGAGTTCTGGTGAGTTTATAAGATGGTAGGGAGACTAGAACAGGCAGAAACTTAGGGACAGCTGCTCTACTCAACATCTTGTCTTCTGTCATTTTGTGATGGCTTTAGACTTTCTTCATGGCCAGAACGTGAGCCAAATAAACCTCTATTCTCTTAAATCATCCAGTTCTCAGGTACTTCTGTAAGAAATGCAATACCGGGGCTGGCCGGTGGCATGGTGATTAGGGACGCTGGACTCCCACATGGTTGACCACGGTTTGAGTCCCAGACCTGGTGGCCTGCTTTCTCACTTTACCTCACTCTCTTTCTCTGTCCCTCTCTGGTCAAGTTGAAAATAAATAAATAAATAAATAAAGTTAAATAAAATAATTCTTAAAAATAAAAAGAAAGAAATGCAATACCGGAGTAAGACACCTACTTTCATTGAGTCCTTGGTGTTGCTAGAAGCTGGCCTAGTGCTCTCAGTTGCCCTTTGTGTTCTGTCAAACGTAAGCGATTTGCTGGACATTAACATCCTATAAGGCTACTCGTGTAACCATCGGTACAAAAATACAATCTCTCTGTAATCAAGTCCAAACTCTGTGCAAGCTGAGTAGCCAAAATCTCCCCATCCCAGCTAATGTGATTCGCAGTGCTCTACCAATACAACTTGGTCCTTTGTCTAGTCTTAGTAATTCTTAGACTAATAATTCTTATTAATGACCGTAGTCGTATGATTACCCCTGCTTCCTGATAGCAGCCAATCCAGAGCAAAAGCCCACTTCCTTAAATCCTCACCATAATCACCTATGCAAGTTCAAATCTTATAAGTCCTTTCTAATGCCCTTCTACTAAGTCACCCTGCCGTTCCCCAAGGTGTGTGCTTTCCTTCAATGCAGTAAGCGATATCGCGACTGATTCAATTACAGGTATGTTCGTGGAGGTCTTCAGCTGGCGGGTATTGACATGGGCAGCACGCGAATTGGCCTTCTCCTTTCTGTACACTTTCTAGAGCTGTCAGGAGAAGCCAGCCGATTTGTATTCTGTGCAATCCCCATTTTTTTGCTTTAGCTCCTTAATGTCTTAGCCATTTGATCACCCGTCTGATCTGCCCTCCACTTGCACTATGCCGCATGCCGCTGTTGATGGTAATACGGGGAACTGAGATGCCCTGTATGACACAGATTCCAAGTGTTCTATTTACCCCCGGCAAAGAATTTGGCCGTGTGCTCATCAAATGTACGAGCAATCCCATCCTAGAATCCAAGTTAGAGAGTCTGTTTTCTGGGGCTTCTCTGATAGCAATAATTTTATCAGCTAGGATCCCAGCAGGAAACAGATGGCATGCTCAAAAAGGTAATTAATCAGGTTTACTGTGGAAGGATTTTAAGTTGACACTTTGTCCTGAAAACAAGTTAAAAGCTGGAAAAAAAAAAAACCCAAAAACCTGAAAAATCAACTACTCTTCTTAGATCTGTCTGAGAAGTGAGGTCATAGGGCAAACTGCTGCCCCTCAATTAGAGAGATAAGCAGGGGGATACAGATAATCACAACTCACCAAAGCAGAAACCCACCTCCACAGAACTAGTAATGGAATAGGAAAATTCAAACTTCAGTTGATAAATTGCTAGAGGCGCAATTGGACAGATCTGCGAGATAAATACAGCAAGGTCAGGTGCAGTCATGGGGACCACCGTGCTTCGGCTAATTCTCCCTCCAGGGGCTCTACCAAGCTCTACAATGAAGACCAAAGACACCTCAGGCTTCCAGTAGAGGAGGGGGAAAGGAATTATTTTTATTTAAATTTTCAAAATAATTATTTTTTACATTTTATTTATCATTATTATTATGTTTTAATTTCTACAGGGAGCATGTGCTCACCAGAGAGACAGAAAGGCAAAGTGAGAAAGCAAGCTGCCAGGTTCAGGATTTGAACTTTGGCCAGCCATGTGGTAGTCTAACACCTTAACCACCACGCTTTCTAATTTTCCATGATGGATAAGGAAAAACTCTCAACTCCAATCCCATTTATCCATCCTGTACCACCTCAAGGAGAAGAAGTGTTTTAGCTGACAAGCATTTCTGGAGCGCACAGGCCGGGGCACAGCTCCCTGAAGGACCCAGACCTGACCTAACATAGAACCATGAACACTTTCCCTGCTCCGCTCATGTTGGTACACTATTAAAGGCCTATCTGCTGCAGTTCCGTTTACCTAGAATGTCCTGTCTGCCTTTTAAAAAAAGTTACAAGACATACTAAAAACACAAAAACGCCATTCAGAGAGACATAACAAACAGACCAGACCCAGATATGGTTGGAATGTTGGAAATATCAGATTATGAATTTAAAACAACTGATTAATATGCTAAGAATGACAATGGAAAAGAAAACAACATGCAAGAACCATGGGAATGAAAGCAGAGAGATGGAAATTCTAACAGAGAATAAAAATAAATGATATAGGCAAAAAATACTGTCATAAATATTAAAATTGCCTTTGATGGGCTCATTAGTAGACTGGATAGGGCTGACAAAAAAAAAAAATCTCTGAACATAAAGACATGCCAACAGAAACCATAAAACGGAAGGGGGAAAAGTCTGAAAAGAAAAAAGAGAATATCCAAAACTGTGGGATAGCTACTAAGGTACAAATATGCATGATGGGAATTCTAGAGGGGAAGAAAGGGAGGCAGGAACAGAAACAAAACATGAAGTAGTAACAGCTGTTCATTTCCCCAAGCTAATGTCTGACACCAAACCACAGATGCATGGAGCTCGTGGAACACCAAGCGAGGTAAATGTCCAAAACACAAAGGCAAATTATACGTAGGCATATTATATGCAAACTGCAGAAAATCAAAGACAGAAAGGATAAAAAGCTAGAGGAAAAAAACACCTTATCTCTAGAGGAACAAATACAGTAATTACAACAGACTTCTCAAACGCCACGCAAGAGAAGAGTGGATTGACATATTTCAAGTGTTGGGAGGAAAAAAATCCCACCAACCAAGAAATCTGTATCTTGTGAAAATCCTTCAAAAGTAAAGGAGAAACAGTGACTTTCTCGGACAAAATTTAGGAGAGTTAGTTGCCAGTGGACCTGCCTCACTCTGAAAATGCTGAAAGAAAGTCTTCAGACAGAAGGAAAATGATATAAGTCAAAATTTAGATCTACATAAAGAAAATCACCAAGTAAAAGAAAAGAAAACTTTGATTTTTCTTATTCTTAGTTTAGCTTATCTAAGAGATAATGCTTCATTCAAAATAATAATAGTGACAACATACTTGATTATTATAATTTATGTAAAAATGTAATGAATGACAACAATAATACAGGATGGGAGGTGTGACTTAGGATGATTTTGTTATTATAATGTACTTGAATTATATGAATATATACTAGACTATATAGTTTCATTTGAAAGTGGACTTTTACATTAGCCATAATGTATATTTGCAAACTCTAGGGCAACCACAAAAAGTAAAAATTAAGAACTAAAATTGATATGCTAAGAAAGGAGAAAAAAATATAAAATTCTTTTTTTTTTTTGGAGGCGTTTTTGCTACAGGGCATGTGTGCTTGCCTGATAGACAGAGACAGAGAGACAAAAAGCGAGAAATCACCCCCCGGGGGGATGGCCACACCGCAATCCCTTCTCCTCCTTTCGTGCCTCTCAGGATCTTGGGCATGCACGCACATGCGCCCAGCATGAGTTTTAAGCCACCGGGTCCGGGACGCGAACTGGTTGAACGTGGTTGACTACATGGGAGTCCAGCAACATAGCCATTACGCTAACTGCCAGTCCCAGAATCATATAAAATCCTTAACCAAAACCACAAAAGGCAGAAAAAGTGAAATACAAAAAATAGGAGCAACAAACAGAAAACGTAACAAATATAATATTAACCCAATTATATGATAATCACTTTAAACATCAGTGGTCTACATATACCAGTTAAAGACATATATTATTAGAATGGATCAAAAGCAGTGGGGCATTAGGAACTATCACAAAGTATAATAATAACCCATCATGGGGGTCTGCGTAGTGATTAAGGTGCTGGACTCCCACGTGGCCGACCACAATTCACACCCCAGACCCAGATGCTTGAAACACACCAGCTGCATGAGCAGGGGTGCCCGACGTCCCAAGAAGGAGGTGGAGATGAAGGGATTGTGGTGTGGCCATCCCCCCTGGGGGGTGATTTCTCACTTTCTGCCTCTCTGGCAAACATATGTGCCCTATAGCAAGAATCCCTAAAAACAAAACAAAACAAAACAAACAATCAACACAGGGCCTTAAGGCAGAGTGGAGCATTGTGTCCATAGACCAGAGAAGACATCTGTGTTAGCAGAATTAAAAAAGGGACAATTCTAGAGACCAGGGCTCCAACCAAATATGTATTTTTTCCATTTTTTTCTTTATTTTTAATTTCATTTTCTTTTATACAGTCAATCACATTATTTAGTTTACAAAGTGAATATTTTAACATGTGAACATTTCTCCCTAGTCCAGTTGACTAAACTATATCTTTAACAGAAATTGGCAACCAAATATATTCATGCCTTAAGTATAAACTGTAAAGGGAATGCTAACTTAAGCATGGGCTGCTCCCGTGTCCTCTCAGAGATCTAAGGCTAACGTTCAGAGCCTACGCAATGGGCCCTGACCCTGTGTATGTCATCTGCTTGTGGGACCATCATTGCATCCCTTTTCACACTATGGGAGTTCTATTCCCCTTGGTCTTTCTGTTTCCAGGTTTAACTCATAATGGCACACATGGGATTCAGTATTCACAGAACATCCTAATGTAGCAAGAACCCAAGATGAATTTACTGTATGTTATTTGGTAGAATTCTTGAGTAATAATGAGGATAAATAACATCTTTGAGTGTTTAATATGTTCCAGGCATTATTTTAAGTGCTCACTAATGTTTTAATTCATTATTATTATTATTATTAGAGAGAAAGATTATTGCTAGAAGGCACGTGCACTCACTGGAGAGACAAGAGAGACAGGAAGTGAGAAATAACCTACTGGGGGGTGGTATGTGGCCATGCTGCAATCCTTTCTCCTCCATTCTCCTCTCGGGATTTTGGGCATGCACACACCTGCTTCTGGTGTGAGTTTTAAGCTGCCGGGCTGAGGACTTGAACCACGGTCGACTACATGGGAGTCCAGTGATATAACCATTACACCATCTGCTGATCCCATATTATATCATTTTAAAAACACCACACTATATGGGGCCAGCATGTGGTTAAAAACACTGGACTCCCACATGGCTGACCATAGTTTCTAGCCCTGGACTTGGTTGTTTGCTTTCTCACTTTCCCTCTCTGTTTCTGGTCAAATTAAAGTAGTAATAATAAAAATTAAAATGAAATAAATAACTACTTAAAGAAAGAAACACACTATGGAGTATGTGCTTTGGGGATTTACATCATACATAAGAACAGCAGATAGTGAAGGATAAAAGTGTTTATGAAATCTAAAGCCAACAGGTAACTAATATCATATATATATAAGTGTGTATATATATATATATATATATATATATATAATTTTTATAAACCAAAGTAAAAAAGTAGATAGTAAATTGGCATTTATAGAAGGCAATCTCGGGTGCTTGGCAAGCTTGCAAGAGGACTTGAATTCACTAATAATAAGAGAAACAAACAACAATGAGATTCCACTGTACGTCCACAGAATGGTAAGAATTAGACATGGTTAGGGGAGAACATCAGGTCTGGGTGGGAACTGAGGACGTGGTATACCAGGGCTGTAAACCAGTAGAGGATCTCTGAAAAGTAATGTAGCCAGTCTCAGTGAAACTAAATATGCCCCGTGAGCTCTCTCTTGAGAATATATTCTGTAAACATTCTCACATTGACTCACAGGGGAATTCATGCAAGGCTGTTTATTGCACAGTTGTTTGTGCAGCAGAAGTTAGTAGCCTAATTATTCATCTTTAGAGTAATACATAAGAAAATTCGGTGGATATACACTATGGAATTACTATGCAGTGGGGAGAAGTCGTAAGTGTTCATAGAACAACTTGCATAAATATGTAAAAGCCAGAGAATATATATTAAGCAGGAGTTTCCAAGACGTTGCACATCAGGGAAGGAAGGTCAGTGATTCTTGAGAGACAGGAAGCAAAAGAAGCACCCCCTGTCATTGCCTCCATTTATTATGTAGAGAGAGTTTGGAGGCTACAGCACAGCAGTGGGAGGCCTAGTTGAAGACCAGCGGTCTCCTTGAGATAAGAAGACTTAGCTGGGAGTTTGGGGAGGCCAAGAAGACTAGAGTTCTCAGGGACAGGTACCAGGGAGAAGAACACAAAGAGCACCAGAGATCCACAGAGGCTCCCCTCGAGTCTTCAGTTGAGTACAGATCAGTACATGCATCTGATAAAACCACGTGAAACTGGAGAAGAATCACTTCAAAGAAATCCAGAAATAATGCTGTTAGGTCATGGGTCCAGGAATAGTTCCTAGTCCCACTAGTTGGAGTTAAAAATTGATGTCATTGACAGGACACTGAGTAGAACACTCAAAATATTTTGCTTTAATATTGCCAGAGATAGGTAGGTCATTTTATTATGATAAAGGAATAAACGCAACAGGAAGGTATAGAAATTCTAAACCTTTAAACACCTAGTTACAGAGCTTCAAAGTACTTGGAATAGGGGCCAGCAAGTTCTGTGGTGGTTAAGGCTCTGGACTCCCGCATGGCCAACTGCAGTTCGAGTCCTGGACCTGGTGGCTTGAAAATCATGCCAGACGTGTGTGCATACATGCCCAAAATCCCAGGAGGAGAACAGAGGAGAGACTGCAGCACAGCCACTCTTTGGGGGCGGGAGGTGATTTCTCACTTTTCCTCTATCTCTCTCCATGAGCACATATGCCTTATGGCAAAACCTTAAAAAAATACTTGGAACAAAAATTGAGAGAGCTTTTAAGGAGATGTAGACAAATCCATGATCTACTTCTTACAACATTCAACAGAATAAGCAGAGAGAAATTAGGTAAGGGTATAAAAGACTTGAACGACACTATTAAACAACTTGATCTAATTGACATTTTGGAAAATTCATCCGACAAAAGCAGAATATACATTTTTTAAGTGTGCACTGATCATTTACCAAGATAGACCATATTTTGGGCCAGAAAACAAGTCGAAAACAATTCAAATAATACAAGGTATATTATCTAGCCAAAATGTAATTAAATTAGAAAGCAATAATAAAAGTATGTCTGGACATTTTCCACAATATTTGGAAACAAAATAATAAACAAGTAATCTGTGCATCAAAGAATAGCTCAAAAGAAATCTAGATGATATTTTGAACTTACTAAAGGTAAAAACTTAACATATGTTTTATGGGACTCAGAGACTATAGTATTTAGGCATAAATCCATAGCCCTAAATGCCTATGTTAGAAAAGAAGGAAGTTCTCAAATCATTGGCATCAGCATTGTCTCTTATATGCTAGAAAAAGAAAACAAATCAAATTCTAAGAAGAAAAAAAAAGGAAAAAAATGTATTTAAGACAACGGCTGGAAATCAATGAATTAAAAAACAGAGATACCACAGAGAATGATCAATAAAAACAAAAATCAATAAAATTGATAAACCTCTCAGTAGATTGGTCAGGGGAAAAAAGTAGAAGATGCAAATGACCAATAACAGGACCAAGACAAGAGATATCACTATGAATTCTATAGATACTAAAAGAATAATAAGGAAATGCTATGGACAAGTGTACTTAAGTTAAATGTAAAGAAACACAAGAGACAAATCTCTTGAAAGACACAAATGATCAAAGCTCACTGAAGAAGAAGTGAAAAACCTAGGCTGGCCCTGTGGCATGGTGGTTCAGGGAGTCAGATCCCACATAGCTAACTGCAGTTCGAGTTCCAGTGCCAGTGACTTGCAAGACACCAGGCATGCTTAGTAGTGCTCCGAATCCCAACAGGACGGAGGAATGGGAAAGGGATTGCAGCATGAGCACACCCTATTGAAGGGTGCTTTCTCCTTCTCTGTCTCTACACATTGTAGTGATGAAGAAGAAGAAAGGGGAGGAGGAGGAGAGGATGAAAGAAAGAGGAGGAGAAGAACAAGAAGAAGGAGGGGGAGAAGAAGAAGAAGAGGAAGAAAAGGGAAAGAAGAAAGAAGAAAGAAAAGAAAGAAAGAAAGAAAGAAAGAAAGAAAGAAAGAGAGAGAGAGAGAGAGAGAGA
>NW_006203871.1:107783-120003 GCF_000334495.1 Tupaia belangeri chinensis
GGGAGGGAGGGAGGGAGGGAGGGAGGGAGGAAGGAAGGAAGGAAGGGAGGAAGGAAGAAAAGAAAGAAAGGAGAGGAGAGGAGAGGAGAGGAGAGGAGAGGAGAGGAGAGGAGGAAACACGAACTTGACTACTCAGTAATAGGGTCCAGGAGAAGAGCGTGGTGTGCAGATCAGCAGATCAGAAGCAGCTGCTTGGAGAAAGTAAAACTCTAAGTAGTGATAAACCATTTCCTGAGTGGCATCTGTACAGAACTCTGTGGAAAAGTGAAGCAAGAAATTAACCTGGTTCAGATCCATTCTGACGTTAGAATACAGATAGGCTCGAGGTCATGGAGTGATGGGGGATGATGGGCCTATTGATTACACTTTCCACAAAGCCTGGAATAAAGCTACCAGTGTTCACCTGATAGTGATTTTTGTTAGCTTCTACGTCTTCATTTATGCCAAGAGGAATATAAGGAAAATTATGAGGATATTCAGCATGCCACCTACAGAAGAAACTTGGTCAGAGCCCAACTTCTATGATACAATAAGCAAAATGTATTTAAGACAACAGCTGGAAATGTATTCCGTTTCAAGGAAGTGTGACTATCAGCAGCTGCAAAACCAGGATGACAGTGGGCAGCTCTTACTGGAGTGAGTCCAGAAAATGAGCACATACGTAGCTGTCACATCTTAGGGCAGGGAGTGCCTTATTCTACTAAATCACGAACAGTATTTTTAAAAAGCTTCTGTCTGCATAAGATCATTTTACTTGTGTCTTCTTCACAATCTTTTTGTGCTATGTTTTGCTTTTTAAATTTGATCTCTAATTCGTTTGTTACACAAATACAAATGACCCAAAAGGCCTGAACCCAGAGAGCCTGCACATCCCTAGAAAGACACAAAATGACCAGAGGCAGCGACTTCCCCTTGTGAAGACCTTTGACTTCAAGACACAGTCAGAATAAAACCGTACCTTTGGAAGTAAGCCTGAAGCTCATGCCAAGTTGATTAGAACTTTTTTCTTTTCTTTCTTTCTTTATTTACATTTTCCCACAAACATTTACTTTACATACCAAAAAATTTTTGCTCATACTCCATAGTTGTTGACAGTTAATAAACAACTTTCAAATTTTCCAAAAATCTGAATTTTAAAGATAACTTTCAAAAATTTAGCTATAATTTTGTTTGTGACTCTATAAAATAGTGTGGTTTTAAATATTTTTTGAGAAAATATTTATAGGTCAGCCACTCAAACAGTTGAGAAGCAAACACCCAGCACACAATTCACACATGAACCTTCCCAGCTCAGTTCTGCCTACCAAGTGTTCTGTGGTTTACCGCCTGTTAGCAAAGGTCAGTGTCTCTCTTCCTTCAAAGTCTTGCTCAAGGTAATCCTCTGGTTGTGGCTGCTCTTTTGCAATCTCTGCTGATTACAGTGCTGGGCTGGTAAAGTCCAATGGTATGAATTATCTCCTGTGGCTTCTCTAATCCTCTCTGCCAGGCAGAACTGTTTGTGGTGCCAGGCCATCTTTCCAAGAACTTTTGTTGGCTTTCTTGAGATCTGCCTTAGTTTCAAAGTTTCTGGGCGTATCTTGAGACACGACATTCCAGCCAAAGCCCTGGCAATAATGAGTATTTCCAATTTCTAATGCAAGGTCAACAAGTATTATTGAACTTACGCAAATAACCCTTTTGCCACAAAATAAGAATACTCAGAAATATTTTTCAATTCCATAGGGGTCAGGAAGGGAGAAAAGTTTATGTTTTAATTAAATAAAACAAAAAAGCAAGCAAAAGAAAAAAAAACATTTTAACAAATTGCTGAACCTACTAATAGCTGAAAAGAAAGCAAAATCCTTAAGTCTGGGGGAAAAAAAAACAGAGTAAAAAAAATCAGTAATGTTTTAGTCAAAAGTCATAACATTCTATTTCACCTGTTCAGTCATGTAATTAATCTCTCTCATGTTGAATTTGCAGTGTTACTGTGGTCTGATTTTTTGGTTTAAATACTGGAAGTTAACATTCAACATTATTATTGATATTTCCGGACTTGTCCCTAGCATTTTCTTGGTTGCTTTTTGTTCTTATTTCTGTCTGTGTGTCTTTAGTTTTCCTGGTATAGCACTCCCTTCAGAACTTCTTGGAGAGCTTCTCTGGTGTTGGTAAATTCTTTTGGGTTTTGTTTATACGAGAATGTTTTTAGCTTTTCTTCCCATATGAAGGATAATCTTGCCAGGTATAGTATTCTTGGTTGAAATTGTTTTTCATTTAACACTTTGAAAATGTTTTCCTATTCTTTCCTTGCTCACATTGTTTCTGATGAGAGGTTTGATGTTAGCCTGATGGGATATCCTTCATAAGTAACTGAAGTTTCTTCCCTGCCAATTTAGTATCTGGTCTTTGTCTGTGGTTTTGGCCAATCTGGCTAAGAGGTGCCTTGGAGAAAATCTTGGGTTGATTCTATTAGGGGTCCTTTGTAGTTCTTGGGTACTTGATATTCAAACGCCTCTCTAGGTCTGGAAAGTTTTCTTCCAGGATTTCATGGAATAGATTCTCAATGCCCTTATTAATTTCTTTACCTTCTGGGATACTAATTATCCATATGTTAGGTTGCTTAATGGTATCTAGTATTTTTGCATATGCTCATTTTTTTTTGGTTATTTTCTCGGTATTTTTGGTGAATTTTTTCTAGGTCAGAGGTTTTGTCTTCAACATCCAAGATTTGATGTTCTGTATAGTCTAATCTGATTTTAATACTTTGGAGGGAGGTTTTGATTTCCTGTATTACAGCCTTTATCTCCAATAGCTCCATTAGATTTTTTTTTTTGTGGCATGTATTTCTTCTTTCAAGGAAAGAACTTCCTCGGACCAGCAGTTAGTGTAATGGCTATGTCGCTGGACTCCCATGTAGTCAACCGCAGTTCGCGTCCCGGACCCGGTGGCTTAAAACTCACACCAGGCGCGTGTGCGTGTGTGCCCAAGATTCCGAGAGGAAAATGGAGGAGAAGAGACTGTGGCGTGGCCATCTGTCCTGGGGGGGTGATTTCTCACTTTCTGTCTCTCTGTCTCTCTGTCTGTCTGGCGAGTGCACACGCCACGCCCTATGGCAAAAACTTCTCCAAAAAAAAAAAAAAAAAAAAAAAAAAAAAAAAAAAACTTCCTCAGCTCCTGGAACTTATTGTCTCTTTTTCTTTGCACCATCTGGAGTTCATTGTCTCTCATCTCTTGTATCTCGTTTAGTTTTGACACTATGAACATTCTGAATTCTTTATCAGACATTTCCATGAGTTCCATTGTACTGTCTGTGGATGATGTAGGGCTGTTCTTTTCACTTGAGGGGAGAGATATATTCTTGGTTTCTCCTGTTTCTTATGCCTCTGTGGTGGTTCTAGTTCCAGACCTGGTGGCTTGAAACTCATGCTGGGCGTGTGTATGTGTGTGCCCAACATCTCAAGAAGAGAATGGAAGGGGAGGGATTGTGGCGTGGCCATCCTTCCTGAGGGATGATTTCTCACTTTCTCTCTCTCTGTTTCTCTCTGTCTCTGGTAAGTTTATGTGCCTATGGCAAAAACTTCAAAATAAAAAAGAAGAGACTAGGACACAAACATGCACAGAGATGACCATATAAGAACGCAGAGAGAACATGCCTTCTACAAGCCAAGGACAGGCCACAGAGGGAACCACCCTGATCTCAGCCCCCAGCCGCAGGGATGTGAAGAAATAAGTGATGTCTAAGCCGCCTGGTTGGTGGTGCTTTGTCATGGCAGCCCAGGCAGAATCACACACGGTTCCCAACTTACAGTGGTTCAACTTGGGATTTTTGCAATTTCCGATGGGTTTATTAGGATGTGGCCCCTTGGTGTCAGTCAAGGAGCATCCGTGCACTCATATTATTCCTGATTACAGGCCATTTCCGTGTCTTGTTATCGGGCACTGAAGTGGCCCAGTGAAGTGAGGCACCTCTGTCTATTTGGAATCTGCCTAGGTGGTTGAAATCCACAGATCTGGTCCATGGCTGTTCCAGCTGCTGCTTCTGAGATTCTGGTGTCATGCAGCAAGCCCATTCCCAGGAGCAGAGCTAGGAAGCTGCACCGTGGTGCATATGTTCAGCATTTTTTATTTTCAGTCCAACACAAGCTATATCTGGCAGACAGCACTGAAGTCTGGCAGAGACCTCTCGTGAGGGCTCTGACAGTGAGTGACACTCAGTGTCTATCACTGATTCCATTTTTCCTAGTGACGTTCCAAAGCCCCAGTGCTAGGAACTCCCTTGGAAATCACAAGCCCTAGAGAGGACCCTTTAGCTCCTTCTGTGATCTGAGCTTCTTCCTGGACTCCCCACCTCCCCACCAGCTCTTTTATCTTCTCTACTTTGGAAACAGCCAATGGCATTTCCCAGGAAAATGACAAAGGCGTGGCCACCACCCAGTTCAATCTGAAGGCCTGGGCTAGCTCCTAGGAGACAGGCCCTAATTTAGCATATCCTGCAGGAATACCTAAGTGGGCGAACAGCTACAAAGACACATGAACCAAACACACAAGTTACAAGATACAGAAATGTACAGTTAAACCGCAATAGTCATTTTTCATAGTTGGTTCATAAACCACAAGAAGACTTGCTGCAGGGAAATTTTTGCTTCCAGGTATTAGTCAGATGAGGGTAGAATTCATGCTGCATTCAAATTAAGAAAAGGAAGGGACAGCAGAGTGGGAAATTACGACTATGACTTCTAAAGTTGGATGACAAAGACCTGGCTACTGCTACAGAAGCCAAACCCAGACGGAGAGGCATTTCTCTTGCAAGGAGGGGTCTAAGGACGAGCAGCTGGAGCTCAGGGCCCTTCTATACTGTATGGATGGGCGTGCCACCTTAGTGGCAGGGTCCAGCCTGGTGGAGGACAGAAGAAGTGGCTGGCACCCTTCTTTTCAGAACTGGCCTGGAGCCTGCCCACTTCTCCACACTCTGTCTTTCTATTCATAGAGATTAGGCCACAGGTAAGTACCTGGAGTAAGGTGTTTCCAGGCAGAGTTGTTCAGACAAGGGAGAGGGTTAGGTCTCATAGGTAACCTTGATAGGCAGGCAGGCCATGCCACTCCACGAGCCTGCCAGACTTTATCCCTGGTCTCCTGGTTCCCTGAGAGCCCCACCTGCTCCCACCTGGAGAGGAGAGGAGACAGGAGCTCCTCTCTAGGGCCTAGACCTGTGTATCCTGGTTGCGAGTCAGGGCCATAACTTAGTCATGTGGCTACGCCTGGCCTCAAGGGATGCTGGGAAATATATTCCTAGCCAGATAGCCATGGCTTTGCTAAGACTTGTTTTGGTATTAAAAGGAGGAAAGGAGAAAAAGTTCAGAGGGTTGACCAGAGCCTCCTCTTCATGACTCATCTCTGTAGCTCTCGGTCCCACCCCTCCTAATTCCTTGCCCTCCTGAGGGCGAGTCTGTGCCACGCCTGCCTCCTCCTGCACTAGGTCTGGGTTGCACAAGCCACACCTGAGCACCCAGTCATGCCAGCCCTGCACGGTCTCCAGATGCCTCTGCTCTGCTCACAAGGCCGCTCCAAGCTATGCCTGGCCCCCCTTTGTGGTTCCTTCCCTTCTCCCTCCCCTCTCCCTGTAGCTTTATTGAGATACAGTTCATATACAATTCACCTGTTTAAAAGTGTCCAGTTCAATTCAGTGCTGCTGTGAACATTTGTGGACAAGTTTTTACATGGACATATATTTTCATTTCTCTTGGATATAAACCTAGGAGTGGAATTACTCAGTCATATGACTCTATGTTTAACACTTTGAACAACTTCCAGACTGTTTATCAAAGTGGCTGCACCACCTTATGATCCCACGGCAGCATGTGAGGGTTCCAGTTTCTCTACTTCCTTGTCGATTCTTCCTATTTTTCACGTTTGGAATAAGTTATTATCCGAGGCACCCTACTGGGTGTAAGGTGGCACCTCACAGCAGTTTTTTCTTTTTTTTCTTAGTTTCTTACATTTTTTTATTTTTTAATTTATTTTATTTTTTTTCTAATTTATTTATTTGCATTCATTCACTGTACATCATTACAGCATACAAAATGAGATTTTCCCTCCAGAGTACACTGTATATTGTCTCAATCAAGCACATCAACAAACATGTTATTGTCAGCAGATGATCTTCCATTTCTTGTTTTCTGTATGTTTTGCTTTTTTCCCCCCATCCTTGATTCCCTATCTCTTACCCTCTGCCATCTCCCACTCTCCTCCCACACTGTCTCTGGTATCTATGTGTGTTTCTATACCGTTTCCCCCACACACACAGTGGTTTTCATCTGCTTTTCCCTGGTGACTGATGATGTTGAACACGTTTTCATGTATGCTTATGATCGTTGGTTTATTTTCTTTGGAGAAATGTCTGTTCACATGCTTTGCCAATTTTTAATTAGGTTGTCTGTTTTTCATTTTGAGTTGTAATAGTTGTTATATATCCTCCCCTTTATATATGTTAGGTACAAATCCTTTGGTATATAAATGATTCGCAGATAATTTTCTCCTGTCCCAGGGATTGTCTTTTCACTTTCTGGAATGCGTCCTTTGAAATACAATCATTTTTAATTTTGGTACTTATGATTTTGGGGTTAGGTCAAAGAAATCATTGTCATAGTTAACATCACAAAGATTCGCTCCTATGTTTTCTCCTAAGTATCTTATGGTTTGAGCTCTAAGTCTTTGCCCCACTTGGAGCTAATTTTTTGTATGTAGTGACCTACGCCGTGCCTGTCCCCAGGAATGGTCCCTAGACCCTCTGTTTAAAAGTCCCTCTCCTTGGGACCATCAGATGATGTAATGGTTACATTGCTGGACTCCCACATGGCTGACTGCGGTTTGAGTCCTGGACCTGGAGGCCTTAAAGTCATGCTGGGTGCATGTGAGTACACGCCCAAAGCCCTGAGAGGAGAATGGAGAAGAGACTGCGGTATGGCCATCCCCTCTGGGAGGCGATTCCTTGCTTTCTATCTCTCTGTCTCTCTGGTGAGAGAGACATAGGCCCTATAGCAAAAAAATCTCTCTCTCTTTTTTTAAAAAAATGTCCCTCTCCACCACCTTTGGCCTGGAAAACTCCTTCTCACCCATCAAGACCCACTCCCGAGCTGCCTCCCGTCTTGTTTTTCTGTCATGGCCCTTTTCACCATTTCCGAGTCTGATGAGTCCAGCCCTCACCCTCGGATGAGTGTGGGTCACATGCAGGTGCACACACGTGCTGACGAGTGACAGTCACACAGTTAACATTTATAGTGACCTTTATGTGCCCAGTTACGTCGGAAACTTCACAGCTCCTGACTCTCCACAAGAGCTGCACGGCGAGCGAATGAATGGACGAGTCCATAAAAGACAGATGGAGTCCGTACGGTGAGACTAAATGAGAGCCCCCGGTAGCATATCACACGTATGCCCAAAGAAATACAAAAATAAAAATTAGATACCTGACCTACAGGACGTCACTACTAAGTCAGTTACACTAGAGTGGGTGTGCCTTCTCAAGAGAAGCTGCTTAAACCCAGAATTCCTGTAGGTAGTAGCTCTGGAAAAGCATCAGGTGTTCACTTTTTTTTTGTTTTTAATTTGTTTTTCTTTTTTTTTCTTTTCAGTTTATTGATTTTCTTATATACCCTGAATATTAATCCTTCACTAGATGAATAGATTGAAAATATATTTACCCTCTCCTGAAGCATGTGTCTTCTGTTATTTCCGATGGAGTATCATTTTCGTTTACTACAATATCAGAGGAATTTTTTTTTTTTGCCTTGGTTGCCTCTGATTTTCAGGTCTTCTTCAAAATATTTGTGTTGAACCGCAGTCGACTACGTGGGAGTCCAGCAACACAGCCATTACGCTAACTGCTGGTCACCAGGTGTTCACTTTTGAGGTGCTAATTAATTCTGAGCTGTTTGAAAGGGGAGGTCACAATCACACAACAAAAGTCATCTGTAATGAAACGCGTTATTATTTTTCTATGTGTTCTTGTACACGTGTCAAGGTGGAGCTGAACTTTTTGGTCAGTGTTTCCCAGGTTAGTGGCCCTGACTGGTGTGAAGGAACAGGTGGCCTGGGGCTGGACCAGGCGACACGGGTTCTCCCTGGGCCCTCCGTCTCACTTCCAGTGCCCTGTGGGCTTCTCCAGCACACCCCCTGACACTCCCAGCTGCTGCCTGCTCTCCCTCACTCTGGTCCCAGGCCTAAGGCTCCAGATCCAGGCAGCACTTCAGGAAGTTCAGCACGTGACCTCCGAGGAGCATCCTCAACATTGCCTTATGCACACCTCGCACTTCCTCTGCTAATGAAGCCCTGGGAAGCACATCCCCAACAACCATTTGAACAGTCCATAGCACAGCCACCACCGGTTCTAGGAGCTGTTGCAAGTGAAAATCATTGTGACTTAAAGATAAAGCATCTATGACGCTGCCTGGAAAATAAAGGGGGAATAAAGTTGCAATTTGCAGCTGACTTACCCGTGCAGGTTGTGGAGTGCCCAGCAGGAAGGCACTGGCATGCCCGTGGACATCACACTGTGCCCTGGGCTCCTTAGCGTGCCTGAGCATCTCGGCCTGCTCGCTCGCCCGCACAGACCATGGCAGAAACTCAGTCAGTGCTCTTTACAGTCCAGCCCTATTACCGTTGCGGAGCTGGATCTGGTGTCCCACCCCACTGCCTGGTATCCGGCCTCGCCTGCGGTCAGAAACCCAGGCCCCTCAGGGCGGTGCTGGTGAGGACACGAGGTCGGGTGCCTCAGACAGTGCTAATACTTACCTGCATGGCAGTGGGGACTTTACTGTACTCTATTTCCTTCCTTCTCAGTGAAGAGGTTTTGCTGTTTCTCCCTGGAGGACTCTCTTTCTCAGCTCCGACCTGTGTGGACAGTGGCCTGGCCCTGTCTGGCGTTCCCTCCCCGTGGTGTGACATCCAAGGCCGGCCTTAGTATCCCTGCTGTGCACCACCCACTGCGTCTCCAGGTGCGGCATGCGGGCCTCAAAGTCGGGTTTCCCCTTGGGATGTGGGTTTCCCCACATCCATTGTGTTTATAGGGCTGGTGCCCCTTGGGTTGGTGTCTCTGACACATGCGGGGAGAGCTCAGTGCCAGGCCTCTTCTCCCACTGTCACGCCTTCTCTTATTCCTGCTCTCTGGACAGATCTCAAAACCACACACTTCTCATTTGGACTCTGTGGTCTCTGTCAAGCAGAACACTAAACTCGGCCTCTCAGAAGCATCCATGGTTCCACGTGAGGGCTAACCTCCGCGAACGTTGTGAGCTGGCTGCTAACCACGCTATCCCTGAAAATGAAAGGATATGAGCTTGCAATTAAGGAAATTATAGTAAAGACAAAGGCGATCAGCTCTCAAAACTTAGCACTTTCTAATGATTTGATTACATGTCACTCTCGTTGTGTGGGGCAGATACACCATGTGACCTACTTCCAGCTCCATGTTGGCAACACCACATCAGCAGCTGGACCAAGGCTGTGGTGGGAGTATTTGTCATGGAAATTAGCAGATGATACAAATCAGGTCTCATTTTTCATTGATTGCATGGACCTTAAAAAGTAGGGGCCTGGGGACCAGCAGTTAGCGTAATGGCTATGTCGCTGAACTCCCATGTAGTCAACCATGGTTCGAGTCCCGGACCCGGTGGCTTAAACTCACGCCGGGCGTGTGTGCGTGAGTGCCCAAGATTCCAAGAGGAGGATGGAGGAGAAGGGACTGTGGCGTGGCCATCCCCCTGGGGGTTGATTTCTCACTTTCTATCTCTCTGTTTCTCTCTGTCTTTCTGGTGAGCAAACGCACCCTGTAGCAAAAATCTCTAAAAAAATTAAAATGTGGGGACCTGAAGGTGGCACAGTGGTTAAGGCGCTGGATTCCCACATTGCCTATCATGGTTCAAGCCTCAGACTTCCCAACTTGAAAGTCATGCCAGGTGCCTGTGCGGGCATGCCCAAAATCCCAAGAAGAAAATGGAGGAGAAGCAATTGCAGCAGGGCCATCCCCCCTGCGGGTGATTTCTCGCTTTTCCTGTCTCTGTCTCTTCAGTGAGTGCAAGCACTCTATAGCAAAAACCTAAAAGAAAAAAAAGAGAAAGTAATGGAGAAAATGCTAATGATGCAGATTGCAGTTAAAATTGTGTGTGTCTGGAGTCATCATATTGAGGAAATGCTGTTCCAGACAGCTCCTGCCTCGAAGTGGGTAAGCCCCATGGAAGCTGTCCAGGTAGGGAACAACGTCCTCAGCATAACCGTGACCCTGTCCCGGGGCAGCGGGGCATCAGGAGGTGCCGCACAGGTGGATCCCTGCAGACATGCCATGGCCCCAGAGCTGCTCCATGTGGCCTCTGTGTGCACCGTTGGACGTCCAGGCTGGTTGAGGGTATTAGCATCGCTCTGGCAGATCTAGGATGGCTCTGCCGCTTTGCTTTTCTTGGTGTTAGACGCTCTGATGTGTTGATGCCGACTCTGTGCCCCAGCCACGTGGAGGCACCATCTCTTTTCTGAGTGTCAGAGGCCTGGACCAGCAGAGCCCAAATTCCAGGGGAATCTGGGCTTGCCAGAGTGCCACCTTTTTCTGTTGGACTTTCATCATTTTTCTTTGCAGGGCAATTTCTTCCACCCCACAGACCTGATCTACTCCGTTCCAAGCATGTTTTCTAAGTCTCCTTCATCTTCATTTCATAAATATTGTTAAAAAGAAGGAAGGTGCGGAGAGACAGGCATTCCAAATCCCATCCCTCTTCCCAGTGGCGGCTGCTCCCCCGTCCACAGGGCCCTCTGGAAAGCATCTCTGTCGCCACCTGGAGGCTCCCTCAGAGGAAGAAGGAGTCCTGTCTGCAGAGATGGTGAGGCCGACGGAACAACGTTGAGTTCACACAGTGGATGGTGGCTGAGGAGTGACCAGGACAGTTGTCTAAATACACTGGTCATCTGGTTCTAAGAGTTCTCCCAGCCCTTCTCCCAGCGCAATTTTCTGGCTAAGTAAGGCTCTTTTGCCAAATTCTCCCTTCTGTCCTCTGTCCCCTAGTCCCCTGCCACCCATTCTCAGTCCTTTGGCCCTATTTTTAGGGTGCATTTCAGGAGATCGTCCATATGGAGGGAACCGCCTGAGTGACCCACTGGGCCATCTGGAAGGCCAGCGCATTCGCAGCTGCTCAGCCACCATAGGGGATTGCTTCCTCTTCTGAGATCTGCGCACCTGCGGAAACTCACACACTCCCCGGGGGTACACTTCGTGTGTGTCCTGCTCCTTGTGGGTATAATTTTTATTCAGCCGTCATTCACCAAGCACCGCGAGGCATCCACGGGACTCAGCGCCACTCTGGGCATGAGGGACATGGCTGGAACCAAAGGGCCAAGCCCTGCAGCATGGGGCTGATGGGATACTGTATGTGTGCGAGCTTACATGCACATGTGTGCATGTGCCTGAGTAGGTGTGCAGTGTGTGTGCCCATGCATGTACGGGTTTGTGAGTGAATGTTGTATGTGAGCATGTATGGAACATTCATGTGTGTGTTGTGTGGTGTGTGCGTGTGTGTGCATATATGCACACGGACACGTGTGTAAGTGAGGGATATGTATATGCATGTGTCTGTGGGTGTGTGTGTAAGTCAGGGGGCATCTGTATGAACATAGAAGTATGTGCTGTAGGTGCCGGTGTGTGGTTGTATGTATGGGTATGTGTGCATGCATATGTGGGTGCAGGTATGTGCATGTGTCCATATGCACACGTGTGTGTATGGGTTTTACACTGGTATACCAAATGCAGCATTAGAGGGGCTCTCTTGTTTTCAGGGAGGCACAGACCCTGGCTGACGACAGGAGGGTGGGGTCGCTCTGCCCAGGTACACAGGAGCACTGGGAGGCAGTGGCTCACTGCCCGACTCCACGCCAGCACTGCGCTCTGACCCGCTAAGGACGTCCCTGCCCGGGGTGGCTGCGCAGCATGTCCCCGCCTTGGTGTGCCATGGGGTTGCTTCCAGGTATGGACAAAACACACCCCTCGACATACACTATGACTTTAAGGGTAGCCACCAAGAAAACTGAAGCAGGACGTAAAACTCCCAAACCACCAAGACAAAAATGAAATCAAGGCAACTTAATCAATGCAGTGAAGGCGGGAAAGAGGGAAAGAAGCAACAGAAACCAGGTGAGTAAGAAACACAGAGCAAGACAGCGGGAGACAGGCAAGGCCACCACGGTCGCAGACAGGTGCCGCAGC
>NW_006203871.1:120459-139104 GCF_000334495.1 Tupaia belangeri chinensis
CCTGCTGAGAGTCTGCCAGGGCTCGCAGTGGTGGCAAAGATCGATGGACAGGGTGCCTGTTCTAACAGGATCAGAAACTAAGCGGCAAAGACTTTCACGCTAGAGGAGAAGAGAGTGGCGGTCATGTGGACAGATTACAGCGTGCTGTCGTACCTGTGCATCAGTAAGTATCACCTGGAGTAGAATTCAGATCAACGGGCTTAAACGAGGGAGAGGGGGCTACTACACTGACTAGACGCATAATCCTCTAAAAGGTGGAGGGGCCATGGATCACGCAGCAGAAGACTGCGTCCAGAAAAGAGAAAGCAAAGCCACTTACAATGAGCCCGAGATCTCTCGGAGGCAGGTAAGTAAACAAACAAATAAATTACTCAGCACCAAGGACCGAGCTACCTAGCTGATGAGTGAGATTGCGCATGTGGTCACCATGCCGAAAGAGGAGACCCACCGAAGAGTCAGTCCTGTCAGCCTGCTCAGGGCGGCCTGAAATCTGTGCATCTCCTGCAAAGCAGAGAACATGCAGACATGGTCTTTGGACACCATGCAGTACAATTTTCAAATCAGTACGCCAACATTAAAAAAGTACCTTTCTAGCCCAAAGAAACGAACATACAGTGTATCCATGCTGAGAAAATTCACTTTCAATTTCGTGAAGAAATACAGTAATTGAATATAAAAAAAAAGAAAAGAAAATAATTTTCAAAAAGGCACCTTTCAATTCTGGTTAAAGAGGAAATGAAAACTGGATTGCAAGCTGTTTAGAAATGAACAACATCTTGAGTTCTCACAGCAAAACCTCCATGAGGTCACCAAAGGAAGTTCTGAGGGCAATTTACAGGCTTTCCTTGCAAAACAAGAAAGCTTAAAAACTTAATAACAAGTAGGCTAGAAAAAGGACCAGCACGACACACTCAGGCAAAGCAGCAGAAGGGAATCACTAACGGAAGGCAAAATAGAAATGAATAAAATAGAAAATGAAAAGGATTTGTCCAATAAATCCAAAAAATTCGACTTCGAAAAGAATGAATTTGATCAAAATAAATAGGAAGTAATAGAGAAGACAGAGGAAAGGAAATGATAGCGATCGAAGATGTTTTTAAGAATTAAAAGAGCATCTTTTACACAAATGTACACCAATAACTGAAAATCTTCATGAAATCTGATCATTCTCTAAGGCAAAATGGGATACAATGGATTCACTCAGTAACTCAGAATCTTTTTTTTTGAGAGGTTTTTGCTATAGGGCGCGTGCGCTCGCCAGACAGACAGAGAGAGACAGAGAGACAGAAAGCGAGAAATCACCCCCCAGGGGGGATGGCCACGCCGCAATCCCTTCTCCTCCATTCTCCTCCCGGGATCTTGGGCACGCACGCACACGCGCCCGGCGTGAGTTTTAAGCCACCGGGTCCGGGACGCGAACCGCGGTCAACTACGTGGGAGTCCAGCAACATAGCCATTACGCTAACTGCTGGTCCCAGTAACTCAGAATCTTTAGGGGCCTTCCTAGGACCAAGGCTTGCGTCCCAGCTAGGACAGTCAGACAAGGACCCAGGGTGCACCCTTAAGATGCTGACTTTCTAATGGGACACAAAAGAGTCAAAAACCAGGGCGAACCATGCCAAGAAGTCATGATACAGTGGCCGTACACCAGCTGGTGACACCAACACCCGGGGACCTCACGGAGCAGGCCCAGTGAGTCTGTACAGAGCACATTCTGCTTCAGGATTAGGGACACAAAGTCCCAGGAATGGCGGGGCACTCCCCACACCCTGCACCAGAGCTGGGTGTGCTCAAGCCTCCCACTGCAGCCTACACAGACACGCCCCAGGAGCACACATACACACACGTGCACCCAGTGATACATAGACACACACTTACACAAAGACACACACACAGATGCATACAGTTGCACAGACACATGCTCTCAGTAAACCCATAGATGGAACCCAGTAATACACGCAGGCACACATGCAGACAGACACATCCAGCAATACACACACACACACACACACACACACGAACACAGTTATGTACAGATACGCACAGACACACACTAAGGAAGAACAAATGGAAAAGAGAAAACCACGTGACGGTATCACATTAAAACGTCCATGTAAACATCCTACAAATTTCCATTTTGCAGTTTATTTCCACTGTGGAAGCCGTGCATAAACACAAGCAACAATACAGAGTACCCCCTGGTGAGTCTCCCTGCCTGGGCGCTCCGCTCCACAGCGAGCCGCCCTCCGCATTGTTCAGGAGCTCGTGTTCTGCACACACAGAAAGACACAGTGCTGCTTCCGCGCTTGCCCAAGTAATGCTGGCTGACACGATCCAGCAGGAGACTGAAATAGCACTCCTCGTCGTCAGAAGCAAGGTTTTCTCAGTGTGCGAGGGTGTTTCGACTTCGGGTCTATCAGTGCACTTCAATACCCTCCCGGCTTGCAGACGGAGAAGAACAGGAAAGAACTGCCTTAATTTGATTGAGGGTATCCACTAGAAATCCACAGCAACTGTCCTCTTCACTCCTTAAGCAGCAGAGGCATTCCCTTAAAGCCTGAGCTAAGACGTGGATGGCAGGTTTGGAGAGAATTGAGACCTCAAGAAGACTGAGTCTTCTGAGCCATAAATACGGTCAATTTTCCATTTTCAGTGATAATCTTTACGTTTTCCCAAAACGTCGTAATTGCCACCACAGTGTTTTTAAGCATCTCCTGTTAGTATTTGATGTTTTAGTACTATCATGAACAACAATTTCCAAATTCTATTTCCACTTGTTTGCTTCTGGCATGGAAGCAATGGATTTTGTAAATTATTAATAAATTTTTGTGTTTTTCAGAGATGGTTTGCTGTGGGGCATGTGCTCTCACCCAAGAAACAGAGAAAATGAAAAATCACCCCCCAGGAGGGATGGCCACGCCATAATCCCCTCTCCTCCATTCTCCTCTCAGGATTTGCATGCACACATGCCTGGCAAGAGTTTCAAGCTGCTGGTTCCAGGACGCAAACTGCGGTCAGCCATGGGAGTTCTAGGGCCTTAACCACTACGCCACCTGCTGGCCCCGTAGCCATCTGCTGTCCCTATTAATGTGTAATTTTAAAAATTATGGTGAAATATGCATAATACAAAATATACCTGTTTTTGTTTCCTGGTATAGGGCACATGCTGAAGACAGAGACCAAGTGAGAAAGCACCCCCCATGGAGAAGGGCCATGCCACAATCTCTCCTCTTCCACTCTCTCAGGATTTGGGGCACACACGCACACATGCATACAAGCCTCATGTATCTTTTCAAGTCAAGTCCAGGACTTGAACTGTGCAGTTGGCCGGGTGAGATCCAGCCACCTTAACTACCTAATCACTTGGCTGGCCCTAATCCCCTCTTCTTATAGGACATCAGTCATATGGGATGAAGGCTCACCCCCAACAGCCTCATTTTACCTTAGTTATCTTTTTTTTGAGAGAAATTTTTGCTATTGGGCCCATGTGGTAGCCAGAGAGGCAGAGGGAGACAAAGAGACAGAAAGTGAGAAATCACCCCCGGGGGGAGGGAGCTGACCATGCTGCAATCCCCTTGGGATTTGGGGCCAGGTCCAGGACTTGAACTGCAGTCAGCTATGTGGGAGTCCAGCGATGAAACCATTATGCCATCTGCTGGTCTCCCTTAATTACCTTTTAAAGGCGCTGTCTCCAAATATTCTGAAGCACTGGGGGTTGGGACTTCAGTAAAACAGTGGAGGGGGCACAATTCAGCCGAGAACACTAAGTTATAGGGGCTTTCTATGTGTCCAACTATATAGTTGTCTCTCCTTCTATCTCTCCTTATAGCACCAGGCAGGAGGTGGGGGGGAGAGCGACACTGCGTGTGGCTCTTCGGCAGCTCCCAGTCTTGCTCCCGACGTAAGGACAGCTGGCTGTGACTCACCAGGACGTCAGACGACAGTCTATTCCTGTTAGCTAGGGTTTTTACAATCATGAATGTGGGGCTTTATTAAAGCTTTTCTGGAACCCATGGAGATGATCGTGCAATTTTCTCCCTTTGTTAACATGATGGACTGCCTGAGAGAATTTCTTTTTCTCTTTTTCTTTTTTTTAGTTTTTGCCATAGGATGCGTGCACTCGCCAGAGAGAGACCGAGAGAGAGAAAGTGAGAAATCACCCCTGGAGGGATGGTCCTCCCCTTCCATTCTCCCTTTGGGATTTTGGGCACGCACATGTACCTGGTATGGTTTTCAAGTCACTGGGTCCAGGACTTGAACTGAAAAGTTGGTCATGTGGGATCTATCTGCCAGCTGCCTTCACCACGCCACCTGCTGGGCCCCTGCTGTAACTCTAACAGCGCATGCTTCTGGCGTACTGTGTGCCAGGACATCAGGCAGGCATTTCTCACCATCCAACACCCCTGCAGTCAAGGGGAGTCTCACACTGGGTGCGCCCTTCTCATCACTACCGCCCTGGTGCTGCCTATGCCATGGCGGCTCTGGCCCACACGCGGGGCGAGCTGCTGGCTCCTCACGTGGGCTGCTGCAGCACCTCTGCACACGTCACATGGAGAGCCACTTAAGGACTGGCTCGGTCTATTTTCAGTTGCTTGGTAACTGAATACCACAGACATTTGCCACAGAGCTTTATTCCATCTGTGGTTTTGGAAGACCAAGGTCCAGGGGCTCCCCTCTCTGGCCTTGCCAAAGTTTTTCTTTTTTTGGTGGGGACTCGCCAGAGTTCTGAGGCCACTCAGCATCACATGGCAAGAGGACACAACTGTGAATCCGTGTCTGTGGGTCAGCTCTGGTCACCCTCACTCGTCTTATAAAGCCACTGGGATTCACTGTGGAGGTCCCACCCTGATGACCTCATCTGGCCCTAATCATGTCTCAAAGGCCCCATCTCCTAGTACTGTAGTCAGATTGAGTTCCCATCCTATTGATACCATCGCAACCGGGTTTCCACACATGAATTTGGGGGACACATTCGAATCAGAGCAAGGAGCATTTGGAGAAGAGAGCTGAGTCTTGACTATGCTCAGAAACCAGCTTAACACTCTCCAGTGAGACTTAAAAAAAAAAAAAAAAAAAAAAAAAAACTGTAGGATCAGAATTGGTATAAAATCAGCAGCCGTTTAGAAGAAAGCCCCGGAGAGACAGGGGTGTTGGGAAGTGCTGTACCAGAGCCCGACCAGGGAGAACCTTAAAGCATCCCTGAAAGATCCACAGACAGCTCTTCTTGGACAGGGTGGCCAGCACACGCAGATGTCAGTTCAGCTTGTTAATTTACGGTTCAGACCCCAGTATGCTGCTTTGTGGAATTAGACGAATTGACAGTGAAGTTCTTATGGAAAAGTAATAATAGCCAAGGATACACTGAAAAAGAAAAAGAAAAAGAATAAGAATGAGGAGGACTGGACCTAGCAAACTCAAAAACATCCCAGTTCCTTCATAACTAAGATCATGTGATCTGCTGTAGGCATATACACAGACTGGAAATCGGGCCCAAGGTTTAAGGCAGGGGGCATCACAAATCATGGGGTAAAGATGGTATTTTTAATAAATGGCATTGGAATAAACTAGTAGCTATTAAGAAGGAGAAAAATGTAAAGGGAAAATTTTTTTCAGATTTTCGCCATAGGCATAGGTGCTTACTGGAGATAGACAAGACAGAGAGGGAAAGTGAGATGTCACTCTCGCCACCCCCTGCTGGGAGATAGCGGCACTGCAATCCCTTCTCCTCCATTCCCCCCTCAGGGGGTTGGGCACACACGTGCAGCATATTGAGCCTTTGGGTCCAGGACTCAAACTGCAGAGCTGGCCATGTCGGATACAGTGCCTTAATGACCACACTACCTGTTGGTCTGAAAAGTTTTTAAATTTTCATTTATCAGGAGACCAGCAGTTAGCATAATGGCTATGTCGCTGAACTCCCTGTAGTCGACTGTGGTTCGGGTCCCAGACCCGGTGGCTTAAACTCACGCCGGGCGCGTGTGCGTGTGTGCCCAAGATCCCGAGAGGAGAATGGAGGAGAAGGGATTGCAGCATGGCCATCCCCCCTGGGGGGTGATTTCTCACTTTCTCTCTCTCTGTCTTTCTGGAGAGCGCATGCTCCTTATAGCAAAAACCTCTCAAAAAAAATTATTTTTTCATTTATCAGGACCAGCAGGTGGCACAGTGGTTACATCACTAGACTCCCACATAGTCAACTGCAGTTCAGGTTCCAGACCTGGTGGCTTGAAACTCCTGCCGCCACATGTGTGTGTGCCCAAAATCCCAAGAGGAGAAAGGAGGAGAAGGTATTGTGGCATGGCCATCCCCCCTGGAGGGTGATGACTTGCTATCTGTCTCCCTCTGTCTCTCTCCAGTGAGTGCACATACCCTATAGCAAAAATCTCTCAAAAATTATTTATTTAGTTAATTCATGAGAGTGTGTGCGCTCATGAGAGAGAGGGGGAAAAGGCACCCTCAGCGGGTCTCGTCACGCTGCAATCACTCCCTAGCCTTCAGCTCGCCAGGATCCTGGGCACACGTACAGGCAGCAGCACGTTTCAGGAGATCCAGAGCCATAGGTAGTCACGTGGCCTCCAGCACTCCAGTTCCCTTTCTATTTACTGCACCACCTGGCTAGGCTGCAAAGAGGCACATTTAAAGCCGTCGTCCTTGCCATACTTAGGAATAGACTCCAGAAGAATTAGGGATCGCAGTGTGAAACACAAAGCCACACTGATGCGGGAAAAAATGTCAGCGAAGTCCTCATCTCAGTGTAGAGAAAGGTTTGCGAGCCTTGGGTCAAAATCCAGAGGCAACCTAAAAAGATGAATAGATTTAAGTATATAATTTTAAAAAATTGCCATGCCTAAAGCCCCACGTACAAAGTCAAAAGACAACTGCCAACGTGGGAGAAAATATATTTGCAAAATATACCAGAGACACAGAGCCAGTGCCCTTGATAAATAAATGACTCTTAAACATTGAGTGAAGAAACAAAAAAGTCTACAGGAAGATAGGGAGAAGACATGAACGGGTAATTCACACACACACACACACACACAGATGTAAAAATGGCCCTCGAACATATAAAAGATATTTAAAGTCAGTTATAATTAGAGAAATGCAAATTGCAGTAACACCAAGATCCCATTTCTCACCAGTCAAACTGGCTAGTATGTGAAAGTGTGACAGCGTACTCCTTTGGTGAGGTTGGAAATTGGCATGCCCACACATCACGGGGGTGGGGCGGAGAGGAGTGCAAATGGTACCATCCTCCTGGAGGGAAATTTGGTCACGCCTAACAAAGCTGCTGTTATGGATCGAATGTTTATACACACCCCAACCCCTACCCGAAACATGAAGCCACGCTGATGCAAATCTGCATGTTGAACCGATGGTATTAAGAGGTGGGGTCTCTGGGAAGTAATTAGGTTAGATGAAGTCATGAAAGTAGGGGCCCCCAGATGGGATTATTGGTCTATTAAGGAGACACACCAGAGAGCTCGCTCTCCTCCTCCATCATGTGAGGACGCAGAGAAGGCAGCCATCTGCTACCCAGAAGAAGGCCCTCGCTAGAGCCTGACTATGCTGGTGTCCTGCCCTCAGAGTTCCAGCCTCCAGAGCTGTGAGAAAATTAATTGCTCTTGTTTAACCTACCTGGGCTATGGTATTTTATTATGACTGCCCAAATGAATTAATATAATTACATATGTCCTTGCTTTTTTCTCTCTCTCTCTAAGAAATCTCGTTTTTAGGACCCTCCCCTGAAGATCCAGCTCTGGCAGAATAAAACACATCCATACAGGCTACTCACCACAGCCTTGTTTTCTTTGCACACGGTCGGGAATGATCTACCTGCCGGCAGGCAGAGTAGAGGTTGAAGAAACTATGGCGCATCCACTTCAGTGTGGAAGTTTTTCACAATCAAAATGGAGTCACACTAGCATGCCTCATAACCAGAACCATCACTTAGAGGATTCTGCCAGAATCACGACCTTCTCCAAAGACCACCGCAACCTGATTTCTGCCAGGACATCTGCCCAGAGACTGCCCGACCTTGGACTGAGGCTACTCTTGTTGCTGATTCTGGTATCCAAGAATAATTGTCCCAAACAACCTCTACACCCCACTCCCTCCCACTTGTGGATTTTGCCTTTAAAACCCACAGATTTTAGGATATTAGTGAGCACTTTTGGATATTAGCCCATTCGATCTGTATCCTATACAGTCATCAAACTTATGCTCATTCATAAAAAGTAAAGTCCTGTTTCCTTGACATAGTTTGCTCATTTATCTTTTTGGGTTAACAGTGGCAGCTGGAAAAAAAATGTGGAAGACCTCAGTGGACTGCTATGCTAGGTAGTGATTTCTAGGGTATGCTATCAAATAAGAAAAGCACATAACTAAGGGCAGCACCATGGCCTGGTGGTTAAGGAAACCAGATCCCACATGGCCAACTGAAGGTTCAAATCCTGGCAGCAGCAGCTTGTGAAATATGCCAGGTGAATGTGCATGCATGCCCCAAATCCCAACAGGATGGGGAAATAGAGGAGAAGGGATTGTGGAGTGACCATACTGTTGAACAGTCTCTAAGCAGCCATCATGGGGGCGTGCTTTCTCTTTCTCCCCCTGTCTCCATCTTTCTCTGGTGAGCATCTGTGCCCTCTGGTAAAATAAAAAAATAAAGAGTATCTATAGCATGCTTGCCTTAATGTGAGAAAACGAGCATGTAGGGACACACACACACACACACACACACACACACACACACACTCACCCTCACACTCATCTCATCTATGCCAGAGAATTGCAGGAAGGATAAACCTGACGTTGAAGAGAGTGGTTGCCTTCAGGGGCGGGAGGGTGCATGGTAGGAAAGCAGTGGGAGGAAGGGGAGATAGGAAGGGGCAGGGTTTCAGGGGCACAGCTCTTCTCTGAGGTCATCTCTTCGTGTAGCTCTGACACTGGCGTCAGAGCTGTCCCACATCCCCTTCACGCACATCCCTCAAAAGACAAGCAATTAAAACCAACCAGGATGCGGGGAGGACTCCGCATGGAACAGCAACCTAACAGATAGACTCGGCTGCATTGCCATGAGTGACACCAGCGCTCAGAAGGGAGCAGAAGGAGGAGACAGCCCAAGTTACAGTAGAACTTGCACCTGGCTGGACCCTGCAAGGCCCTGGTTGGTCACCGTTTCTCACAGGAGTGCCGGTTAGCAGGTCCGGAACTACTCCAAGGAAGGGGACGTTGCGGTTGAATGAGCAAGTGAGCACATCATAGACCATGAGAGCAGCTTTCTGTCTGACCAGTTACTAAGGTGAGGTGGTCAGTGGTGAACGGCCTGCGTTGGCCTCATAAGATCTTGGTCTGAATCCATGGTTTTTTGTCTACGCACAGAGAAACATATAAGAAAATACAGAGGAACAAGTAGATGGTGTAATGGTTACATTGGACTCTGACCATGGATGAGTCCCAGACCCGGTGGCTTAAAACTCATGCCGGACGCGTGTGCGTGCATGCCCAAAATCCTGAGAGTAAAGTGAAAGTGGGTTAATATACAAAATCTATGTTCTAGCTCTGTCCACCCAGCGGGCAGAGAAGCCACAACATCCCAAAGACCATCCAGCACGCAGATCTCTGTCCCAACTGCTACTCTCCAATCACTGCACCAACCTTCCCTGGACACAGAACTGACTCTAGCACTGGGGCAGGGACAGTTAAGATGAGCCCGGAGCATCGTGTAATGTGTGAAAGAGGAGGTGGCTAACCAGTCCCCAGTGGCTAAGTAATGGCACTATTGGGTTATAACCCAAAGAGTAAAGGGCCTGAGTCCACAGTGACATGAATAATAGTTGCCTGAGTAAATACACGGAGGAGTTGTGGCTCTGTGGCACGTGTCCACATCCCTGATCAGTTTGAAGCATTGCCTTCCATTCTAACTTCCTAAAAACCTTGATCCCAAGTGGGTGTTGGATTTTGTCAAATGCTTTTCCTGTATCCGTTCGGATAAAGGAAATTATATACAAATATAATTATGTGGTTTCATCCTCTACTCCATAAATGGGATAAATACACTGATCAGTTTTTCAGATGTTCAATCAGCTCCCATTCCTGCATAATTCCCATTTAGTCATGTGTATGATCCTCTTAAGATCACACTGTATTCGCCTCGCTAATCGATCTTTTTTATGTTTATGTTCATGAGGGATGTTATTTTGCAATTTCCTTTCCTTGTGATGTTGCTGTTGGCTTTGGTATCAGGGTAATACTAGACTCATGAAACAAGTTGGAAAGATTTCCTTCTTCTTCTATTTTCTGAATGAATGTGAAGTATTATTGTTATTTCTTTAAATGTCTGGTAGAATTCACCAGTGAAGCCATCTGGCCTGGACTTTATGGAAAACTTTTTTAAATTACTAACTCAATTTTGTTACTTGCACAAGTCTATCCAGATTTTCAACTTCTCCCTGAGTCAGTTTGTATCATTCTAGGAATCATATTTCATCAAACTTGTCCAATTTGTTGGCATAAAGTAGTTCAATGTATTCCTTCATAATAAATTCCTTTAACTTTGGTAGTGATGTCCCCTCCATCATTCCTGATTTCAGTCATTTGTGTCTCCTTTCTTTTGTTCTTTGTCACCCTAGCTAAAGTCTCTATTTTTCTATCTTCTCAAAGAACCAACTTTTGGTTCCAGTTTTTTTTAAAATTATTTATTTATTTAATTGTATTTGTTATTATTTTTTAATTCGACCAGAGAGAGACAGAGAGAGACAGGGAAAGGGAGAAAGCAAGCTGCCAGGTCCAGGACTCAAACCGTGGTCAACCATGTGCGAATCCAGCACCTTTAACCACTACATCACCTGTGTCCCGACCCAGGGGGACAGCCGAACAGGTTTCCTGAGTGAAGGAGTGAGAGCCGGGACAAGCGGCGTAGTGTTACAGCACGGAGACGACAGCGTCGTCTGTTTATTGTGGGCAGCACGGTACAGCACAGAGACGACGCAGTGTCGCATTGTCTACTGTGAGCAGCACAGAGACGATGCGGTGTCACAGCTCTTAAGGGTCGCGTCGTCTACTGTGAGCAGCACGGAGACGACGCGGTGTCACAGCTCTTCAGGGTCGTCCGGAGACGATGTAGTGTTACAACTCTTCAGGGTCTCCCAGATCGTCTGGAGACGATGCAGTGTCAGCTCTTCGGGATCTTCAGTGTCGTCTGGAGACTGCGCGGTGTTTCAGCTCTTCAGGCTCTTCAGTTGTCGTCTTCCTGGTCGTTGTCATCGTCTCGGTCGTCGTCGTCGTCTGGCTACTGTGGGCCAGGCATCGTGGTTATATACACTCTGGTGGGTTGTAAACGGTGGGCCCTGATTGGTTGTTAACGGTGGGCCCTGATTGGTTGTTAACGGTGGGCCCTGATTGGTTGTTAACGGTGGGCCCTGATTGTAATTGTTTGCTCTCTGAGAAACCTCGGCAGACTCGCTGGTGCGCAGCTTCCCACACACCTGCTGGCCCCTTTTGGTTCCATTTTTTTCCTATTTTATATTTTATTGATTTCCATTCTAAATCATTATTATTTCTTTATTTGTCCTTGCTTTAAGTTCCAACAACAAGTAAATTTATTTGTCTAGTGTGTTAAAGTAGAAGTCTGGAGGATCAGCCCATGGCATGATAGTTAAGGCGCTGGATTCCACATGGCCAACTCTGTAGCCACTCAGCAGCCAGCAAAACATGGTGGGTGCTGTGCCCAAGACCCCAAGTGGAGAATAGAGAAGAAGAGATTGCGGCATAGCCATCTTCTCTGGGGGTAATTTATCATTTCCCTCTCTGTCTCTTTATGATAGCATATGTGCCCTGTGGCAAAAATCTAAAAAATTAAAATAACAAAGGAAGCTTGGAATATTGACTTACAGTCTTTCTTCTTCTTCTTCTTTTTTAATCTTTTTTTTTTTTTAGAAGTTTTTGCTATAGGGCACGTATGCTCGCCAGACAGACAGAGAGAGACAGAGAGACAGAAAGTGAGAAATCACCGCCCAGGGGGGATGGCCACGCCACAATCCCTTCTCCTCCATTCTCCTCTCAGGATCTTGGGCACGCAAGCACACATACCTAGTATATTTTTCAGGTCACCGTGTCCAGGACTTCAATGGTGTAGTCAGCCATGTACAATCCAGCAGCCTTAACCACCACACCACTGGCTGGCCTGGGTAAGAGTACTTCTATTTGAGCAGGTGGATCCCTTCACATGAACACTCAACTTAAAACCCTGGCAAGAGGGACCAGCAGTCAGTGTAATGGCTGTGTCGCTGAACTCCCATGAGAAATCACCCCCCATCCCCCGCCAGGGGAGATGGCCACGCCGCAATCCCGTCTCCTCCATTCTCCTCTCAGGATCTTGGGCACGCATGCACACGCGCCCAGCGTGAGTTTTAAGCCACTGGGTCCAGGACTCGAACTGCGGTAGACTACATGGGAGTCCAGCTACATAGCCCTTAAGTTAACTAATGGTCCCAGTCTTTCTTCTTTTCTAACATAGACATTCAAAGTTATAAAATTTCTTCCTCATACTGTTTTATCTGCATCCCATAAATTTTAATATGTTGAGACCAGCAGATGGCATAATGGTTACATTGCTGGACTCCCACATGGTTGACCATGGTATGAGTCCTGGACCTGATGGCTTAAAACTTATGCCAGATGCGTGTGTGCGCTTGCCCAAATTTCTGAGAGGAGAATGGAGGAGAAGGGATTGTGGTGTGGCCATTCTTCTAGGTGGTGATTTTTTGCTTCCTGTCTCTCTGTCTCTCTCTGTCTCTCTGGTGAGCATGTAAGCCCTAGAGCAAACAAAACAAAACAAAACTCTCTCTCGAAATTAAAATATAAAATAAAATAAAATGAAAGTAGTTTGGTGGCAGTAAGTACATCCCTTTGCTTTGTGGTACAGCCATCACCACCTTCCATTTCCAGAACATTCTCATCTTCTCAAACAGAAACTCTGTCCCCATTAGATACTCCTCTCCCCTTCTTCTCCCCCACCTCTGGCACCCCTCATACCACTTCCTGTCTTTACGGATTTGATATCGCAGAGACCTCAGAAGAATAAAGTCATGCAGTGTCTGTCCTTCCGTCCAAGGTTGTTTCACTCAGCATGATGTCCTTGAGGTTCATCCATGTCATAGCCTGGGTCAGAATTTCCTCTCTTCCTAGGCTGAGTAACAGCCCATCATACGAACAGATCACATTCTGTTTATCTCTCCACCGTCAGTGGCCACTTGGGTCATCTCCACCTCTTGGCAGGCATGAATGATGCTGTGAACATGGGCGGTGCATCTTTCGTTGTGGCCTTCCTTCCCATTTTCCTGGGTGTGCAAATCCCCACGTGCCTCAGGCCATAGTGGTCAGGAGCAGGAGAGACGAATACAGAGGTGCTGGCACTGTCCTCCTCCCTGTTCTCTCCAGGCATCCCACCCCACAGTGGCCCAGGCCACCACTGATGCCACGGTGTGATCTCCCAGAGACCACCTCCACAGATCTCCATCCACAGACCTCCGCACACCCCCTTTCCCCTTCTTCTCCAGCCACCGGAAGTGCACGGCTCCCAGATCACGCTGCAGCACTGCACCTCCCTGGGCAGCACTGCACCCCTTCAACGGTTAGGGCTTCTCTCTGGTGCTACAACACCTCAACTCCATTCCTCTGCTCCTCACTGACTGCCTCTGGCCTAAGTCCATTGGTAATTTTTGTTTGTTTATTTAGGCATTATTCTGGGGGCCAGCAGGAGGCATGATGGTTAAAGCGCTGGACTCCCACATGGCTGATCATAGTTTGAGTCCTGGACCTGGTGGCTTGCTTTCTCACTTTCTCTCTCTCTCTCTGTCTCTTGTGAGCACATGTGCTCTATGGAAAAATTTAAAATAATAATAAATAAAAAATATTTTTAAATTATTCTAATTTCTGTTTATTTTTTATTTTTCCTTCCCACCTCAATCCTTAATTATACCCCCATAGCATGCTGGATACATTTCTCTTTTTTTCCTACAGGGTGCATGAGCTCACCAGAGAGAGAGACAAGCCTGGCGTGTTTTTCAAGCTGCCAAGTCTGGGACTCGAACAGCAAGGTTACCCATCCAGCTGCCTTCACTTCCACGCACCTGCTGCCCCCTCTGGCCAACTCTTTATCCCATGTATTAGTCATCTACTGCTGTGTAGCAAATCACCCCGAGCTTTATGGCTTTAAGCAGCATTTTACGATCTTGCCATTTCTGTAGGTCAAGAATCTGGGCGTGGCTTCGTTGGGTTCTCTAGCCTCATCTCACATCTCCATCTTGAGAATGCATACTCTCTATTTTCTTCTCGATAAAAAGGCCTCCACCATTTTTCTCAGTGAGTATTAGTGGCAACTTCTGGAAAAAAAAGAAAGAAAAAAAAAAGAAAAAGCAGCTCTCAGGGCAAGCGAATTGAAAGGGCCGCTTACACCAACTTCTTCCCAAATATATCACTTTATTTTATTTAATTTAATGAGAAAGAAAGAGACACTTGGCATGGTCTTGTCATGACACCATTGTCCCTCTGACTCCCGGCCAGTCAGGATAAGTGACTGCAGCACTCCTGGTGTGTTCAGGGCAGCCTGGGATGACACCTGGGCCTCTGCGTGGCTTCAGTATCACACGGTGCGTCCTGCTGCCTGTGCCACCACAGCCAGGCATCACCAGGTGCTTAAAAACAAACAGAAAACTTTCCACTGAGAGGCTGAGAGCTCAGTGTAGCTCCAGGGGTGCATTTCTGTGCACAAGCTCCCACTCCTCTGTGGACCAGCTCCTGGGTCATGGACTCACGTTCAGGATTAATGAGCAACGCAGGTGGGCACTTTCCGGCGTGTTACTGCACTCAGACGTCAGCCGTTACCTGTTTTGCTGCAGTTGGGTGATGGATGTCACCAACTTCCAACTTACCATCTCTCCCCAGGGCTCTAGACACACCTCACCCCCAGAAAGAGAGCTGAGTGTGAACCCACCTGACCCGTGCAGTAAGCTGTTAGGGCCAGGGCAGGCAACATGAGCGGATTCTGTATTTCTTTTTCTTTTTTTTGAGCGGTTTTTGGTATAGGGTGTGTGCACTGGCCAGACAGTCAGAGAGAGACAGAGAGACAGAAAGCGAGAGATCAAGCCCAGGGGGGATGGTCACGCCACAAACCCTTCTCCTCCATTCTCCTCTCAGGATCCTGGGCACGCACGCACATGCACCCAGCGTGAATTTTAAGCCATCGGGTCTGGGATGCGAACCATGGTCGATTACATGGGAGTCCAGCGACATAGCCATTACTGCTGGTCCCTGAATTCTGTATTTCTGACTCCTAATTCATTTGTGGGATGTTCCTTTGGAGTGAAATTCCAAGTCCTCACTGCAGCCTGCCAGAACCTGTTCTGCAATGGCCACTCCCCACAACCCCATCCCCCCCAACTCCTTCCATGTTGCCCCTCACAGTGCAGGGCCCCGCCTGCTCCTCAGATGTGGCAGGTTGTGGGGAGGGAGGGGAGGGGGGAAGAGATGGGGTCCCCTCTCCACACTCATGTTCTGAACCAGATGAGAACCAAGACTGAGCAGCAAGCACATGAGGCCAGGCAGGTGTCCGGAGTGAGTACCTGACAGGCTGGCTGCTCCCAGCCCTCCAGAGCCCAGCACTGGGCCCCTGGACAGACGCTACTGCCCAGGGAAGGGCTGTTTATAACTGCTGGTGGCAGAGGAAAGCTTTATCAGACATGGAGCGCTGTCTGCGGACTGAGTCCCAAGGAAAACCCGAGCCCTCCACGGGAAGCACATCCATCCGCCCGGTGTCTGGGAGCGACACACTGCAAGCAGATGGGGCCATTTGCTGGTCCTTCTGTGGCAGGTGGCGGGCTGTGAGTGGGCCCCCAGACAGCAACTGAAAGCGTGCTCCCGAGTTCTCCAGGGACAGCCTTGAGAGGACTGTGACCCTGATCTGGAGAACTCCCAGCCTGCAGCAGCACAGAGGGGGAGGGTGCTGGAGGCCCCCTCTCCGAAGCCCCACCCCGCCCCATTAGAATTTAAATGAGGGGCTTCTAGTTGATGGATGGTTTGTGGCAGTCCCTGGGCAGGAGCACAAAGGCCTGAGTCCTCCGGGCCCACCTGCTCCTTCTGGCCTGGCGCAGGATGCTGAGGGGACAGCTCGGTGCGCAGCTGCTGCCCTCTGTCCCTTTGTCCCTCCCTGCACCGCCCTCTGTGTCCCAGGCCGTGGGCTCCCACCCTGCCAGCCCGGCTGCCAGCCCGGCGGTGACCATGGGAAGTGACCTGGGGCCAGGTGGGACAGCCTCTCAGGGAGAACCCCTGCCTGGGCCCCCCACCCCCACCCCATGGCCCAGGCCAGATAGCCTTCGCACAGGCTCTCACCCACACATGGCTGCCCTCAGGGGCAGAGCACCATGTTTCCCAAGGCCCCTCTCCCTGCCATCTTGGTATTTCACCCTGGGCCATCTCTGCTGTCCAGAACCCCAGACCCCACCTGTATGCCATGTGCGGTCCCCGTCCTATCAATTTTGCTGGAGAAGGGGAGGCCTGGGATTGACCCAGACCCGTTGTCCCTGCTGCTGCATCCAGGCGTCCCTCTTGCCACCGTGCTGGTGTCACTGCTGGTTGGACCCTTGTGTATACACTTGTAGCCGCCCCTTCCGCTGGGTCCTGCCCTCTCCCGGGTGCAAAGCCCTCCTGTGTCTGGGTCAGCAGTACCCATATCTTCTCGGGCCATGTGGGCCCAGGCGGGGTTCTCCCTGAGAGGCTGTCCCACCTGGCCCCAGGTCACTTCCCATGGTCACTGCCAGGCTGGCAGGGTGGGAGCCCACGGCCTGGGACACAGAGGGCGGTGCAGGGAGGGACAAAGGGACAGAGGGCAGAGGGATTCTCACTCCTGGAGTGGAAGGAGGACCGAGGGCCTGTGGGGTGCTGGGAGCAGGGTGAGTAAAGCTCCAGGGATGGCGAGGGGCTGAGGTGGCGGATGGCCAGTGCGGGGGCCCCTGGTCCCGTGCTGTTTTCTCACACTGCCGTGTACCTGCCTGTGCTACCTGCAGCCCCACTTCCCCGGTTGCACAGTCTCTCCAGGGCTAGGCAAGAGTCCCCGGACATGCTCCTTCACCTGGTGCCTGACCCCTGGCCCATGCGGTGCCAGAGGAAGGCCTTGCCCACCCCGCTGGATCCTCCATTAGACACACAGAGCTGCTTCCGGCTTCTTCCCCTTTCCCTCCGTGAGCCCAGGCCTGCCCCTCGGGGTCCCTACCTCCAGCCACAACCTGGGTCTGACCACCGGCCCCCGGGCCTCGTCCGCCTCTGTAGCTAGGTGGATCTGGGTGGACAGCCCACCTGAGCATTGCAAAGCGGTCACCCATGGCATTTCTCAGTCATCCATCTCCGAAACCCCGAGTCTGGTCCCAGAGTCCCCTACCTGCCCTCCTCCGTACCTCTGCCTCCTGGGTCTTCCCAGGTCTGCCTCACAGGGCAGTGAGTTAATCAGCTAATTCCTTGTGGAGAGGGAGGGAGGGAAAGAAAGAAAGAGGGAGGGAGGGGAGAAGAAAGAGAAAGAAGTGAGGGAAGGGAGGAAGAGATTGGGCCTGCTGCAGCCTCAGCCCAGCCCATCACCAGTGGCTTGAACTGTGGCCGGGAGTGGGGTCCAGCTGCGAACACCTTTCTGCCCCGGGGTTGGAAGTTCCTGTGGTGTGGTGACCACAAGGCTCCTCCTCCCTGCACTCACATCTCCCTGTTTCCAAAGTGGTGTTCCCTCGTCCTGCCCTGCGGGGCGTGCGTGGGACCCCCAGCCCTAGAACTGGTTTTAGACATGGGAGATCTGAAGGTTTTCTCCGGGCTCATCTACACATGTGGTGTCAGGAGGGTGATCTGTCTTGCCATCCAGGGATTTACAGCCAAATTGGGGGGGGCGGCGAGCATGTCCCTAAAACAGCCAGACGTGCAAAGGGGTGACCGGCGAAGGAGCAGGCGGCAGAGCACTGGCTCTCCCCTCCGGGTGTGGGTCTTGGTTTGGGGAAAGGCGGTCCAGGGCCAACGCCGAGTAGCCTGAGAGGCCACGGCCCCTGCAGTCTCCCCCACCCCAACCCCAGCTGCCCCCAGGATACCCTTGTGCTCGCGCTCACACCCCAGCTCTCCGAGGCGGAACAGAGCCGGCTGTCTGCTCAGTGACTGGGACTTCTGAAGGGTCTGGGAAGACCCTGCCAGCCTCTGCGGAGCCTTCCCGCATCCTGTGGGGGCCCCACCCATAGGTCGTTCTCCACCCCAGGCTTCCCAGCTGATGAGGATTTGGGGGGCCCTCCTTAACTGCCCTTGCTGCCAAGCTGTCTACCTCGCATCTGTCCTGCTACTGGCTGAGGTTGTGACCTTCCTACACTGAGGCCCTGGGGGGAGCCCTGCCTGGGTGTTCAGGTTCTGCCCCTGCCTCGGGATGGCTCCCATTGTGGGAGTTTCTGGAAGAAATTCTCACGCTACCTGGCCAGGGACAGTTCCTGTTCAGAGGACCTTCTCATGCTGGTCCATCACACAGCAAAAACGGCAGGGCGGCAACGGCCTTCCATCTATCTGCCTAGGGCGGCCAGGGCCACCCCGCCTCGAACCTCCCCCTGCAGGAGCCTTAGCTGGGGTGCGCCTTGG
>NW_006203871.1:139923-160125 GCF_000334495.1 Tupaia belangeri chinensis
TGTGTTAGCCATATCTTCTCGGGCCATGTGGGCCCAGGCGGGGTTCTCCCTGAGAGGCTGTCCCACCTGGCCCCAGGTCACTTCCCATGGTCACTGCCAGGCTGGCAGGGGTGGAGCCCACGGCCTGGGACACGTGAGCCCAGGCCTGCCCCTCGGGGTCCCTACCTCCAGCCACACCCTGGGTGCTGACCACCGGCCACCGTGACTCGTCCGCCTCTGTAGCTAGGTGGATCTGGGTGGACAGCCCACCTGAGCATTGCAAAGCGGTCACCCATGGCATTTCTCAGTCATCCATCTCCGAAACCCCGAGTCTGGTCCCAGAGTCCCCTACCTGCCCTCCTCCGTACCTCTGCCTCCTGGGTCTTCCCAGGTCTGCCTCACAGGGCAGTGAGTTAATCAGCTAATTCCTTGTGGAGAGGGAGGGAGGGAAAGAAAGAAAGAGGGAGGGAGGGGAGAAGAAAGAGAAAGAAGTGAGGGAAGGGAGGAAGAGATTGGGCCTGCTGCAGCCTCAGCCCAGACTGTCACCAGTGGCTTGAACTGTGGCCGGGAGTGGGGTCCAGCTGCGAACACCTTTCTGCCCCGGGGTTGGAAGTTCCTGTGGGGTGGTGACCACAAGGCTCCTCCTCCCTGCACTCACATCTCCCTGTTTCCAAAGTGGTGTTCCCTCGTCCTGCCCTGCGGGGCGTGCGTGGGACCCCCAGCCCTAGAACTGGTTTTAGACATGGGAGATCTGAAGGTTTTCTCCGGGCTCATCTACACATGTGGTGTCAGGAGGGTGATCTGTCTTGCCATCCAGGGATTTACAGCCAAATTGGGGGGGGCGGCGAGCATGTCCCTAAAACAGCCAGACGTGCAAAGGGGTGACCGGCGAAGGAGCAGGCGGCAGAGCACTGGCTCTCCCCTCCGGGTGTGGGTCTTGGTTTGGGGAAAGGCGGTCCAGGGCCAACGCCGAGTAGCCTGAGAGGCCACGGCCCCTGCAGTCTCCCCCACCCCAACCCCAGCTGCCCCCAGGATACCCTTGTGCTCGCGCTCACACCCCAGCTCTCCGAGGCGGAACAGAGCCGGCTGTCTGCTCAGTGACTGGGACTTCTGAAGGGTCTGGGAAGACCCTGCCAGCCTCTGCGGAGCCTTCCCGCATCCTGTGGGGGCCCCACCCATAGGTCGTTCTCCACCCCAGGCTTCCCAGCTGATGAGGATTTGGGGGGCCCTCCTTAACTGCCCTTGCTGCCAAGCTGTCTACCTCGCATCTGTCCTGCTACTGGCTGAGGTTGTGACCTTCCTACACTGAGGCCCTGGGGGGAGCCCTGCCTGGGTGTTCAGGTTCTGCCCCTGCCTCGGGATGGCTCCCATTGTGGGAGTTTCTGGAAGAAATTCTCACGCTACCTGGCCAGGGACAGTTCCTGTTCAGAGGACCTTCTCATGCTGGTCCATCACACAGCAAAAACGGCAGGGCGGCAACGGCCTTCCATCTATCTGCCTAGGGCGGCCAGGGCCACCCCGCCTCGAACCTCCCCCTGCAGGAGCCTTAGCTGCGGTCCGCCTTGGCTGTCTTGCTTCCCTTAAGGAAATGGCTGTGGCTCCTCAGGCGTGGGCCTGAGGCACCGACCCTGGAGCTGGGGCCTCTCCTCACAGTAACTGCTCTGCTGGATCAAGGGTTGTCCAGGGCTGTCAGGGGCCTCCCGAAGATCTGTGCATGTCCTGGTCCCCAGAGCCCGTGAACGAGACCTCACGTAGAAAGGTGTCTGCAGATGTGATTAAGTCCAGGACCTGTGGATGAGCCCATCCTGGACTAGCGTGGCCCTAACCTCAGTGACAGAAGAGACGCACAGAGGAGGCTACGCGAAGTGTGGCAGATGTGAGCAGTGCAGCCCCGAGCTGAGGAACACCTGCAGCCAGAGAGGCAGGGCGGCTGCCACCGAGACCTCACAGGGTGACGGCCCCGCACACCTTGGTCTAGGGGCAGTGCCAAGCAGCTGGTTGGCTTCCAGTTTCCAGAACTGGGAAGAAATGACTTTCGTCTCCAGCCCCCAGTTGTGTCATTTATTGCAATAGGACCCCAGCACACCCTCATGCTTAGCTCTTCCCTGCTGGTGGCGTTGGCATCTCCATGGACACACATGCTTTGGCATAGAGGCCACCTAGGGGCTGAGTGGTGGCTGAGCGGGCAGGGGTGGCAGTGGGGTGGAGCGGATCGCCCAACACCACTGTGCCTGACACTTCTAGTTTGTCCTGTGTTGGGGGAGGACACGATGGGGACCTATGTGGATCTGTCCCACTCCTGCCAGCAGATCCCTTCGCCTTGGCTCTGTCTCCTCCCTCACTCAGCACGTCAGGGCCTTCGTGGAACCCGTTTCAGCCCTCAGAGCTCCTGGATCAACTTCGTGGTCCCCTTGGACCTCCCCCAACTCTGAACTCCCAGTGCTCAAAAGTCAGCCTTGGTGCATGTTGATTCAGGCTCTTCCCTGAGTGGATATCTGACGAGGCTCAGTAAGGTGAGGCTGGGACCCCGAGGCTGGCTGGTGACCAGTGCCTTCAGAGCTGACAGAAGCAACCTGGGAGCTTCCGCGCTCTGAGAATAACCTCCAGAGGCCATAGCCTCTCCCACCTCCTCCCTTTGTGTAGCAAAATGCTCTTGAATCTAACTGCATGTCTGGCACCAGGCCACATCCAGGGACTCACCAACTCTCCAGCTGCTCATGACCTAACTGAGCAGAGAATCCGGGGAGGGCCATTTGGACTGTGTGTTAGATGCACCATGAGAGACTTGCAGAAGGAATTATTGGGCAGTCTGAGGGGAATGGGAGAAGCTCCGTGAAGCAAAGATGTTGATCTGAGTCTTAGGATAAGCAGGAATTAGGCAAGTGATTTTTTAAAAAGTTTTGAGGGACTAGCAGGTGGCATGGTGGTTAAGGCGCTAGACTCTCACCTGGCCAACCACGGTTTGAGTCCCAGACCTGGTGGCTTGCTTTCTCACTTTCCATTTCTCTCTCTCTTTTTTAATGTCTCTCTCTGGTGAGTGCATGTGCCCTATAGAAAATTTAAAAAAATAATAACAATAAATAAAGTTAAATAAATAATTACTTATAAAAAAAGGTTTAGAGATACAAAACAAGGATCTTCCAGGAGAACTGAGCTTCTGGAGAGAACGAGTGGCAAGGTCGGGAAAGGGTTGTCAATGAAACAATAAAAGCCCTCAAAACAGGGCATCTGACCATCAGGATCCCTGAAACTCATGAATTTAAGATAGGGAATGCCTACATCACTGGACTCCCATGTAGTTGACTGCAGTTCGAGTTCCGGACCTGGTGGCTTAAACTCATACTGGGCGTGTGCATGCATGACAAAGATCTCAAGAGGAGAATGAAGGAGAAGGGATTGTGGTGTGGCCATCCCCCCTGGGAGGTGATTTCTCTCTATCTTTTTGTCTCTCTCTGTCTTTCTGGCGAGCGCACACGCCCTAGCAAAACCTCTCCAACAAAAAACAAAAATGGGGAATGCTGGATCATACGGTAGTGGTATCTACCCAAAGGATAGGAATGCATTCAGCTGGAAAAAAACACTTGCACGTCCATGTTTACTGTGACATTACTCACAGTTGCTAAGACATGGAAAACTCAAATGTCCATGAATAGGTGAGTGGATTGAAAAAGTGTGACACATAAACACCACAGGATACTAATCAGCCATAAAAAAAAAAAAAATGATACCGTGGCATTTGATAGAAAGTGGACAAATATGGAAGACTTACTGCTAAACAAAGCAACCCAGACAATGAAAGAGGGGCATTGTATGTCCCCACTCAATATATACCAAATGTTGGCACTCCGTGGCAGAAACGGAAAGATTGGAAGATATAAAAAGCAAGCAGAGCAATGGTGATAGAGGCAGTGTGGGAGGAGGGTGAGAAATGGGAGAAGGTGAGAGGGAGGGGTAAAAAAAGGAAAGAGAAAGAAGCAAATTTAAGGGACACAAACACAGAAAGTTACCTGTTGTTGACAATGCGTAGGGTAGTACCTTCGCCCACACTAATCTACAGCATATTCACAATGGGAAAATCCATTTGGTATGCTGCAATGATACATAGAGATTGAAAGTAAAAAGTAAATAAATAAATAGAGCAGGGAATGCACAGGCCACACACAATGGCACCGCAACAAGGAAAACAGCAAATTTCTCAACAGAAACGCTGGGAACCGGAAGAAAAAGTAGCAGGCTTCACAATTCTGATGGGGAAACACTTCAACCATGGCATATCATCCAGCCAAGTATTAACCAGTAATGAGGACAGAATAAAAAGTCAAAAATTTGCCTCTATGGATTAGAATTGAGAGCCACAAATAAAACACTACATATATGGCCAACTGAGTTTCGACAAAGGCGCCAAGAAGGTTCAACAGAGACAGAAGATTTCCCTCAACAAACGGTTCTGAATGCCCGTGTGCTAGAGAATGAAGTTGGACCTTCTCATACCATATGCAAAAGTGAACTCAAAACTGATCATAGAAGCACTAATGGGGCCAGACAGTGGGGCATCAGTAAAACGTGATGTTCTACTAGGCAGCCCCACGTGGGAAAGTTCCTGGTCGGAGTGTGGAGACCTCCCTGGGTACATTGGGCACAAAGTGGCCCATGATCTAGGGCTGACTGAAAGCAGAAGTGGATTGTGGCGTCAGGAGCCTGTGGGAGGTGCCTGGCTCATCACTCCCTCTGGCTCATGGAAGAAATAAATACATTTTTAAAAAGGCATTTTGGTTGGCCCTGTAGCCTAGTGGATCCCACATGGCTGAATGAGGTTCAATGACCTGCCTGGTGGCTTGAGAAACACACCAGGTGCATGTGCATGCATGCCCAAACCCTGCTAGGAGTGAGAAATGGAGGAAAAGGGACTGTGGCGTGGAGTAACCACGGTCCACTGGGTGTTGCTTTCTCTTTCTCTCTTTTCCTCTCTTTCTGGCAGGTTCACATGCCCTCTGGCAATTAAAGATAAAAAAAGGCAAGCAAGCACAAGAACCTGTATGCGTCCAGAAAGGATGTGAGGACTCCATGAACAAGACAGACAAGACCCTGGCTTCCCCGAGACTTTGTGGCGCACAGGGGGTGGGGGCCGAAGCGTACGGTGCACTGTCCCCCTGGCGACGGGCAGAGTGGGGAAGGATAAAGGAGGGAGGAGCCTGGCCATGTGGGGTACACCCGCGTGGATGTTTGGGAGAGGAGGACTGCAGGAGAGAGAACAGCAGCAAAGGCCCTGGGATGCAGAAAGCCGGAGTGTGAAGACCTTCAAGGAGGCCAGTGGGGCCAATGTGGAGGAGGCCGCTGAGAGGGTGGGTGGAGGTGAAGTCAGGGATGTGGCAGGGCTGAGTAGGTCAGAGGTCACTTACTCAGAATGAGCAGTGCCGTGGTTGCGGGGGCAGGCTCTGAACTGAAGATGACGGTACTTGGGTACAGTAGCTCTGGCCACTGTGCAGAAACACAAGCCAGGGCTGGGCGCGTAGGTGAGACCAGGCAGGGGAGTGAGGAGGCCCCTTGACAAGTTAGGGGAGAAGAGCTTGGTGTCTGTTGTGAAGGAGCTGGCAGCACCATTTGCTATCGGATTTCGTTTGGGGCATGAGATCGTGGGATGTGCGGTATGGGTTGAGGTGCCTCCTGTGCCTTGGCTGAACCCCTGGGGATTCTACAGGGAGTGGCCTTAGGAAGGATTAGATATGTAATCTGGGCATGTGGCTCCCCCCAATTCTAGAGACCTCACCTCTTCCTGACAATAATGTGGGAAAAAGGGTCCTCAGAGGGAAAACATTCAAATAACTGCCCCCAAATCTGCCAGCCCCCCGCAGGGGGCAGTGACATGGTCCTAGTCCTCCGGAGATATGCCACTTAGGAAGTTCCCCAAGGGAAGGAGGAGGCCCAGCTGTGCCGCAGCGGGTCACCTGAATCTCAGGAAGGAGGCTGGGGGACTTCTGTAGGAGCCCTTCCGTGAGGAGGTGGGAGCCAGCGAGCACCTTGTTGGGGAGGCTCAGTGCTGCTTGGCACACCCAGCAGCAGGTCAGATCATTGCAATAGAAAATGTGAATGAGGTTTAGGGTCAGCTTTGAGGGAAGCAGGATAAACTACCACCCTACCAAACGTGCGTGACTTCTCCATTTCCCACTGCAATTTCCATGTTTTAAATAGTAATTTTCAGCCCACCTATGCTCGTCTAATGTCTACTCTGAACAGTTTGAGACCTTGTTACTGTTCTGAAATGCATGCATGTTAAGATGAATCTTCAACCTGAGGAGAAAATAAAACTCAAAAAGCTTTGTGTAAAAACAAAAACAAAAAACAAACAAACAAAAAAGAAAAGCCATTAGACACTCAGGAAGGCCACCAAGGGGGCGGGCAGCTGCGTGGGCGGCCTGGCCTTCAGGGGCTAACCTGGAGGGGTGGCTTGGAGTCTGGATATATAGATGGATCAAGAGTTCAGGAAGAGAACAAGAACTCTCACCTCCCCAAGCGAGCTGGAGAGAGAGTGTGGCAAGGGGGACCCAGCAAAGGGGCAGCAATTACAACCAGAGAGGTGAGAGGGAGCTGGAGGGGGGCCCTGGAGCCTTTCGAGGAGAGTGGTCGGTGCGCACTGATGACAGGAAGATGCCAAGGCAGAGTTATGATGCTGGGTTTGCCAACAGGTCACAGGGATGGGAGGGTGATGGTGGGAGGGAAGGAGAACCGTCAGGGCAGATCCTGGGCTGACCTGGTTTTATCTGCATGTTTGTGGGGCCCAGAGACTCATCTCAGGTCTCGGAACAAAGAAGAGAAGATGTTGTCCGCCCCCCACTCCCACCTGCACCCTTCCTCGAGCTCCGTCTTTCTGGCAACCTCACTGTATAATGAGCAGCGCTCGTTAGGAAGGTTCATAGGTAACGGGCTCCCTCACCCTTGCATAGTCGCAAAGCCCCCTTCCCTCCGCCTCCCCTCTTCAGACTGTCATTGCCCACCAGCTGATCCCAGAGCTCTGCTGACTTTAGCCCCAACATCCTGCGCTTCCCAGGTCCTGCTCACTCCCTGGCCCCCCAGCCCTCCATGCTCCTCAAGAAAGCAGACAGAGGAGGACTACCCCACTCCTGGCCAGCTCAGGGCTGGAAGAGGTGCTTTGTCCCTGTGAGAACCCAGCAGGCTCCAAGTCCGAGGTCCATGTCTAAGGAAGGGAGGACGGGGCCCCGACTCACAGCAAGGAGGTGACCCGGGAGGACGATGCCTCACCCTGGAACCTTGCCCTGAGCCTCCAAGAGGCTCACCCCAACAGCTGCCCTCCAGGAAGGTTCTCCACCTTGACTCTGGGAATTTATTCTCAAACATGAGGCTCTCACAGTGGGAGTGGACATCATCCACCCACGCTGGCACGCTTCACGAATGTTCTAACCCTCCAGTGCCGGCCCCCACTGTGGAGCTGAGGAAGAACGGGCAGCCAGGTGCCCTGGTGGCCCTCCGCAGCAGGAACTTCACTTGCCCTCTCTGGGCTCCTCTCCCTCCTGCTCACCCTCCCGTGGCTGCGGCCAGGAAGTAGCTTTCTAGAGTCTTACCTCCCCAAATGCCTCCTGAGCTTTTCAGCTGAGCAAAGGCGAGAAGGCCTCAAGACTGCCCTTGGAGAGCATGCAGCCTTCTGTTTCCACCCAGGCTAGCTTCCACCTGCAGCCCTGGGGGAACACTTCAGAGGCAGGAGGGTGCAGACAGACCAGAGACTTGGAACCTTCCTCCAGGGGTTCTTTCCTGTGGAGTCTGGATCCTGCATCCGTGGGCTGTGTGAGTGTGGGCAGATTATTTAACCTCTCTGGCCTCATTTCCTCTCTGGGAGTATGAGGAAATAATCAAATGTCCCTTCTGAGACCTTTGTGACCATTAAACGAGTCCAACACGCAGAGTGATGAGAACGTGCCCGGCCGACGGTGAGCTCTGTAACCTGGCCACCGTCCGTAGTTCTCACTCAGCCTGGGCCACAGTCCCTCCTGCAGAAACAGAACGCTAAGTCACTGTGCTGTAACCCAGTTAGCCATCACTCTGTTATTGGACATTCGGGCTACTGCCAATTATTTTTAGTATTATAACTCATATCCTAGCAGGCATCTTTTTTTTAAATTTCTTTTCTTTAAGAGAGGTTTTTGCTATAGGGTGTGTGCACTCGCTGGAGGGATGGCGAGACAGAAAGTGAGAAATCACCCCCCAGAGGGGATAGCCCGGGTGCAACCCCTTCTCCTCCAGTCTCCTCCTGGGATTTCGATCACGCATGCACACACACCTGGCGTGGGTTTCAAGCTGCTGGATCCGGGACTTGAACTGCTGTCGACTATGTGGGAGTCCAGCTATGTAACCATTATGCCATCTGCTGGTCCCAGCATCTTTTTTCATATAGAAAATGTTCTCTTTTAGAGTAAGTTTCTTAAAATCTGGTTCCAGAAACTATGCTAAGTCAAACGGCAGTGACAATGTCACTACCCTTAAAGAATTGCCCCAACTCTGTCTTCTTTTAGTGATTTTTTTGCTATAGGGCACATGTGCTCACAAGAGAGACAGAGAGAAACCAAGAGATAGAAAGCTAGAAATCATTCCCGCCTCTGCCCTCCCCGGTCCCCCGGGAGGATGGCCATGCCACAATCTTCCTCCTCCGTTCTCCTCTCAGGATTCTGGGCACACATGCACATGCACCCAGCATGAGGGTTTAAGTCACTGGGTCTGGGACTTGAACTGCAATTAACTTCATGGGAGCCCATCAACATACCAATATACCACCTGCAAGTCCCCTGACTCTGCCTTTAAATAAGGCTCTCACTTTGTTTTCTCTAAAGGATTATTTATTTAATTTTATTTATCATTATTATTTTGTAATTTGTTATAGGGGACATATGCTCACTAAGGAGAGAGAGAGAGAAAGAGACAGAGAAAGGGAGAAAGCAAACTGCCAGGTCCAGGACTTGAACTGTGATTAGCCATGTGGGAGTCCAGTGCCTTAACCACCACGCCACCTTAACCACCACGCTAGAGAGGGCACCACATGGAGAGGGCAAGGGAGCACTCCACAACACTGGGAAACACAGATGTATTTGTTGCAATGAGCATTTCTGAGTGCTAACATTTTTGTGAGTTTGCAAATTATATTCGATTTAAATGTCCTCTGACTATTGATCAATTACAATGTAATCTGTCATTACTGGGGACGAGCTCATCATGTAAGTGAGGGTAACCTCAGCTCACGCCTCCTTGGTCCCTAAGGAAACATCCCGGCTGTCGTGCAGGGGCATGAAAACCTCTGCTTCTCTGACTCCCCTCCCCAGCCAGCAGTGCACCTGCACCTGCCATTCTGTGGCCTCCTGGAACCTTCCAGTACTCCCCAGTTTTCTTCCGTTCACAGCAAATCATCTCAAAAGATGTGTCCACAGCCTCCTGTCCAAATTCTTTTCCTCTAATTCATGCCTGACCCCCGCCTGCCCACTGTGGGTCCAGCCCACTTTAGCCCCCTGGGGACCTCCACATACCAACTCTGGGGTGCCCCTCCACTCCGGGCCACCCCAACACACTGCCCCTCCCTCCTCTTGCCCTGTGCTCAGTTCACTGTCCAGGGCTCGGTCTCCCAGGGTGGACTCTGGACTCTGCAGCCTCTCCTCTGCCCTTTCCCACCCATGTTCTCCTCTTCGACAAGCTCTTCCAGCCTGCGAAGTTCAAAACCATCTGCCGGCCCTGGTCTCACTCTGTGGCGTAAACATCCCATCCTGGGTCCCCTTAATGGTAATTGGCCAAACCTTGGGCCACTCTGGATTCCCTCCTCCTCTGGGCCCACACTTGGCCTGTGAGCAAGTCCTGCAGGCTCCGCTTTCACGCATGTCCAAGACAGGACCACTGCCACCTGTTTTGCTGCTGTGAGGGTCATGGTCCAGGCCACCAACTTCGCACACTCAGAAAGTCACTGCAGCCCCTAGTGGGCCTCCTAATGCACATGGCATCGGGGGTGGAGCATTTCAGGACTCCAGTGTCGCCACTGTCTCCAAGAACCTGTGTGTGCTCCCCACACATGTGAGTGGCTCTCAGGCCCCTTGCCAGCCCTGTTGCCACGCCTGCTCTGCTGCCTGGGCCTCCTTTCTGGATCTTTGTCAAACCCAGGCCTTGACCTCCACCTCTGTCCTGAGGCCCGTCTGTCGGAAGGCTCATGGCCAGGGCTCTATGGCAAAGGTCTCACAGCAAAGGTCACCCCCAGAGACAGTGCAGTGCTCTGAGTATTTGTCCCCTGAAAATTCACGTATTGTGATGGTATTAGGAGGTGGAGCCATGGCAGTGGGGTTATTAGCACCTTAGAAAAGAGACCCCAGAGAGCTTGTTGGCCCCTTCTGCCCTGCAAGGACACATTGAGAAGGTGCGCCTGTGAACCAGGGAGCAGCCCTCACGGGACACCGAGTCCCCTGACCCTGGATGTCCAGCCCCCAGAACTGTGAGAAATGTCTCTTGTTCCAGGTCACCATGCCGCAGACGGGTGGCCCGGGCCAGCCTGTGGTATCTGAAAGAGCAGCCTGCACCTCCAGAGAGGAGGTCATCCTGCCCACCCCGGCCAGGGCCAGCCGCCTCCGTCCCTGTCCACATCACTGTCATGTCTGTGTCCTTCACCACTGGTCACTCTCTGCCTTCCTGAGGAGAAGGCGAGCTCCACAGGGCAGGGCTGTGCTCCGTGTGCCTGGCAGCGTGCGGAGGCTCCATGATCACTCCTCCAGCGTGTGGCCAAGCTCACCCGGGCCGGGTTCACACATGCGGGCTTTCCTAGCTCTTTCCCCCGGCTGCACATGGACTCTTTGTGTTGCCGGCTCTGTTGTGGGGCAGGAGGTGCTGGCCCCAGAGCTGGGGAGGCCTGTGGTGCCGTGGTTCGCAGGGCTGGCTGGAGGCTGGCTGCTGCCCGCTGTGAGAGTGGTCTGGGCACCACCCCATTCAGCCACGTCGGTGGCAGCTCAGCAGCGAGCCATGGCAGGCCGATTTACACCACAGTGTGTGGCCAATGCTACGATTCAGAGATTGTTTACCTGGATTGCTGGTTGTTAACCAACGCTCCATTGACTCGTGTTCCTTTTCATATTTTCCTCTCTCTTTTATTATGGGCTATTTCCAATATACAGAAAACAGAGAATAATACAGTTAGTATCGCATAACCCCTCACCAACTCTTGACATCGGCCATACATGCTTCATGCTGGCCCAGGAAACTGAAACTTTGTGAGCACATTGCTGGGGTCTCAGTGTGAGGAGCCACTCTGGTTCCACATATTCTGACTGAGAGAAGCAACACCACACACTGACCACAGGTCCTCTGGTGTCCCTTCCAGGACATCCCCTGCTGCATGGTGTTGCTCTGTAGATAAGTCGTCACCGAGTGTCATGGACGAGTCCTCCACAGGCTATAATGCAAGTAACGTGCCCCGAGTGAAGAAGGGAGGCCCAGGTCCCTGGCAACGCTGCGTGGACACCACTTACGGCCCTCGGGTCCATGCGTCCATAGTGAGGTCAGGGCCAACGCAGCCATGGAGGCAGATCCAGCTAGGACAAATTACTGTTCAGTAAACTCAGCCTGCCACCTGGTGACCACCTGTCATCTGGGAAATGATGGTATGTCAGGGCTTGGTGTTGGTCCTCAGAAGGGCAGTGACCTGACACCTGAGTGAAGGGAGTCCACACTGGAGGCTGTGCACAGCCCTCCGAGCCTGTTGCTGTGGACACTATGCACAGGTCCGTGGAGTGAGCACTGGGGTCTCCTGTTCTCAGGACAAGCCGGCTGTCCAGCTGGCTGCCGAGAGCCTCCTCTGTGGATATGCAGGTTTCCCTACTTGCCGTGCCCACTCAGAGGGCTCATCTATGTATTCTCTCTGTCCTTGCCACCAACCCTGCTTCAACTTCCTGCTTCCAAGGTCTGCACCATCTGGTGGAGCTATTACCTGCATCGACGAAGAGACTCAGAAGTTCCTCTCTAAGAGCCTTCTCCGAGCTCTGCCTGTGTGGAGGAGTTCCTGTTTCTGTTGTCCTCAGAGCCATCCCCAAATGGGAATGCCACATGGCTCCTGGTCACCCTCAGGTGGTACCAGCAAGTTGTCTGGAACAATTTGACCTTATCTGGAAACGGAATGTGAATGTTTAATTCCTCAGGCCCCTGGTCATGGGGAATTCTGTGAAGGCCATGAGTACATGTGTGTGTGTGTGTGTGGCGGGGGGTAGCAAGGGGGTGGGAGTGGGTACCTGGGAGCACAAGCCACCTGCACTTGTGCCTGGTGTGTGCTTCCAGCCTCCATTCCCCCCCCATACACACACATCTAATGTCATGTATTCCACTCCATGGGACTGTGGAACAGTAGCAAGAATAGTGGATTCTGGGGTTCACTGGACTCCTTAGTGCTCTGATTAGGGTGGACAGGTCACAGGTCACTTGGCTTCTCTCAAAGTTCTCAGCCTCTACTAAGGCTCAGTGGAAAGCCAGGAGCTAAATCTCAAAAATGGAATGGCTCCTTTCAAGGAAGGCGTGATGTTTCTCCAAAATTCTAGGTTGCTACATTGCGATTCTTCCGCCGTATTTGTTGGACCCTGCATACAGCACACCCACCTCATGCACACCTTTCAGACGCCATTTGATTTGCTGAGACACAAGTCCAGAGAAATCTGAATTGTGCCCTGGACTTGCTGCAGAAAATTCTGTTGCTCTGGGGCCCTTTGAAACCACAGCCTTGTAGGTTTTTCATACTGATCAAGAGGGCATGCTTAAGCATGATGTTAATGTATAGTCCCTCCAGAATCCAAAACGGTCACTTTCTTAGTGCAAAGAACAGCAACGTGGAACAGCTATTATATTACACCTCAGACCACAATATATCTGGAACGTCACTTAGATGGCAGGGTCCTTAATTTTACAGGGCTTGTCACCCACCCTCTGGCATGGCTATGTCTTGCTACAGCAATTCTGGTGTTTATTACTTCCTGACACCAGGTCTAGTTGCCATGAAGTCATAGAAGAGTGAACTGGAGTTTTCTTCTGTGGGATAGTCAAGATTAGCTTGATCAAGGGTCCTGAGGTCTAGATCTTAACGAAGAAATAGAGAGTTGACAGAACTCTGAAGTGAAGTAACCAAGGTATGTTGCTGGCTCTGCCAGGTGAAAGCAGACTTCCTTGGTGGTCTTTGTTCTTGTGGGTAGAGGGAAACAGCATTTGTCAGAGAAGAATTTCTTCACAGAAGCTGTGGCCTATATTCCATTACATAAGTCACATCTGGAAGAGCAGCTGCAATTGGAGTCACCACCTGATTGTTGATAATCTACTGTTGTTCTCCAAAACCCATCTGTCTCTTTCATAGGCCATGTAGATGAATTAAAAGGAAACACAACAGGAATTTGAGATTTGCTGCCCATACATACTGTGAATCTCCCTCCTGGGCCTCCCTATAGAGATCTGCAGCCATTTGGCAGGGTGACTGTTCTGGTTTGGACAATGGTTTGTTCCCCAAAGTTTCATGTTTTGGATTTTGGTATTGGGAGGTGATAATGCCTACTGGACGATAATTGGATTAGGGTGATTGCATTACAGAGGCATCGCACTCATAAACAGATTTATGCTTCAGACCCCATGGGTTCTACTTCTTTTTTTTTTTTTTTCGGAGAGGTTTTTGCTACAGGGCACGTGCGCTCACCAGGCAGACAGAGAGAGACAGAGACAGAAAATGAGAAATCACCCCCCAGGGGGGATGGTCACGCTGCAATCCCTTATCCTCCATTCTCCTGAGTTTAAGCCACCGGGTCCGGGATGCAAACCACGGTTGACTACGTGGGAGTCCAGCGACATAGCCATTACGCTAACTGCTGGTTCCAGACCCCATGGGTTCTAGCTCTCATGAGAAGGGGTTAGTTCTCATGAGAGCTGGTTGCTATAAAAGACAGAGAGCTGCCCACAGTTCACTCTCTGCACACTTCGGCCATTCTCTGTGTTTCCTTCAGCCATGCTGTAGGCCTACAACTTGGGACTTTCCAGCCACCTCAGTAGTGAGTTTTGCAAATAAACCTCTGCTCTTTTAAATCCACCTGGTCTCAGTCATTTCCATTAGCAGCACAAGCGCGGGCTAAGGCAGTACCAACGGGCTGAAGAAATGGAACGACTGGCCCTGGAGGAGGGCTAGCTGTGTCTCTGAGTCCTTCCATAAGGTCATCTAAGCCCCTTCACTCGGGGGCTCTGGGTCTGGGGGGAAATTGGAGAAGCCTGGGCAATCAGAGGAGGTCGTGACTCTCCACTGTGCCTGCCTTAAGTCATTTCTCTGCTCACTAGAGGATTGTTTTTACCTACGGGTACTGTGTGGTCTGAATGTTTGTGTGGTGCCCTCACCCCACTGATATGCTGAAAACCAATCCCAAGGTGTTCAAAGGTGGAGCGTCTAGAAGGAGATTAGGTTTTGAGGGTAGCGCCCTCGTGAGTGGGATTAGTACCCTTATAGAAGTGGCCCCAGGCCCAGTCACGGTGGCAGGGGCAGTAGGGCCACTTCTGAATGATGCTGGAGACCACGTGGGGAAGTGCCAGGTTGACGTCTTAGGTCCACTTCAACGTGCCAGGCACACCCCCAGTCCTGACTGGCTGCAAGGCTAGGGGTGAAGCCCCTGCCCATGGCGCCCCCACCTCTCTCTCTCTCTCTCTCGAAATATTGGGTCATTACAAAAGTCATTAGACATTTTTACATAAAAAAAATACATCATGACTTTTCTGACAGCCCAGTAAATAAGGTGTTTTTTGTTTGTTTGTCTTTTTTTCCATTGGTGCCAGAGAACTCCCTCAACCCTTCCCCACAGCTTGAAGGCACTATCCACAGAGAGGGGCCTCCTCCCAACACAGCTGGCACCTTGGTCTTGGACTTCTCTGCCTCCAGAGCTGTGAGGAACAGACTTCTGCTGTTTTCACAGCACCTAGTTCATGGCCCTTCTGTTACTGCAGTTCAGACAGATGACAACAGTGGTCACGACAGCTCTGGTAGGCTCCTCATGTATGCAAGCCTGGGAACACCGTGGATATCAACCAACGTGCCTACAGGTCTGTTCTGGCAGTGCTCTAGCCCTGCAACTGGTGAGACAAGGACGCCCTCCTTGTGGGTGGTGCTGCCACCCGGCTTCAGATGCTCAGGGAGCCTGCCTCAGTGAGCACACCTTCCATGTCACCTTGGTCTGCGTACCTTTCCTAGAATGAAGTGCTGCCCGCTGGTATAACACGCCACGCCTTTTCCCTGTGGAGAAACATGGTTGGGGATGGGTCCACAGGCTCACAAGCTAAATCCTCTCCAGCATTGTCATCTCTGTGCTTGTGTGTTCCTTCCTCCCTGATGCACCAGGGAGGCCCACCACTGTGTGCAAGCTTCAGTCACCGACGACACAGACCGAGAGCCATCCCCAGCTACTGCTTGAGCAAGGTTACTGGAGCCAGGGTCTCCAGTCCAGTATTAAACAACTGATGTTGTGACCTCCTTTGCGTCTACCCTCAGAGTCCATGCCCTTCAGTGTCCACTGGCTATTGCTGTTAGAAACTGGCAAACACTTGCATTTGGGTTGTAATGGCTTCTTCTTGGAACTCGTGTGTGTGTCCTTCTATCTCTACTCATGAAAGTAAGGGGAGTTGGCAAAGGCAGGTCAGCTTCTTGCTAGGCCATGTGTTCAGATTTTGGGGCAAAGTTTGGCTAACCTCAAACTCAGGAAGAGCTTCTTCTGCTGCCAAGGCAGATTCAGAGAGATTCAGGAAGAGTCCGGAGGAGGGAGGCAGAGTCAGAGAGATACAGATTTGGTGATCAAAGGACTCAGATTCAATAAGAGAGCTTCCAACTCAGGAATGGTCTCATTCTTTCCAAATAAATGTCCTAACTTTTATGTGTGAGACCCAGTAAGGCACTGAATTATAGTTCAGTTGTAATTCATTAGCTTGCAAGATCAAATCTGAGATTTTCTCTTTTATTTTATTTTATTTTTTTGGAGAGGTTTTTGCTATAGGGTACATATGCTTGCCAGAAAGATAGAGAGACAGGAAGTGAGAAATCACCCCCCAGGGGGGATGGCCACACTGCAATCCCTTCTCCTCCATTCTCCCCTCGGGATCTTGGGCACGCACACACACGTGCCCGGCGTGAGTTTAAGCCACTGGGTCCAGGACTCGAACTGCGTTCGACTACGTGGGAGTCCAGCGACATAGCCATTACGCTATCTGCTGGTCCCGCAAAACGGTTCTGTGGGTAGCAATCAGAACAGCACCTGGCAGCCCTCACTTTGAGCAGGTAGTGAGTCCCCGTGAGAAGGAGGTATGCGCAGGGAGCTCGGGAGGCTGAGGGGGCGGGGGGCTGGCGGGCTGATGGGATGTTCGTCCTTCAGGGTGAGGCGCTGGGCACACGGCTGTGTGCCTTTAGCAGAACTCAGGACATCTAACTTGTTGAAAATCGCTGGCTTCCACTGGATGTGAGCTCCTTTTTCCTCTTATTAAGAAAAACCAGTGAGCTAAATGGACAAGTTGACAGATCCGTATTTGTAACTGGCGGTCTTAACCCACTTCCTCTGGTAAACGATAAAAAGAAAGAGAGGGAAAAAATCAATAGCCGCATAGGAGTTTTGGATCCGTGATAAACAGACGCACTCCCAGAAACAGCACCTCCCAGGAGAAAGCATGACGTTCAGAAAGCGCACTGTGCCGCGGCCAAGCGCAAACAGCCAGTGGCGGGGGGAAAGGCTCTGAGCACTTGCCATGGACTCTGGAGCCCAGTGGCGGGAGGAATGTCTCTGAGCACTTGCCATGGACTCTGGAGCCCAGGCAGAGGGAGCTAGCCGGAGACACCACAGGGCTGGAAGTCGGGGAGCCTGCTCTCCACAAAAGCAACCCACTGTGCTCCAAGGTGCCTGGGGCCTGCATCACCCGTACCCGGATGCCGCTGGAAGTAGTTTCAGCCTGGGAAAACCAAGGCTTCCCCTGACTTCCAACTTCCTCTAAACTGCGGCTGCAGGTGTGTAGGCAGGGGTGGGGCAGATGGCCTACAGGTACCTGCATTTTGCAGGGTGCTGTTTTCCCAAAAGGAGGGGGACACCTCTCTGAAATTGGCCTTGCCCCTCCACTGCTCCTTCCCTCAAGGACGCAGCTTGAGCCTGGGCAGCTTGAGCCTGGGTCTAGATGCTGGAGGAACTGGGGAAAGCAGGGAGGGAGCCCCCAAGACGAAGGCCCAGGTTTGCCCTATGCAGTCCCTGCCCACAGCACCCGGACCTGTCCTTCCAGCAGCAGTGTGAATTCTGCCATCCCCAGCCAGGTCCTGGTCCGAGGGTGGGGAAAGGGCATCTCTCAACACCCCCTCCCCCCAGTTCCAGTGACCTCCAGGCTCCAGAGAACTCTAGGACATACGCTGGAAGCACAAGATATTGCTGCCACAGCATAGGGGTCTGAAAGCGGCCTGGTGCCCAGCGCCCCACCCCGAGCCTCCTGAGCTCCCTGCGCATACCTCCTTCTCACAGGGGACTCACTACCTGCTCAAAGTGAGGGCTGCCAGTACAGATGCGGGACAATCTCTCACGTCTGAATTGCAGATAAACAATGAAGATTTTTCAGCATTAAGTATGCCCTAAATATTGCATGGGACATGCTTGTACTAACAAGCTAATTCCTTGTTTACCTGAAATTCAAATCTAACCACAAGATCTACATTTTTATCTGCTGAATCTGACCCACAATGCAAATGTCTGTAAAGGGAATAATTGCCCTTACGTTGCTGTAACAAGAACTGAATTTTGGAGTGGGTTCTCCTTGGAGGGGAGCCTCCCTCTCTGAGAGCTACAGAGGGACTACGGGGACAAGACGGTACAATTACATGAGTGAGCCAAGGCCAGTCTCCACTTCCTCTCTGGGGTTTCCCCAGATACACTCTGTGAGAGGGAGGCTTGCTTGCTAGTTGGGAGGGTCTGAGCTGAACCCAAGGGCTCTAAGAAACTCTGCCATGGGCAAGGGCCAAGCCAACATCCAACTCTGGAGTGAGCGGCTTGCAGATCTCCCAGGAGAATGGGGAGGGTGGGGAGGACTGTGTCCCCTGTCTGTCTCTGGGGCTATATAATTGAGGAGAGGAAGTATTCCCACTTCAGGCCCTAGGGGAGTCATGGAATCTGGAAGGGGAGCCCCAGAGCCTGGAGGGGGGCAGCCACAGAGTCCAGGGGAAACACAGAGCCCGAAGGGGGAGCTACAAAGTCTGAGGGGAAGCCACAGAGCCACAGAGATGATAGCGAGCCACAGAAGCAGGGAGCTCTGAGCATGGCAGAGCATCAAGCAGATATCCAGTCGTCCAGAGGTGCAACAGGTGCTGGAAGGACAGAGACTGGTGTCTGAGGATGTCAGGGTCTCTAAGGCCCTGCACGATGGACACACCTGAATGGTGCCTGCAGTACATGCCTTGGGTGGGGGTAGGGGAGGAGTGACAGCTCACCTCCATGAGCGCCACGTTGGGCCCCATCTCCGGCGTCCTCCCTGGTGCCAGGGTTCTGGGGTTATCCTCCTGTCCCCTTGGGAAGGGGGTCTCCTGCTCACGGTCCACAGCCACCGTGACCAACTGCTGTTCCAGGCTTAAAATGTTTTTAATAACTTGATGCTGCATTACTGCTTTTTTCCAGAAAACTCCAAATGTAAGGTATCAGAACAAATCAATGGCAACCCAATTTAAAAATGCATAGTGTAATTACCTAAGACAGGCAAGGCTGAGGGCTACTGTCAGGCCTTCAGATTACAGCAACCCTTCACAAGATTGTACGAGGGCTATCAAGAAAAGCTGTGACTAGCAACATCAGCTGCTGCACTTTTGAACCCCAACCATGCCTTGCAAGGAGGTGCTCACCAAAGAAAGAGGCCTCTTGGGGTTTTGCATAGGTCCCCAACTGCTCCAACCATAGAGGCCTTACCTTCCCATGATGTGAAAGAATTATTAACCCTCACCAGGAGATTGCCCCAAGGGATCTCACTCCAGTGAGTTGCTTTTAAAAATGCCTGGCCCAGGGGCTACTGCAGAGTGGCTTTTGAAGCTGGGGCACAGCTCACAGCTCCAAGTTCCCCTCTTGACCTTGGGGAGGGACCTGGGGCCTGCATGGCTCCTTCACAGGAGGTGCTGAATCTGAGGACCAAGGCTGTCAGGGATGGTGGGACAGGACCACGTTTTCTCTGGGGAGCATGTGTGAGCATGTGACGGCGCCAACACAGTGCAAGTCCATCGCTATAACACCAGCCACAGCCGGCCTCACGCTCTTGTGCACCGCTTGGGAAACGGATCAGGTCGAGACCGAGTATTGCAGGGGGCCTGAGGAAACCAAGACAAAATCCTTCATTAAACACGCATTTCCTGGGAAACACTAAGTGAGCAAAAATGGAAATCTACCAGCTATTTCGGTCTGGAGAATCCACGTAGAGGGTTACCTAGCGATTTAACAGGCAAATTTCAAGAAATATAGACTCAATCCACTGAGCTGTATTAGCTTTAATTATTAACACTCAACATAATTATTGGATATTTTTCTTCCTCTTGCATCTGAGGAAAGCTCCACTTCTGTGCTTCAGAGGCATGCGACCTGGTACTGGGGCGAAGATTGTTTGATGTACTTCTAACTCTGAAAAACAAATAATAATAATAAAAACCAAATTGAAACCATAAATACATGGTCTCATTACAGGCAAGAAGCAGACAGGGACCAGGAAGGCTGGGCTGGGGCACCGCTTCTGGCCGCTGCAGCAGTTCCATGGCTGGGGCCTCCCCACGTCTCAGGAGCTGTATTTCATTAAACAAGTAAATACGAAGACAGCCATACCGAAAACTCGTAGGATATTAAGCCACAATTCACTGGAGTATAAACATCATTACATCTTGATATACCCACTATCAATCAGATGGGGAGACTGCACACTGGCTCTTCTGCTCGATTGTCTGGACAGTTTCCTTCTCCATCAGTTCTTTGCGGCATACTCAAGAAGGAACGGGAGTGAGGAGGAAACGCACATCTCCCCGGAGATCGCAGCACCTGCATTTGCTACATTTGCTTAATAAGCGTCATTTCAAGCGTGGCCTCCTTCCTCCTTCAGGTGTGGGCTCGTTGCCCCCGCTGCGTGGCCTCCTTCCTCCAGGTGTGAGCTCGTTGCCCCCGCTGTGTGGCCTCCTTCCTCCAGGTGTGGGCTCGTTGGCCCCGCTGCGTC
>NW_006203871.1:160455-163334 GCF_000334495.1 Tupaia belangeri chinensis
CCTCCGCTGCGTGGCCTCCTTCCTCCAGGTGTGAGCTCGTTGCCCCCGCTGTGTGGCCTCCTTCCTCCAGGTGTGGGCTCGTTGCCCCCGCTGCGTGGCCTCCTTCCTCCTTCAGGTGTGGGCTCGTTGTCCCCGCTGCGTGGCCTCCTTCCTCCAGGTGTGGGCTCGTTGCCCCTGCTGCCTCGTGCTCCGCTCTGGTTAACCTCAGAATGGGCAACATTGACTGGACAGAGGAACTAGGAGGAAGGGATGACTGCTATGTCTAGAGGAATGGGATTACTGCTCCAGAAATACCTGGCCAGCGCCCTGGAGCGCGCTTGGAAACAATGCTCTCCTCCCTAGCTCCTCCCACGCTGGCACCCAGATGGGGATTGTGTATGTGTGTGTGTGCACTCCTGTGGGCCAGTGAGCCTGGCTCTGCTCCCCAGGAAGTCTATAGATGGGGAAAGGAAACAAAGCCCCATTTTAAGAATGTGACTCTCATCTTTTTTTCCAGGCAGTTTCAAAACATTTTAATTATGGTAAAATATACATCGGTTTACCATTTTACACGTATACTTAACAGACCAGTAGTGTTAAGTATATTCATACTGGTGTGCAACCACTCCCTACAGCTGCGTGGTTTTCCTGGCTGATGGATATACACAGGAAGGCACAGTAGAACAAGAGGGGGCGCAGGTCTTTCCGACCATGGCAGAGATGGGCGGGGGCGGTATGCCGGACAGGCCTCCATCCTGAGCCTGCAGCATTAAAGGTCCCTGTGCTCTTGACCTTCTGAAGCCCCTTCTGACGTCCCTGGGGCCCATGCCATCAGTGTGCTGACCCTCCACCCAAGCTGGGCCAAGCCGCCTGGGGACCCCAGGCCAATGCACCCCACCTTTGAAGTTCTGCATAGTCTTTCTACATTCTGAGGACAGATCCTTTCCCTTGAAACTTGTACCCCTTTTTCTTGGGGTCATCCGAGACAAGACTCCCTATCTTTCGCCAGGACAGACCCCACGGATACGAAGCAGGCATGGCAGTCATGCTGGCCCTTCTTGCTCCTGTCTCCATCACCAGCTCTCCTCCCTGTGCCCAAAGAGGAGAAAGGAGTCTCCTCCCTCGGGCTCTAAGGGCTCAGCAGCCCTGTGTAAGTAGAAAGGTAGGGAGAGGGGCATGGAGCAATTGCCCCTGGGATTGACAGCTCAGCCCATGCCAATGGCCAGCAGACATCAGGCAGAAGCGCGAGCATCTGCCGTGTACCCAGCATGGCACAGCCAGGGAGGACCCTGAACCCGGCCTACCAAGTGACGTGTGTCCCAGCACCTACTCCGAGCCCCCCTTGTCACGTCCCTTTCCCCACCCAGAGCTCACGAGTGAGGTGGGTGATGACCTCCAAGGAAGAGACAGCAGGGCAGCCAGACCAGCGGGGAAGGGGGGGAGTGCCCCAGGAGTGCCCCTAGGACAAGCTGGGGGATAGCAGAGTGGATGACAGACATGGGTAGGGCCTGGCCACACACACAAGTTTTCATTTCCGCCAAACAGCAGATAGTAAGGCTGCCAGAAGCAGTTCCAGGACCCATTCTGCTGCGCTTGGGGTGTGGGCAAAACCCCAGCAGTGGTCATGTCAGAAGAGACCAGAGACTGCGAGGGATGGAGCTAGTGGCAGAGAGCAGGTGGGAGGGCAAAGGGAAGAAACACTTAACAGGTAAAAGTTCTCTGTTGAAATGATGTATATGCGGGGATCAGCAGATGGCATAATGGTTATGTCGCTGGACTCCCACGTAGTCTATCATGGTTCAAGTCCTGGACTGGGCGGCTTAAACTCATGCCAGGCACATGTGCGTGTATACCCAAGATCCCAAGAGGAGAATGGAGGAGAAGGGATTGCGGCGTGACCATCCCCCCTGGGGGGTGATTTCTGGCTTTCTGTCTCTCTGTCCCTCTCTGTCTTTCCTGCGAGAGCACAAACCCTACAGCAAAAACCTTTCTTAAAAAAAAAATATGTATATGGTAATATCTTGATTTTTAAAAATTAAAAAATGAAAACAAAAACACAAAGATCTGTTGGTGACCAGCAGAAAAACAACATGGCCTCTAGGACACAGGACAGTCGGGCTGGAGGCTGGGGCTCAAGGGTGCTCCCTTGGTTCCCACCCACTCTGCCCGTGCTCTGCCCTGATGTCATGCTCTACAGCCCTTTCTCCTCTTCATAATTTGACCTTGCCAGCATCTCAGGGCCCAGGAACTGTGAGCAGCATTGCCTTCTGGGCCTTTCTAGACTCCTCATCTGAGTTATTGAGAGGGAGAATCCAGTTGGTCCCACCTGGGCATACAATGACTCAGGTCCAAAGACACATGTCTGGGCAGTCACGGGGCACGAGCCAGTATGATTCAGGTTCCATCCCTGAGACTAGGGCCACTGACAGCAGGAAAGTCCTGACCCTAGAGACCACCCCAGAGGTCACCATATCAAAACCATGAAAAAAAGATTATGAGATCTGACAGTACAAACATCCAAAATGTATTTAGCCCCCAAAATACCAGAACACATTTGAAAGTCAAATAAAATAGGAAAAATATTTGAAACACACAGGCCACACAGGATGCTGATGTCTTCCACATAAAGAAGGATCTTGGGACCAGCAGTTGGCGTAATGGCTATGTCGCTGGACTCCCACATAGCCGACTGCGGTTTGCGTCCTGGACCCAGTGGCTTAAACTCACACCGGGCGCGTGTGCGTGCGTGCCCAAGATCCCAGAGGAGAATGGAGGAGAAGGGATTGCGGCGTGACCATCCCCCAGGGGGGTGATTTCTCGCTTTCTATCTCTCTGTCTCTCTCTGTCTGTCTGGCGAGCGCACGCACCCTATAGCAAAAAACCTCTCCAAAAAAAAAAAA
>NW_006203871.1:163480-173480 GCF_000334495.1 Tupaia belangeri chinensis
CCGGGGGGGTGTTTTCTCCCTTCCTGTCTCTCTGTCTCTCTCTGTCAGTCTGGCGAGGCGAGCGCACCTATAACAAAAAACCCCTCCAAAAAAAAAAAAAGAGGGATCTTACAAATCCGTGTGGAAAGCCTGACCATTTGAAAAGAAAAGCAGGTAAAGGACATGCATAAGAAATTCACAAAAGAAAAACGCAAATGGCTCCTGAACACAGGGCAAAAACATTCTGCCTCAGCAAGAAATGAAAGTGTCCATACCAACGAGGAATGCTGTTGCCATGCGTCAAAACTGCCAAGTGTCAAAACAGGACCCAGTTCCATATGGACTGTTTACATTCCCAGGCAGTGGAGGTGTGGAGGGGAGTGAGCCAGCAGCAGTGAGGTCAGTGCAAAGTTTCAGTGGCGGGATCAGAAAGCTTAGAGTGTAGTATCCCTTGCTCTAACAGCCCTGCACCGGGCAGTGAACTGAGAAAACAATCGGAGAGGCGTGCAACTATACACGGACACGTGGACCAAATGAAGCGTTCTTGCGGGTTGATGGAAGGCATCACCCTGTCTTACACAGTTACAGATGCTCTGTGTCCCAGTGAAGCTGGGCATGTGTCCCCTATGAAGCTGTGGAAGACAACACCTCAAAGAAGCCTTGCTGAGGACAGGTGCTCATTCATGGCTCGCACACTCACTGAGCACGGCTCTATACCAGGCTGGGTGTGCACTGGGAGCAAAACGAGGACCTCTGTCACCCCTGGCTGAGTTCCAGACGGTGAGACAGACTGGAGAGGATAAGTGGCACAAATAGTGCGAGGTGGATGTCAGAAGGTGATACATGGCACGGAGGAAATGAAGGGAGAGCCAGGCAAATGGGCTGGACAGTCAAGTTACGGGTAGGCTGCCATTTTTAAGAATGGTGGGCATTGCCTGTGTCTGTGTTGGGGTTGAGGGGAGCAGGCTCATTGACGAGCTGACTGCTATAGGCTGAACTGTGTCCCCCCAATTCCTATGTCAAAGCCTTAACCCTTAGAACTCCAGAATGTGACTGTTGGGAGATGGGGATGTTTAAAAAGTGGTTAATGTAAAATGAGGCCATTAGGGTAGGCTCTAATTCAATTTGATTTGGGTCTTTAGAAAAAGAGCATATTAGGACAGAGACAGACATAAACACAGGGATAACCATGTGAGGACACAGGGAGAAGGTGCAAAGGAGAGAGGCAGTCTTCAGAAGGAACCAGCCCTGCTGACACCTTTATCTTGGACTTCCAACCTTCAGGACTGTGAGACAGTAGATCTGCCATTTAAGCCACCCCGTCTGTGACACATCATTCTGCAGCCTGCCGCACTTACATACTGACATCGGGTGAAAAACTTACAGGGCCCCGAGGGGATGACCCAAGTGTATGTTTAAGAGAAGACCCCTCTGGGCCGAGGAGCAGGGATGTCGTCACCTCAGACAGAAACGTGCTCAGCTCATCAGGGCCGGCAAGCTGGGGCACCGCTGGCTGTGGGCAGAGGAGAGGTGGGATCTGACTTAAGCCTCAGGTGCTGTGTTTGCCCTGTAAGAGGCCAACAGTTAAAGTCAAAGACCGCACATCACTCTTAATGTGAATATAAAGAGTATACCAACAAATTAAGATAATTAGTTGAAATAGACAATTTCCTAGAAAGGCGAAAACTACTCAAACTGACTCAAGAAGAAATAAAAATATGAATGAATTATAACAATTAAAAAGATTAAATTAGTATCTTTGAAACTTTCCACAGGGACAAATCCTGGCCCAGATGGTTTAACTGGTGAATTCTACCAAACTCTTAAGGAAAGTTAGTACCAATCCTTCACAAATTTTACAAAGGAGTAGAAAAGGAGGGAGTGCTTCCCAACTCATTCCGTGAGGCCAAAACAACCCTGATACCAAACCAGAAAAGGATATTACAAGAAAACTATAGACCGATACCTGTAATGAGTACAGATACAAAAATTCTCAGCAAAATATTAGCAAACTTAATCTAGCAACATATAAAAAGGATTATATACTTAGTGGGATTTATCCCAGGAATGTAAAATTACCTTAAATCCCAAATCATCAGGTGTAATACACAATATCAATAGGACAAAATAACACGAAGCCACACAATTATCCTATTTTACTGTTTGATGGAGTAAAAACATTTGACAAAGTCCAACACCCTTTCATGATTAACAAAACAATTTGGAAAACTAGAAAATTAGAAGTTTACTAGAGTGAATTTATTTCATCTCACAGAAGACATATATGAAAAAGCCGTAGCTGGGGCCAGCAGATGGCATAGTGGTTAAGGTGCTGGACTCCCACAGGGCTGACCACAGTTCGAATCCCGGATCCATTGACTTGAAACTCACACCAGTGCATGTATGTGTGTGCCCAAAATCCAAGGAGAATGGAGGAGAAGGCATTATGGCATGTCCACTCCCCTGGGAGTGATTTCTCACTTCCCTTCTCACTGTCTCTCTCTAGCAAGTACATGCACCCTATGGCAAAAACCTTAAAAAAAAAAAAAAAGAGCCATAGCTAATACAGTTCTTAATAATGAAAGACTGCATACTTTTCTCTTAAGATTCTAGGTTTCCAAACAAGAAAAGGATTTTTGTTTTCACTACTCCTATTTAACATTGTACTGGAGGTTCTAGGAAGGGTAACTAAGCAAGAAAAAAATCAATAAAAGGCCTCCATTTAGATAAGAAGTAAAACTATCTTTATTTGAAAATTACAAAGCTTGTATATAGAAAGGTCTACAGAATTCATTAAAAAGACTATTGGAATTAATAGAACAAGTTCAGCCAAGCTGCAGGGTACAGATCAATATGCAAAAGTCAGCTACATTTCCTTATGCTAGCAATTAACAATCTGAAAATGAAATTAGGAAAACAATCCTATAGTGCAGTAATAATAGGGAAGAAAAAGGCAAAAATCATTCAAACTGTCTCTGGTTCCATTGTACATAAAACATTTTCCACTGCTATAAGCAAAAATGAATTTTCCCAATTTATCAAAAAAATTAAAAATTTTATTTACAATAGCATCAAAAGGAGTAAGATACTTAGGAATAAATTTAATAAGTACAAACTATGTTTTTTCAAAAACCACAAAATTGTAGAAAGATCTAAAGAAATGGTAAGACATCCCATGTTCATGGATTGGAGGATTTAATTCTATTAAGATGATAGTACTTCCCAAATTGATCTATGGATTCAATGCAATTCCTATTGAAATACATCTGACTTTTTTTTTTAATAGAGGATAAACAAGATTATCCTTAAATACACATGATTTGCAAGAATAGACAAAACAGTCTTTAAAAAGAACAAAGTTGGAGGACCCACCCTTCACAATTTTGAGGTTTACTACAAAGTTTCTGTAATAAGAGAGTGTGTTACTGGCATAGGATATAATTTAAAGTCCAAAAATAAATTCTCAGATCTATAGCCAGTAGGTTTTATAAAAGAGTGGCAAGACAGTTCAATGGAGAAAGAACAACAAATGGGACAACTGGGCATTCATATGCCAAAGAATAAAATTGTACCCTATCCTCAAGCCATATGCATAGAAAATGAACTTAAAGTCGATTATAGGCCTAAATGTAAGAGCTCAACCTATAAACGTCTTAGAAGAAAGCATAGGAGTAAATATTCATGTTCTTAAGAGAGGCAATGTTTTTGTAGATATAATACCAATTCACAAGTGAAAAGAGTAAAAAGATGTAGATAAAACAGACATGATCAAAATTAAAGACTTTTGTACTTCAAAGGGCACTGTCAAGAAAGTGAAAAGACAATGTACATGGGAGAAAATATTTGAAAATTATGCATGTATCTGATAAAAGAACAGATATCCAGAAAATACAAAGAACTCTTAGAATTAATAACAAAGGGAACCAGCAGTTGGTGTAATGGCTATGTCGCTGGACTCCCACGTAGTCGTCCGCGGTTCACGTCCCGGACCCGGTGGCTTAAAACTCATGCCGGGCGCATGTGCGTGTGTGCCCAAGATCCCGAGAGGAGAATGGAGGAGAAGGGATTGCGGCGTGACCATCCCCCTGGGGGGTGATTTCTCGCTTTCTGTCTCTCTGTCTCTCTCTGTCTGTCTGGCGAGCATACGCTCCCTATAGCAAAAACCTCTCCAAAAAAAAAAAAAAAAAAAGAATAACAAAGACATAATTAACCTGATTAGAAAATGATGGGGACTAGCAGATGGCATAATGGTTATGCAGATGGACTCCCACGTAGTTGACTGCAGTTTGAATCCCGGATCTGGCAACTTAAAACTCACACTAGGTGCTTGTGGATGCATACCCAAAATCCTGAGAAGAGAATGGAGGAGAGGGGTTGCAGTGTCACCATTTCTCCTGTGGGATGATTTCTTGCTTTCTGTCTCTCTGTTTCTCTCTGTCTCTCTGGTGAGCACATGCACCCTATAGCAAAACTCTCTACAAAAGAAGAAGAAAAGAAGGAGGAGGAAGAGAGAAAGAAAGAAAGAAAGAAAGAAAGAAAGAAAGAAAGAAAGAAAGAAAGAAAGAAAGAAAGAAAGAAAGAAAGAAAGAAGAAGGAAGGGAGGAAGGGAGGAAGGGAGGAAGGAAGGGAGGAAGGAAGGAAGGGGGAGAGAGAGAGAAGGAAAGAAAGAAAATGGCTGAATACTTTGAATGGAAATTCTTCTAAAATGATAAGAGTGATACAAGACACAAATGGATAAAAAGCTCATGAAAAGAGTCTTTTTTTTTTTTTCCTTGAAAGATTTTTGCTGTATGGGCACATGTGCTTGCCAGAAAGACAGAGAGACAGAAAACAAAAATTATCCTCCAGGGAGGATGGCCATGCCACAATCCCTTTTCCTCTATTCTCCTCTTGGGATCTTGGGCATGGATGCATTCATGCCTGACATGAGTTTTAAGCCACTGGGGCTAGGACTTGAACCATGGTCGACCACATGGGAGTCCAGTGCCTTAAACACCCACGGGGCCCCAGCTCATGAAAACAGTCTTATCATTAGTCATCAGAGAAACATATGTCAAAACTACAATAAGCTACCACTTTACACCTTCTGTGATGGCTATAATAAAAAAGATTGACAATAATACATGTTGGTGAGGATGTGTGGAGATTGGAATCCTCATACACTGCAGGTGAGACTGTAAAATGGTACAATTGCTTCAGAAAATAGTTTGATGGTTCCTCAAAAAGTTAAACATTGGGCCAGCCAGTGGCAAGGTGGTTAAGGTGGCTGGATCCCATGTGGCCAACCTGGAAGCTTTAAAAATACATTGGGCACATGTGTGTGCATGCTCAAAATCCTAAGAAGAGAATGGAGGAGAAGGGATTGCCACGTGGCCTTCCCCTCTAGGGGTGTGATTTCTCATTTTCGCTCTTTTGCTCTGTCTTTCTTGGTAAGCACACATTCCCTCTTGAAAATAAAGAGAAAATTAAATGTGAAGTTACTATTTGACTCAGTAAATCCACTCCTAGACATATGTCAAAGAGAAATAAAAAGATAACATCCATACAAAGACACATACACACGTGGGACCAGCAATTAGCATAATGGCTATGTTGCTGGACTCCCATGTAGTCGACTGCGGTTTGTGTCCCGGACCTGGTGGCTTAAAACTCACGCCAGGCGCGTGTGCGTGCGTGCCCAAGATCCTGAGAGGAGAATGGAGGAGAAGGGATTGTGGCATGGCCATCCTCCCTGGGGGGTGATTTCTCGCTTTCTGTCTCTGTCTGTCTGGCGAGCTCACACGCCCTATAGCAAAAACCTCTAAAAAAAAAAAAAAGACACATACACACATGTTCATAATAGCCAAAAGGTGAGAGCAAGCCAAGTGTCCATCAACTGACAGATGGAGAAGTAGAATATGGTACACCCATACAGTGAAGTATTATTCAGCCATGAAAAGAGATGACATGCTGATACACATTACAAAGTAGATAAACTTTGAAGACATTATACTCAGTGAAAGAATCTAGATACAAAATGCTACCTATTGTATGTTTCCACTTAGAAATCTATTTAGTTAAAAAGTAGACTTATGGCTATTTAGAATAGGAAGTATATGGGGAGCAACTTTGATATGATATGAGGTTTCTTTTTAGGGTGATAAAATGTTCAAAAATGTATTGTGGTGATGGTTGAACAACTTTGTGAATATACTTAAAAATAAACATTGTTAAATTGTACAATATGTGAATTGCAACCCAGTAAAGCTGTCGTTTTTTTGTTCTGTTTTGTTTTGTTTTGTTTTTAACAGAAAGGAGGAGGTTAGAAATGGTCACACTTAGCAGAAGCCAGCCGGTACAAAACTGATCTGGTGTTACCAGGGGTTTTCACTGGGTGGTGGGACCAAAGGTGAATTTTATTACGTTTTTATTTCTCCGTATTTTTCAAAATCTCTTCAATGAGTATATATAGCTTTGGTAATTAAGAGACACACAAACAGGCTAGCTGGCGGAATGGAGGATAAAGAGGCTAGGTCTCCCACGGCTGGCTGACTGCATGGCTTGAGTTTCAGATCCAGTACCTTGAAACTTACACCAGGTACATGTGTGTGCATGCCCCAAATCCTGAGAGGACAATGAAGGGAGGGATTTCACGTGACCATCCCTCCAGGGAGTGATCTCTCACTTTTCCCTCTCACTCCCTTTCTCTCTGTCTCTTTCTGGTGAGTTCACACACCCTATACCAAAAACTAACTAATTAAAAAGACACACACACACACACACACACACACAAGCATTATTTTCTCAACAGTCCTTCCAGACACACTGCTTTCTTCTTCCTTCTAAATCTTGGTGGGCAGCTCACCTGCTGCCTCGCCCTCCTCATCTGTCCTGTTCCTCCCCTCCTAGGCCTTCCTCTGGCTGGGCCTATCTCTCAAGTCAGTGAGCCCTGTCTTCTGGGACCTTCCTAGGGAGAGGCTGTAGATGAACCTGTCTGGCCCCAACTGTCACTTGGGTGGGCAATATGGAAAACACACATTTGGAGTCAGCATGTCCACACTCACCCCAGGCCCAGTTCATCCCCCAAACCATTGGTAAGTGGGGCAGAGTGGGGACCCGACTCTGAATTCTGCCTGCCCCCCTTCTTGCCTTGCACTCATTCATTCATTCAGCCAGTGGTTTTGGTTCCAGGCAGTGGGTCAGGCAGGGGAATAAGGAGGAACTGGATGCAATTTGGCAGGGATTCCTGTACTCCAAGCCTCCCAGGATGGTAGGAAAACCAGGAGCTTTCACTACAAATACCCCAGTGATCAATCTGACTTTGGGTAAGCCATATTACCACTCGGACCCTCAGAATCCTCTTCCCTACTGTGGGAGTCGCAACTCAGCTTCCATGATCCCCATCCCCTGCTCTCCCCTCTCTGCTCTGCACACTTTTCTTACAGCACTGTCGCTGTATGTCCCTGCCCCTCTGCCCCTACCCCCACCCCATCCCTATCTCCAACTTGTCTTCTCACATTGCATGCTCTCCTTGAGTTTCAGATCCAGTACCTTGAAACTTACACCAGGTACATGTGTGTGCATGCCCCAAATCCTGAGAGGCAGCTCTGCTCAGACGTTGGTGTCACGTGCATCTGTGTGCTGGTGTCTCCCAGGGCTGCCAGAGCAAAGTGTGCAGCGTGGGGCTGGTCCCTGCAGAGCAGGGAGATGGCTGGAGACACTTCCTGCTCTCCCTCTCTCCTTTCATCAGCCAGTGGGATGAGTAGTGTGATGGCTGGCACAGCGGATGTTCAATCCACACTGGCCTGAGTTCTTCCAGGGCTTCCTGGTCATCATTACCTGGGGCCCAAGTCTCGAACATTTGTTCCTGGTGGGGACTCATACCTCCTTGCCAGATTCTGCCTGCCCCCCTTCTTGCCTTGCACTCATTCATTCATTCAGCCAGTGGTTTTGGTTCCAGGCAGTGGGTCAGGCAGGGGAATAAGGAGGAACTGGATGCAATTTGGCAGGGATTCCTGTACTCCAAGCCTCCCAGGATGGTAGGAAAACCAGGAGCTTTCACTACAAATACCCCAGTGATCAATCTGACTTTGGGTAAGCCATATTACCACTCGGACCCTCAGAATCCTCTTCCCTACTGTGGGAGTCGCAACTCAGCTTCCATGATCCCCATCCCCTGCTCTCCCCTCTCTGCTCTGCACACTTTTCTTACAGCACTGTCGCTGTATGTCCCTGCCCCTCTGCCCCTACCCCCACCCCATCCCTATCTCCAACTTGTCTTCTCACATTGCATGCTCTCCTTGAGTTTCAGATCCAGTACCTTGAAACTTACACCAGGTACATGTGTGTGCATGCCCCAAATCCTGAGAGGCAGCTCTGCTCAGACGTTGGTGTCACGTGCATCTGTGTGCTGGTGTCTCCCAGGGCTGCCAGAGCAAAGTGTGCAGCGTGGGGCTGGTCCCTGCAGAGCAGGGAGATGGCTGGAGACACTTCCTGCTCTCCCTCTCTCCTTTCATCAGCCAGTGGGATGAGTAGTGTGATGGCTGGCACAGCGGATGTTCAATCCACACTGGCCTGAGTTCTTCCAGGGCTTCCTGGTCATCATTACCTGGGGCCCAAGTCTCGAACATTTGTTCCTGGTGGGGACTCATACCTCCTTGCCAGGCCAGCCCCTCCTCCTAGGACCAGCCTAGACCCTGCTCCCACCCCTAATATGCATCGAAGGGGGTATCCTCTGAGCACCTGCCCCCCAGGCCTTCCAGGGCCCCTCACCATTGCCTAGACCATCCCTCCATCTCCCTCCTCATGGGTCCAACCACTTCTGGCCCTGCCCCAGCCATTCTTACAGCCCCGTCCTGATGGCCACCCTTAGCCAGCTGCCATCGCTCCAGGAATGGGCTTTGGCTTTCAGGGTCCCAGTCAGCTGCCTGCCTCTCCTTGCCCCCACTCTGAACCCTCAGCCACGGTGAGTCCCAGAGGTCCGTCCCCCACTACAATTCACACCACCAACAAAGGAAACCAGGAAGAGTCAGCCTCGTTCCTCGTCTGGGAACTCCACTCCCCTTCAGGTGTAGGTCCCGGGCCTTGGGAAGCCTGGTGCCCTGGCTGGGCTCTCCCCAGGGTGCCTCCTGCAGGACGCTCCACCTGGAATGCAGTGCTTTGCAAATACTGCTCTTCTCTTTTTGTCATTATAAAATATGTCTTGGAGACAGTTTCACGTCACTCCACATCGGAGTACAGCTGGCAGGTGTGACCAGCCCAGTCTCGGCATTACCCCCAGGCCACAGTCAGGAAGCTAAATCTGAGGTCCATCTCCTGACCATGGTTAGACATTTACTACCTGTGCCAGCATGACCTCACGAAACTCCAGACACTGGGATCAGGAGCCTTTCAGAGTCATCAAGGTGGGGAGCCCCAGGGAGATCTTTGGGGGTATGTAGGAATCAGACAGTGGAGAGTGAGAGGCAGGGTGATGACTCTGATGTGAGCCTACGGTCCAGGGGGTAGAAGACCTTAGGCATAGGCAAGGGGATGGGGGGAGCTAGAAGCGGAGGAGCCCACCTGGGGCAGACCCTGGGTAAGGGACAATAGGGTATCAAGGGTTACCAGGAAATCAAGCTGGGCCCCAGGGAGACATGAGGTCATAGGACACAGAACGTGGATTTGACACTCTCCTTACCAGGGCCTGGAGAGCTGCTCCACTGCAGGGCCAGATTCCTGGCTCTCAGTCACCAAGCGGCAGGGTTGGACGACTGGCATTTCTGGGCTTGTTATGCTAAGCATGGAGGCGTGTCTGGTCTCTCTGGGCCTCAGTTTCCTCATTCCACCATCACAGGGGGTGGTGAAAGCAGCAGACACATCTGTCCATCACCGGCACTAGTGGAAGCAGGCTGTACCCAGGAGAGGGCGAGGAAGACGTGGTGCTGCCGACACCCACGTGCAGGGCAAAGGAAGGACAGGCAGGGGTTGAGGGCAGGAGGAGAGCTCCTGGGGCCACACTCTGGCCCTGCTGACCTTGGAGCTGCCCAGCTGACTTCAAGGA
>NW_006203871.1:177123-179302 GCF_000334495.1 Tupaia belangeri chinensis
CGTGAGTTTAAGTCACCGGGTCCAGGACTGGAACCGCAGTCAACTACGTGGGAGTCCAGCGACAGCCATTACGTCAACTGCTGTTCCCATGAACTCTAATGGATGGCTAGAAGTGTGACTTTTCCCACGTTTGGTGACTAATCATGTTGAGCATTTTGTTCATGTATTTATTTGCCATCCCTATCTCCTCTTGTTTGAAGCGCTTTGTCTAATTTTGTTGACTTGTCTTTTTATTATTGAGGTGTAAGAGTTCTTTTTATACTCAAGATACAGGTCTTTTATCAGAGATATGTTTTGCAAATATCTTCTCCTATTTTTGTTTAAATGTTTTTTAATTTTTATTTTTAAAATTTTGAAAGAGTGCACAGGCACTCACTGGAGACAGAGATAGAGACAAAGTTAGAAAACACCCCTTCCCTCCTCATCTCTCCATCCTGTCGGGATTTGGGAAGTGCAAGCCCATATGCCCAGTGTGTTTCTCAAGTTGCCAGGTCTGGGTCTTGAGCCGTGCAGTCAGCCATGTGGCATCCAGCTGCCTCAACCACCACACCACAGACTGGCCTTCATTTTTCGTAACAATGGCTTTGGAAACAGTCACAGAGAATTGGATGGAGGTGGACTGTGAGCAGGGAAGGAAGATGGTCTCAAGAGGAAGCGCTGGTGACCAGGAATGAACAGGTGAGGATGGTCAACAGGCCCAACGATGCTGAGGACACCTGAATGATGATTATGTCACACCACGAAGGCTGGGAGGCCAGGTGACTGGACAGCATCGGCAGAGTAGGGTGCTCTCCTCCATGCTCCGGTCCTCCCTTTCTCCCTGCAAACCCCAGACCCTCTCCAGCTTGTCTGTACCTGGACCAGATAGCTCCTGGTCAGTCTCCAGCCAGACACTGCTGCCTGGTCATCTCTCTAGTTCAAGGTCCCAAATGCTCTTTAAACTTAGCTTAAAAGTACCACTGCCCCCACTCACTGCAGCAGCCTCCCAGGACTGAGCAAACTGCTCCTGTCTAATGCCCTAAGCCCCCACCAGCAGGTCCTGACTGGTACTGCTCACTCTTTGAGGCCCCAGAACTTAGCACCCAATGACCCTTAATCCATGCCCTTTAAAGAGGAGCGAGGTAGGGACGTGCAAGGGCAAGTTGCTGTGAGCACTGACTCTCCATTCCAGGTTGCAAATGCAAACATCCTAAAGAGCACTTCACTCGCTCTGGGCTCTGGAAAGATCTGAACCTTGCTTGAGTTCACATGGGATCCCCAGTGGTGGGCAGGAGGGGTGACAGTTGGCCACGGAAACCTGGGAATGTGCAGCACTGAACCTCCAGGTTCCACTTCAATATCCAGAAACGTGAGTAGACCCGACAGCTTCACCGGCTGCCCCTATGGTGGGACTCCCAGATCTGCAGAGTTCCAGGCCGACGCTCACTCCATTCTCCTTTCTGAGGCACTAACACGACATTTTTTTTTTCTCCTGCAAGAAACAGAGGGCCGCTTCAGGCCTGGTTATCTCTGTGGACTGGCCTGACATTCCAGACACCTTTCCAGATCGTGGGTGCTACGCACCTCAGCCCCAGCCACTCAGCCCGAATGGAGAAAGGTCCACAGCAGAGTCCGGCAAGGCACTGCGTGACCCTGGATGACTTCTCTGATCTAACTGTGTGGATCACCGTGGCATGTCCGGGAAACGCTGCCCTGTCTCTGCGCGTGAACAGGTCCAGCGGCGGAGGCAAAACTTCGAAGCGCAAGGTCAACGCTCAGGCACACTCGCATTTAGCAGTCCAACGAGGGGGTGGAAACTCCTGAAGTTCTTGGTCGCAGCCTGCACGGTGAACCGCCCCACCTTCCCGCCCCGCCAAGGCGGACACCTGCACCTCTTTCCCACGGCCCACTGCCCAGACAATCCCGGGATGCGCTTTAAGGTCGATCGGTGCAGCAGCGGGAGCTCGAAGGGCCGGGAGAGTAGCGGGCCAGGGTGTGGTGGGCCGCGGGCTGGAGGTGACCAGACCTGCCTACCGGCGTCTCATCCAAATCCTGCCTGTCGGAATAGAACCTCGCATCCTGCTCGGCGGTACGGGGCGGGGCGACAGACGCGGGTAGCGCTGATTGGTCCGTGCCTCTGATTGGCCGTTGTGGGCACCACTTGCCAACGCCTCTGCAGCCGCTGCGCTCGCTCGGGTTC
>NW_006203871.1:180651-198006 GCF_000334495.1 Tupaia belangeri chinensis
GGGCGCCCATCTGCCGTCTGCCGCGGCCGCGCTAATAGGCGTGCTGCCTGAGCAGCTGCGTCCCGGGCCTCGAGCCCTGGGCCAGGAGGCCCTGGCCGCGACCCCCACTTTTAGGCGGCAGCGCCCAGGCCACGCTGGCCTCCGTGGCCAGGCCTAGACCTCCCTTCACAATTGGGGGTGGAAGAGTGCAGGAATCCGTCAGAGGCTGGACAGCGCCTTCCTCTCCCCCCAGCCTCGGCTTCTGCGACATGGCACTCCCCCAGGGGAGGGAGAGAGGGGGTGACTGGTACTGGGCCGCGGGACTGTAGACCCTTGGATCCCAGCCTGGCCTGTGGAGCAGACCTCGGGCCTGCTGGGAGGAGGGCGCTCCCTGACCCCGGCTATCTTTCCCTGGGACAGGTTAGGTCCCTGTGTGGCCCACCTCAGGCCCGCAGTGAACACAGCTACCATTGCATTTGGCTAGCTTTTTCCTTCCTGCCTGGGCCTAGCCAGCCCCCTCATCTGGTCAGCCAGGCGCATTCACAGTCTTTGTCGGAGGCTGGGACTCAGCCATTTTCTTTCTTCTCCCAGTACCGCTTGTCTCCAGGCAGCCCGGAGGTCCGGTTGGCACTGTCCGCTTTTCCCTTCCTATCTGAGAAGTTCCTTGGGCCCAGGGCAGGCAGGGGAGTGGAGAAAAGGAGGAGGAGGATGCTGATGCAGGGCTGGGGCTCAGGAGGCTCTCTACAAGCCCCCCAGGGTGGCACGGAAGGCGGAGCTCCAGGAGGTGGTGTTTGGGAAGGAAAGTGGGCCAGGCTGGGCTCTCTCGGGGAGGGCAGTGCTGTGATGTAACCGAGGCAGAGTGCAGGAAGGTGTCTGGGCCGAGCAGGCCTGGGTAGGTGGCCTGGTTGCCAGCCATCGCTGGTACCAACTGCCACGGCACCAGTGTGGGGGGACCCTGGCCTCTGGGCAGGGCCTTCTGGAGTGGGGTTGGTGTGGTCTGGGTTCCAGGAGGTGGCAGACAGCTGGTGTTCAACTGAGCTCAAAATAAGCATGTTTCAGAACAACTGTAGTTTGTGAAATTTGTGGTGAAGGAAGAGCCCAGGGCAACAGAATGTGGGAGGCAGTGAAATAATCTAATTATCGTACCGATAAAACAATATAAGGAAACATCAGTGTGTAAGCGATGACAACAGTGAATTATGTACAGGGCTGTGCGCCGGTCTCTGTGGGTAGGGGCTGGTCTCCGTACTCCTCATTGAGTTACACTGTCATCCAGTTAATTACAGGAGGTTTCCACTGTAATTAACATAATGAATACAAAAGGATGTGCTGTCTGTGTGTGTGTGTGTGTGTGTGTGTGTGTGTGTTGACAACATTCTGCAGTGGGGTATTTAGAAAACAGCATGGTGTGGAGCTTCTGGCTTGCCCTCCCTGGGTGCCCATCTTCCTGTCCTGCAGTTAAGGGGTTATGTGGAGTTGAGTGGACGTGGGGCTCTGAGTGTGTATGCCCAGCTGGCCGCTTGGCACCAGGGGCCAGCAGACAGGCCTCTTGCCAGGACACCTAGAGGGGAGGACGTGCAGCTGGACACCTGATCCTGTGGTGGAGAATGTACTTCTTGCTGGGACTTGGTGGTGGCATGGCTGCAGGGGCTGTGGAGGCCACTGTGTGGAGAGACCACCCAGTACCAACTTCAGCTCCAGCCCACTTCCTGTCTGTGGGCTGGCAGCTTATTCATTTCAAGCCTCTCCATTTTTCTTACTTTCCTAGTTGCCCGAGTCCTTAGAAATAGAGGTGCTTATCTTGTGGTGACCTTTTGGCCCAGCTGACCTAGGCCAGGGCCTATTGAAATATGGGCCACTAATCTGCTCCAAAATGCTACCTTGGGGGAGCCAGCTCTGGGTGAAGAGGCGTGGGGGCACAGCCTCCCACTGCCCTCCCTCGTGTGGGCTGGTCGGCGCCCCTTCTGGGGATGGGCAGGAGCCAGCCTGTCGGTGGGAAGAGTCGCCAGGCTTGCTGGTGTGGAGTTGGTCCTGCCATTTGTGGTGTCTGGCCTCCCCACAGGCTGGGGAGCGTGAGTATGTGGTAACGCTCCTGCCAGGAGGGTCCCCTGCACAGCTCCCTGCACTGCCCGAGCCCAGCACCAGGGCTGCCAAAGCAGACTGTGTTGGAGGGATGGAGGCATCTTGGGCCTCAAGTGGGGCAGGTGTTCCCAGGCTCCACTTGGAGAAGTGCTCAGCCATGTGCAGATGTGTCCATGGTCCCCCCAAAGGCACTCAGAGCTGGGGTGTGAGGAGGAGTGGGAGATGCTTTGAACCCAGGTCCAGGAAGAAGTGTTGCACAGGCTCTGTGGCCTTCAGCTCTCGACCCCATTGGTGGATGGAGCAGGGCACCTTCCTTACCTAAAGCAGAGATCAGCCTGTTCCAGAGGGCCCAGCTCCCATAGCCCAGGGGACCTGGGGGGGCCTGTGGGAGGAGATGGCATGGCAGGCCTTTCCAGCTGTTTCTACAGTCAGCTTCATGGGAAGATGTGAGGACTGTTAGCCCAGGGACCAAGAAGGGAGGTGCTGGGCTAGACTTTAAATGAGGGGTCTGTCTGGTAAGGAAGGAAGATGGAGACCAGGAGCTGCCCTGCATCTCACCTGGATGGGGTCGAAGACAGTGGGTGAGCTGGGGGAGGGACCTGGGATATCCCGTCAGTCCATAGTCTCAAGTGACCTATAGGAGGGCAACCTTGGAACTCTGGGTGGGAGGAACCAGTGAAGATGGGACAAGGGAGGGAAGGAGAGCCAGGTGAGAGCGGGAGCCTGGCAGACCTGGGTGACACAGGGCAAGGGAGCAGGGAAGCAAGAGGGCTGGCGATGAGGCTGGTTTTAGAAAGCTGGGCAGAACGAGGTGCATGGCTGTGGGCACTGCCCACGGTGACTGCGGTCTTGCCTGCGAAGACACGCTGGGGGCTCCATGGGGGCTGAGGAGCAGAGAACAAGAGCAGGGTGGACAGGACCTGGCTGTTTCCACAGTGGTGCATGGTGGCCACTCTGGCCTTGTCTGACAAGGTGGTCCTGCAGCCCTCCCTCGACACCAGGTCCGGGTTCTCCAACTCCAACTGCATGTAGCCCTCCCCCCACACCAGGTCCGGGTTCTCCAACTCCAACTGCACAAATGAGACTGAGGCTAAAAATCAGTGCTTGGCCCAGTGCAGTGGCTGAGGGTGAGGCGGAAGCCCAGTCCATTCTGCAAGGGGCCGTTTCCAAAGGGCTGGGTATCAGGACCTTGGTTCCGAGGGGGCTGTGAGGTGGTTGGAATGGCTCCCTTAACACTGAGCAGACTTGGCCCCCAGTGCAGACCCTACCTGAGAGCCCCTTCCACTGAGCTGGCCTTGGGTGACTGTCCCCTGTGGGGCCGCTGGCCCAGAGTTCCCAGGATGATGGGAGGCACACCCTTAAGGACAGGTGGGAGGAGCCCAAGACCCTGCCCTGTCACAGCGTCAGAGCTCCCCGTGTCCCGAGTCCAGGGTCTCACTGCCTGGTTGCTGGCCATGGCAACCCTGGAGGGGTCTGCTGGCACACTGGGCAGAGAGCAGGGGATGAGGCGCTGGCCTGGCTGTGCTGAGGGCGTGACCCCCTGCAGCCCGGTCAGGACTCATCGCACGTGGACTTTGTTGATGTGAAAGCCTCGTGTCCACTGCACTGCCCCTTCCCCTCAGGGCCCCAGCACAGTTCAGGCTCTGTTGAGGGTAGGATCAGGGACTTCCAGGTGGGCTCATGGGCGAGGATGTGAAGTTTGGCAGCCATTGTGCCCCCAGCTCGGAGGGTCAGCTGTTTCTGATGGACCCTCACGGGGCTGCTGGGGTGAGTGCCACTGGTGCCAGCTGGGGCCCCAGCTGCTAGCCAAGGGGCTTGGGTGCTATGGCACATGGCCAGCAGCCTTCCTTGGCACTCAGGGTAGTCAGCGGATGGTCTTGGTAGCTGTGGTGTGGACCCCTCACATCGCATACCTCTCAGCCCCGATCCCCACAGGCTAGTCACCTGAAGGCCTGCATGAGGCTGGCGAGGCACGCTGCAGGACGTAGCCCACGCCAGCCACTGCTGGCACTGCCGGCCCGCTCCAGGACGTGGGCCGCATGGGTTCCCTGGTTTTCCTTCTGGCTTTCTCTCTTGTGGTTGTAGCATGACCCTGGGCGCGGGGTGGGCCGGTGGCACCGTCACTACTCTGACACTGTGGGCAGAGACTCTGTTCCCATGCTTGGTGCCTCTGTGTACTTCACAGGTCCTCCCCAGGCTGGATGCCGAGCTGGCCACATAGCCCCCATCATGGGAAGTCTGTGACTGGGCCAGGGTCGGGCAGCAGGGAGGATACCTGCGTGAGCACCTGGCAGCTCCGGTCCGGAGAGTAACTTTGTCTTCAAGGCCTTGCTGGACACCTGGGAGGGTCTAAAACAAGCACCCCTGCAGGCTGGCCACTGCCACCACTGGCCGCCAGTGCCACCTGTGTGGGGCCATGGCTGGGTCACTCGGGTCTAGTGGTGGTCCCATGCCACTGGCCTGGAGGTCCCAGCCAGCCCGCTCTGGCCTCAGGCCATTCAGCAGACTTAGAGCCTTGGGCTACCACCTGTAGAATAGGGTTTCTTGGAACTTTTGTGAATCTGAGGCCAGGCACATCTCCGTGTGGATATGGGGCCCACTGGGGGCCCTACAGCGGGGAGTGCCCTCTGTCCTCCTCTGCCCCAAGCATAGCAGGATGCTGATGGTGCTTACTAAGCCTTCCCAACTCCAGGGAAAGTGAGCCTTGCTGTCACCTTCAGGGCTGGCAGTAGGTGCTGGGCCTATGTGATCTAGGCCCTGCCCCGGGCCAGCTGCCTTGGACTCTGAACAAGATGGAGGCTGGGGTTGGCCTGAGGCCTCAGGGACAAAGCAGGGATTGTGCCAGACCAGCCACTTCTCAGAGCCTGGCCTACTTGGTCCAGGCCTTGTTCCGCTGCCTCTGAGGGGCCAGTGTTCTGGAGCCCCCAGCTGGGAGCCAGCCCCACTACAGAACAATGCTCCCCAAAGTCCAGGCCTTTAAAGAGAAACTCCCTCATTTATTCCAAGCAGCCTCTGGCTTCCAGGCTTATCGCTCTTGCAGCCTTCAGAGCCCGCGAAGCTGCTAGCTGCTCCAGCCCAGCCTTGCCTGCCCCAGGGCCTGGGCAGATCACAGGCCGATGTCTGAGGGGCCAGGCCGAGGTCGAGTCCCACCTTCTCTGTGGTGAGGATGGAACCGCCTTCCCTGGGTAGCTGCTACATGGCTGTGGCCTAGCCAAGGGCAAGCCTTGATGCCAGGCCTGTGCTCTGGGCTGGCTGAGGTGGACCTGGCATGGGGGAGAGGAGAGGGCTCCTCTACAGGGTCCCGAGGGCAGGAGTTCCTTGGCCTGTGCAGAGGAAGGAGGGGCCCAGGGCATTTACACCACTGCCACCCACTCTGGACTCTAGGGTCCCGGATGTGGCTGGCCCTCCTGGCCCAAGGGCAGCAGTGGGACGGCAGCCACCTGCACAGCCTAGAGATGCAGCCGAGGCCCAGACATCATGGACAGTTTGCAGGGCGAGGGCAGAGTCCTCTGAGGGATGCCTTGGCCTGGGAGCCCCCACTCGCTTGGGTGAAGGGGCTGACAGCAATGCCTGGTGGATGGTCAGTGCCGAGGTCACCCAAGAGCCCTGCCCATGCTGGCTCTGGGGCCTGTGTCCAGAACTGGGGTGTGGCAGAAGGTCCTGGGCTGGCCTGGTTAGGGCTCCTCTGGGCCCCACAGCACCCCTGCTGTGAGAGTTCTTGTGCTGGCTGGAGAAGGCCGTCTAGGGCTGTGGTGTGCCGCTGGTTGGTGGGTGCTGAGGCTGGGTAGGCAACCCCGGGGCTGGTTGATCTTGCACCTGATTTTGTCTGAGCCCCGGGGTCTGGCCACCAGAGGAGGACTTGTTTAGCTTCCCTCTGTGTGGTTCTTTGGGTGATGACACTGCCCTGAACGGGAGCTGGCCGCACAGATGGGCAGTGGCAGCCAGGAGCCCAGGTCCACCAGCTCACCGTGGTGTGGGGTCAGGAGCCCTTGTCCCACACTCGGAGGCCTAGGATGGGCCCTCCAGGGTGCGCAAGGCCTGGGGCTGTCCTGGGTGGTGCTCAGAGCCCACAGCTTGGCATGACATGGCTATGATGCCTGACCCTGTAGCTCTCTCTGTCCCTTCGCCGGTATCTGGGTCGCCTGGTCTCCTCTGTGGCTGAGACAGCAGATATACATATTGTGCTTCTTGGCCTTTTCTGGTTTTTATCCTGTGCTTTCTGGGGAGGTAGGTGCGTCTTCTGAGACCAGGACAGCCGGTGGTGGCTGCTTCTATGCAGGACTTACAGGGGGGCACAGGCACGACCCTACTGCCCATTCCACACACTTCCTTCCTGCTAGGAAGGAGCTGGGAAGGACCACAGAGCATTTGGGACACTCCAGGGGGCTCAGAGGTCAGGCCCCCGACGGCAGGCCACGGCTAAGTTCTCGGTGGAGAGCCCATACTGTGGCTGAGCAGTCAGTCACCTCTGCCTCTGTAAGTGACTCGGGGCTTCGAGGTGTGGACAGCCTGGGACCTGGCCTGCTGCTGTGGCCAGGAGTCAGGAGCCCTTGTGGCCAGCATTGCCCTCAGGGCAGGGCCAAGGATGGTGGGTGGCATGCCGGCCAAGATACCTGACAGAGGGGGAAAATGAGGACAGATGGGGACATTGTGTTTGCTCATCCCTCGGCTGATGGGATTTTCGCGGAGCTGTTGGTCGTGGGGGTGGTGAGCTGGGAGAGAGAGTGGGGATTGTGGTAAACCAGGTCTGGCCAGCTGTGCCCAGCCACGGGGATGCCAGGCCCAACCAGTCCCTTGGGATCCAAGCTGGTGGCTCCCTACCAGCAGGCTTGGGGCTGGTGAGGGGCTTCTCCCATCCCTGTCCCTTTGCCACACACAGCCATGGTGACCCCCAGTGTGTCCCTACCCTGCCTGCATTTCCACTGGTTGACCAGGTCTTGCCCTGGCCCTGCCTTCCACCTGATGAGTGTGAAGGACTTGTTGTGAGGAGTGAGGGGGCAGGTCAACCCTAGGCCTGGTGGGATTTTTCCTGCTGCCATCTGGCTCAGCTTCCTTTGTCCTTGAGACCCACCAGGGCAGGGGCCAGGGTGGGGGTGGGGTGGGGTGCCTGCTGGCCTCTGGTTCCTGTGACTTCTCTGGGGTTGGGGCTTTGATTGCCACTGTAAACACTAGCTCTGGTTTCACTCTGGACTGTGGTATTTGCGTACTCAGAAGTGGAGAAGAATAGTATCCTAAACCCATAGAGCCAGCTTTTCCTCCACTCCCCTGAAGGTATTTGGACACAAACCCCAGGCTTCCTTTAATTGTGAAGGTAAAAGAGAGAGACTCTTTGTGAAAGTCACAGAACCGTTATCACTCTGAGAACTTAGTGCTCATTTCTGAAGGCCAGCAGAAAGTCGGGCAAACAGAAGTTCTACTTTAAAGGGCCATCCTTTTACCCTGGTCTCTGTGCAGGGCCACTGGTCAGGACCTCCCCAGCCTTGGCTGGTGCCTGCAGGGTTCTGGGAGGGGTTGCTCCCAGGTGCTTAGCCTCACCCTTCCTGAGGCCTGGGTCTCCATGGGCCCGAGGGACTGTTTTTCACAGGTTCCCAGGTGATGCTGATGCTGGGTGGTGGCTTGGGGTGGAGAGCCCTGTGTGGGTGTGGCCTGCCTTCTGCTCTTGCTCGACCTATGACCCAAGCCTGGTTCATTGCTGGCCACCTAACACTTCCAGCTCCAAGGGCACATGCAGGTGAGGAGGCAGGCCTGGGGCTTGTGGCTTCACAGGTGAGGGCTGAGGAAGGCTTCCTCCCAGCCCCAGCTGCATGCCATCTCAGCCTCCTTGGGCCCAGCTTCTACCAGATGTAGGGTCACATGACTGTCCTTCCTCACATCCCTGCTAACTTCCGCTCTGAGCCTGGCCTCGCCTGTGGGTGTGCAAAACTTTCTTCCAGTCCAAGTTGAGCATTCACTGTGGTTACCATCTGGGGTAGCAAGAAGAGCGAACAGAGGGGACAGTGACTGAGGAGGTCACAGAACCAGGCATTGGGCTGAGGGCAGTCCTGCTCCTGCCCCAGGCCACTGCCTCCTGTCTTTGGGGACTCCTTTGCCAAAACACGGCTGTGACTGTACACAGCACTGGTGCTTCTGATGCACAGCCAGCCCGAGGGCGGGTACGTATTAGGGCTTCTTGCCGGTGTCGGGGCTGCTCGGCGTGATGGGCTGTACTCCTGCCTCACTCAGGAGGAACTGCCTTCCCACATGTGCCCGTGTTCCGTGTGGCGTCTGTCCAGCCAGGATTGTGGTGACCTGGAAGAATAGGTTACTTTCCAGCCCCACCGCCGTTGTGTGCGGTCTGGGGGACTCAGGAGTCCCTGTGTCCAGGACTGACTCACCCTGGAGTGTGTTCCTGGTGGAAGCTTAACACCCAGGGCCCAGGCAGCCTGGACCTCACATAGTGCACAGAGAGCTCCTGGCTGGTCCTTGCCAGTGTCCCTGCACCCCCTGCCCGTCCTTCCCAGCCTCCAAGGAGAGCAGCGGCAAGCTCTGGGGTGGTGCCATAGCCTCATCTCCTCTGCATCCTGCTAGGGCGAGCATGGAAGCTCTGTGGGGATAGCTGCCTTCGGGACTGGGAGGGGACTGCACTGCACCTGCTCCTGAGGCGGCAGCCTGGGCACAGGGCCGGCTTCAGAGAGCTGTCCAGCACCGGCCCTGCTGAAGTCTGCATCTTCTGTTTCTTGCCAGAGGAGGCTGTGGGTCGTCCTCAAGTTCCAGCTCTGGCTGGAAAGCACTGACAGGGGCTCCAGGGGGTCTCTGGCAACTTCCCCCAGCAGGTCTTGGTTCTGTGCTGCTGAGGGGAGGGCTTGGAAACTGGGTGCCTGACGTGCCCTGCGCCTCCCGCTGGCCTGAGTCCGGCTGACTGGCTCTAAGCAGAGCCACTGAGCACCACCTCAGCCCCAGCTCCCCTGGACAAGAGGAGCTGGTTCTCCTGGGGGCACTGAGGCCCAGGCTGAGGGCATGAGAACTGACCTCTGAGGTTGCTGGCTCAGCACTTTCAGGCAGCTGTCTGTGGCAGAGAGTGGTCCCCATTTGGGGTCAATTCAGGGAGACTGCCCAGGGCAGCCTAGTATCGTGTCGGGGGTGGCAGGAGCTGCTGCAGTGAAGCTTCCTGTCCCAGCCCTGATGAATAGGTGCCTGCCCCCCTGTGTGTGGGTGTGGGGCTCCCCAAAGCACGGCAGGCACACACCATAATGTGAGCCCCTTGCTCTCACTACGAGGAGCCCTTGCTTTAGAGGCTCATGACCCGAGGGTGGGTGACTCACAGGAGTTTGTGTGGATGGCCATTGGGGCCATGGGACCAGCCATGGGCCAGACTCTAGGTGGCCCCCACTGAGTCAGTGGTCAGCATGCCTAAGCCTCCACCTTTTGGAGGACAGAGAATTAAAGCATGTTATGCTCTGGCTACTCCACCCTCCCCTAGGCCTGCACTTTCCTAGAATTCATGTCCCTTTCCAGGGTTGCCGGCCAGCCCGTCTGGCTCCTTTTGGTGGGTGAGGGTCCTTGAGTCAGCTCCTGCAGCTTCCTCCCTCGGCCTGGGGCACTGGGGCACTGGCCAGGATAGAGAAAGCCAGCCAGACCCCCCAGTCCCCCACCAAGACTTCCCATTCTTCTCTGGCTAGCAGGGAGGCAGGGACCCTGCCACTAGAGAATGAGGCGGGGAATTGAGTGGGGACAGAGAACATTTGGGAAGAGAACAGGCCTAGGGGCCCAGCTCCCAGCAGAGGAGGCTGGGGGTGGGGAGGCTGTTGAGCTGTGCAGATAAGCCCGGGGTGAGCTGCCAGCTTATCTCTAGAGATGCGTACTTGTCTCTGATTGGAGGTTCGTTGACCCTAAACCCCAAATCCCAAGGGATTTATAACTAATCATGAAGTGTGCAGGTAGGCCATCCCCCATGAGACGTCACAGCGTGGCAGCAATGCATGCAGACAGGCTGTGCTGCAGGGGCGGCGGGGGCGGGGGTGTGCGCCAGCTGAGGTCCTGTTCCATTCCAGGAGGATCTGCTGGGGGCTGGCCACCAGAGACGCCCAGTGGCCCAGTGCTTTGGGGAACGCACCTTGCTGTGGGCCTCACACAGGCCTGTGGCATCCCTGGTGTCCCCAAAGCTAGGCCTGCTGTCGTGGGCACACCCAGCCCCAGCTCCTCCTTCTGCTGGCCCACGCCTGTGGAATCAGAGAGCCTTGGGGCCTCTGACCGTGAGGGCAGGTGTCACAATGCCACTTTCTAGTCACACCCAGCAGTGGCCGGACAGGAAGGGCACTTGGAGCCCTGCTGGGTCACTTGTGGAGTCACTGGCAACTGCCACCAGATCGAGGGAGGCAGGATAGAAGTCGCTGCATGTGGCAGGGTGTGGGACGGCCCCTGTCACCCCAGGTCACAGCGTCATTATTTATGAGTCACTGTGGGGACCTCACCCTGGAGCTGGGTAGTGCAGATGACCGGCGGGGAAGTTAGAGCTGAGGCGTCCTGAGATGAGGGTCTGGGGGTCACCAGCTGGGCAGGGGCCCAGGGCTCTGGACCTGACCTCGACCTTCCTCTCTGGTCCCTCAGCTGTAGACATTCCCCAGTTCATAAGATGGGCAGACACAGGGAGGGCTGATTAGGTGGGGAAGTGGGTAATTCATGTCCCCCCCTCCAAAGTGGAAGGGTCTCTGGAGCACATCCTTGGTGGCATCTGGGAACCCTGGTCTGTCTCTGCCACCTTGTTCTAATGGGGTGACTGTCTTGGGGAACAGGGCTCTGGCAGTTCCCCCCAGGTGACCCTCCAGGGTCCTGAGTTTACCCAGAGAGCAGAGAGGCTGGTCTCCTTGCTGGTGAACACAGGGCCTTGGGGACATTTCTGTGTGGGAAGCCGAGGTGCGGCGAGCTGGGGGCTTGGCCTTGAGAGGGCGGCACAGGACTCTGGGGCTGTCAGTGCAGGTCCATGCTAGGACGAGGGCCCTGCCTGCCTGCCCTGCACCTGCTGCGGAGCCCTCCAGAGCCTGGGAAGGAGGCGGAGTGCAGAGCTGTGCTGGGGCCAGGTGCCTGCCTGTGGGAGCCCATCTGTCTCTGAGGGACAGCTGTATCATCTGTCTGTGGGTATACTTGGGGAGCTAGGCCAGACCAGAGTGGCCTCCCAGCATCTGTTTTGGGGCCCTGTGGCCCTGTGACTGATTGGGACTCCTTACCAGGCCTTAGCTCACCATTGGAGTGCCAAATGACTGCTACCCCGTGGGTGGCCAGCAGCCCCCAGAAACAGCCTCCTGCCCCTCACATGGTTGGGTTGATGAATCATGAGCAGAGTTCCTCCCTGTCTGGTGCAGACTTCCGAAGTCAGCGCCCCTTCCCCGATCCCACCGGGTGCATGTGGACACAGTGTCTCTAGCCTGGGCCTGTGAAGCTGTTGGGCCTGAGATCCCTACAGGGCCCTGGGATCTAGGCCACTGGAAGCTGGTCCCCTCCCAACCTTACTTCCTGCCCCCTGCTCCCATGCCTCCCCTAGTCCTGACCTTGGCTTTCTTGTCATCCCCACTTCAAGGCCTCCCTTCCACGATTGCTGACTTCCAAGGAATGAGGATGTGACAAGGACCTAGCCCCAGCTTGACTTCCCTCTCTGGCTGGCCCCCTGTGATGCCATGGGGCTGGAGATTGGGCAGGTCCCATGTGCATGGTGTCACATCCTCCTCTGATTTCATGTCCCAGCACCCAGAGGAGGTTGGGTGAGGAAGGTCCACAAGGGAGGCTGTCAGCCCCGGCCCAGCCTAGGGAGTCAGCAGGGCACAGGTGGACTACGAGAGCCTCAGGAACAGGCCAGGGGGTGGGTGGCAGGCCTGGGCAAGTGGGTCCCTGCTTCTCCTCTCTGTCCTTCCTGCAAGCTGCCTGCGGCCCACCAAGCAGACTCTCGTCTTATTCCAGCTGGAGATTACTTCTGAGGCCAGAGCCCAGTGTGGAGGAGGGCTTGGTGTCCCCAGCCCCGGAGAGTGGGTGGCTACAGCGGTCTTTCACAACTCCTCCATGATCCATGCTGCATCCACTTCCCCGCACATGGTCTCCTCAGGTACTGATGGGTGTGCATCCATCTGTCCATCTCTCTGGTTGTCTGCGGAGCAGGTCCCCTGGAGGTCCCTGAGCAGTGTTCGGGATCACACCCAAGGAGGCTACTTTCCTTGAGAGGGACTTGGGAGTGGCCCAGCCTGGCCTCTGCACCATGCCAGGCCCCTGTACCATGGGAAGTTGGCGCTGCTGCCTGGGGCTGCCACAACTCTGCTGCCCTGGAGGCTCCCTGCTCATGGCCCCTGAAGCTCTAGACAGCTGGTAGAGCCATGGCAGCCACGCCCTTGCTCTCTGACAGGTGAGAGGAGACAGGAGCCCAGCAGTGCAGGGGGCTGCCAACCCCAGCCCCTTCCTCTAGGAAGACCTTTTCTATCCTTATCAGAGTCCCTGACCAGGGGACTGGAAGGCCTGGTCTCCACAGGGGAGTCTGGGACGGGAAAAGCAAGTGACAGCAGACCAAGTGATCACCAGACCCCAAGGCCCCCACTTATGGTGGCAGGAGGGGCCAGGGCTGAGCTGGCCACCAGACCGCATAGGACAGCAGTGGCCTCCCAGGCTTTGGGAACCTCTGTGAACCAGGAAGATGGGAGCCAAGCTATCAGGGTTCAGGCTGGCCTAAGGATGTTGCTGTTTGTCAAGGTGGGGACCCTCCCACAGGAATATGGCAGTGCGACATCTCTCGCCTTGAGCATGGCCTGGGCTGAGTGGTAGGCTCCAAAGGGGACCATTCTGGCTGCGGACCCCAGTGCTCCCAGTACTCAGCCAAGGTGTAGAAGGGTCAGGGTCCCTTGCAGAGCTGCCATACTAGCCACCAAAGCCTCCTCTGTCCCTCCCAACTTCAGATCCCCCCATACCTGTACTGCCCCATCCTCAGCCTCCTCAGCCTCCTCCATGACCCCACAAGCACTGAAAGCCACTCTAATCTGTCCATAAAGCACAGAGACAGAGTCTCTGCAGCCAGACCCCCAACTTCATTCCTCTACTGCAGCGTCCATGGGGCAGCATGAAGGTGCCCACCCCACCACAGTCTTCTTCCTGAGGCGTCTCCATGGAGGGCGGTTGCCGGCTCCTGCAGGGCCATTCAGCAGTCTCTTGGCATCCTCCTGCCTTTTGGGCTCCACCTCTAGCCTGCCTCTTGCCTCTCAGCCTTGTGTTGCCACTCACTGGCCATCAGCCTGCCCAGTGCCCTTGCTCTTGGCCGCTCGTCTCCCTCTGCCTGCCCCCATGGCTGCCAACAGCACCTCCTCAGGGACAAACCAAGTCTCCCTGCAGGTCTAGGCTGAACTAGGATCCCACACTGGCTCCACAGACTCCACGCATGGCCTGCATCAACTTCCCTGAGGCGCTGCTGGGCTTCATGGGCCCCCTTGGCTCTGGCTGGCTGCAGCTTTCTCTAGATCACAGCTTCTGTCAGCCCCTGTACCAGGCCTGGCAGGGCAGGCATGGGGGAATAGTCAGTGATTCATAGGTGTCAGTGCAGGGTGAACACTGCCCGTCTGTGGGCACGGTGTGGGTGGCCCGGTAGGGGGCGATGGCAGGAGACAGAGAGGGCTGGGCCTTGCTGGTCTCTGAGCTCCCCTTCTCATTGCTGGTCTTACCAACGAGACCAGAGGCAGCCCTGGAAAGAGGACAGGGGAGGCTGTTGCTGTTCTCGCAGTCTAGGAAGGTCCAGCTGTGTAGGCCCCTGGCTGGAAAGGCCCAAAGTGCTGGGGTGCAGCTGATGAGAGAGAGTGCCCTGCCTGGCCAGGCAGCACAGGAGACCTGGGACCCCACACGCTTGCCAGGAGGCTGCAGAGGGGCCCAGAGCTCAGTGTGCGTGGGGCAGGGCGGATGCAAGGAGCAAGTCTGGGCCCCACTCATGGCCCCCTGTTGGCGGTGCTGCTGGGAGCACGTCCTGTCCCAGGGCCTGGGCAGAGGACAGTGGGGCCACTGCCCGGAACTTAGGGGAAAAGGAGCCCCAGGGGCCAGAGACGGGGGAGGTTGGGTGTCTGCTGCCTCAGAGTCAGGTGTGCAATGCTAGGGTGTGTGCACGATTGCGTTGTCCTGTGTCTGTATGTGCATGCAGGACCGTGGGCGTACACACCTGTGTGTGTGTGTGAGGGAGTATGTGTGTGCACACGTCTGTGTGTGTGTGCAGGCCTGCTCTTCTATGTCCACCTGTTTTGGGGCAGTAGGCAAGGCTTCCTGGGGCTCCCCAGGGAGGGTGTCTCTGACCTCATCTCCATGGCAACCCCATCTACAGTCTCTTGGGTGGTTGCCTGGTGGGGCCTGGCAGGTGCAGAGCCGGAGGCAGCTGTCTAGGGCCCCTGGTGCTCGGCTATGGCTGGCAGGTGGGCGTGAATCTGTCTGTGGGCCCGTGGGGGTGGCCGGCAGGCTGCTGCTTCCCTGTCCTGCCCCAGCTCTTTGGACAGGGCAGGCCTTTGGACACTCACTGCCCCGCTACCATTGCTCCATGCCCCGGGGCGGGGGGGCTGCTGCTGGCCGGGCTCTGCCAACAGCTGGCCTAATGGCCGTATCATGGTATCCACACAGGTGTGACTCTGGCCACCCCAAAGGACGAAGCAGTCTCCTCAAGTCCGTCCCTGGCCAGACCAGGGCTCTGGGTCCCCTTGTAGAGTTGCTCCCTCGTCCCTAGATCTCCCATCCTCTACCTGGCCCATACTGAGCTCCCACCACACCGTCTATCCCTGCCGCCTGCCCCCGCTCAAGCCTTGAGAGAGCACCAGCATCCTCCTCCCCTCAGAACACCCCTCTCTCCTTCCTGGGGTCCATCAGGCCCAACACCAGTGTCCCCAGCCCCAGTGCCATACTACATGGAGAGAGCGGAGCTCCCTGAGCTAGGACTCCAGCTTAAAGAGCAATCCACCCGATTGAATTACCCACCAGCTCCAGGATTCAATCAGAATCGTTCATTGGGTTAATTTCACAATATTGGATTGTGGGAACCAGTTAATAAAAGTCTAATGTGGTCATCTGGCACTGGGGGCCCGGCCCGCCCAGAGGAAGCCCCCCAGGAGGGTGTTTCCCGGCCATGTGGGAAGAACTGACAGGCTACAGAGAGGCTGTGCTGCTCTGTGTGTCCAGTGCCCCCTCAAAGGGACAGGCTCCTGGCCTCATGCTCCCAGGCAGGCTGCCAGGGCCTCCGGCCTGCCCCGAGCTGGTCACACCTCAGCGCTATGGCCAGAGGTAGGGGACTGTGCCCTGGTGCTGGAGAAGGTGGGTGTTCCCTCTCAGGTGGAGCCTCCTGAAAACCCCCAGGCCTCTTCGGCCTTCGTGTCACCGCTCCAATCCCTGGAGGGGCTGTCGTGCCTCTGGGGCACCTGCCCTACAGCAGATGGATGTACCAGATGGACCCTGGCTGGAAAAGGGGCCTCACTGTGTCTAGAGCTTGAAGGGGCTGGCCTCCTTTGGGGACCAGGGGAAACCACCATCCTATCCAGCCCTGAGTGGGTCCTAGGGTCTGGCAGGTGGGAGGGGTCTAGGTACTTCAGGAGTTGGGAGTCCTCCCTGTTGATCACACTGGTCTCTGGTGCCTCTGCAGTCACCATGGCAACCATGGTGGCAGGGCTGGGCACTGTAGCCACTAGGCCTAGGGACTGCTGAGAAGAGAAGGGGGGACCCAGCAGACACGCTGCCTCTCAGCAGCTCTGAACGAGAGGAGTATAGCCCCTACTGTTGCTGATGGAGTGAGGGTCACAGGGAGACTCAGGGACCCATGTTCTCCCAGCTGGAGTCCCTCCCTCCTCAGTCCATCCTCCCCATCTCCCTCCCACGTGCTCCCTAGGGGACGCCCCCCATCCTGGTCCAGGCCCGACAGTGCTCTGCATCAGCCTCCGGGAGCCTGAAGGCGGGGCAGCAGCCGTCAGGGGGAGTCGGGTGCGCAGGCCTGGAGACAGTGTTCACACCACAGCCACCAGGCTGCAGGCCACACTCAAGCAGAGCCTGTGCCCAGGGCCAGCCGAGTCTCCCTTGTTGATGGCCCCAAGGCTGCACACTGCTCCCTGCAGGGACCGTGAGCTGTAGTGCTTCCTCAGGCCCACTTGGGGCAGCATGGGGGCTCCGAGGCTGGAATCCTCAAGGAGACGCCCCTGGCTGCCCCTCCGATACTGACTCAGGCAGAATTCCCCCACAAACCCTCTTGTCTGGGTCCCCCTTAGCCTGGCCATACAGGCCAGGGCCCAAGCCAGATCCCTTTACCTGAGGTCCATTCCGCATTAGTGACCCGGGTCCTGGCTTTGGCTTTCTGTGGCCTGGCTAGGCCACTGCCCATCTTGCGAGTGTTCTGCTTTGCCCTGGCCCCTCCCCCGCCTCCACTTCGTTGCCTGGAGGAGGATCCAGCACCTACAAGGCATTGGCCCTGCCTTTCACACTGCATGTGTGGGGGCCGGGGGCCGGTGCCCTCTGCTTCCTTCAGTTCCCCAGAATTCTCCCCCGAGTCACCACTTGGCATCCCCTCTCCACCAAGAACTGTGCCCCTGAGCATGGAGGGTGTGACCAGTGGGGCTGCTCTCCTGGGTCTGTGCTCTGGCTGGTGCCACCTAGTCTGGGCACACTGGCAGGCGAGGAGCTTGTCTCCTGGCCTCGGTCGTGTTTCTTGGACAGTGGGATTACCCTTCCTTTCTACAGGTGCTAGCCTGTTTCTTTAGAGAATTGCCTGTCATATTCTTGGCTCACTTTAAAACAAGTGAGGTGTTGGGTTTTTTGGTTTTGTTTTTGTTTTTAATGAACTGGTCAGAGCTCTTTACACTGAAGGCCCTGTTACGCTGGTCCACCCAGGCCTGCCGTTCTGCTCAGGGTGTGTGTGAGTGCATCTGTGTCTGCCTCGGAGGCCGTGGGGTGTCCAGGGAGGCTGGCATACGTGTCGTGTGGTTTCATTTCCATGAAATTGTAGAGAAGTCAGTCTGTTGACAGCGAAAGCAGGCGTGTGACTGCCAGGGCGTGGTGGGAAGAGTTGCAAAGGGGCCCAAGGACATTTTGGGGATGATGGGTACCATGGCCCTTCTGATTGTGTGTGCAGGGGCCCAAACCAGCCGGGCTCTCGTCGTACGTCCGTGACACCTCGCCCGAGCAGCTGGGAGACAGCTGAGGAGGGAAGGTTCTGGAGAAGCAGGTTGGGGCGCACAAAGCAGCAGCCGAGGAAGGGAGCATCGTGGGTGGGGCCCGGTGCTGGCCATTTGCCCGCTGGGCAGCCAGGCGGTCCCCGGCCTCGCGCTCCTGGTGGTGTCC
>NW_006203871.1:198299-208728 GCF_000334495.1 Tupaia belangeri chinensis
TGGGGGGGCCGGGGGGGGGGGCAGCAGCCGTCAGGGGGAGTCGGGTGCGCAGGCCTGGAGACAGTGTTCACACCACAGCCACCAGGCTGCAGGCCACACTCAAGCAGAGCCTGTGCCCAGGGCCAGCCGAGTCTCCCTTGTTGATGGCCCCAAGGCTGCACACTGCTCCCTGCAGGGACCGTGAGCTGTAGTGCTTCCTCAGGCCCACTTGGGGCAGCATGGGGGCTCCGAGGCTGGAATCCTCAAGGAGACGCCCCTGGCTGCCCCTCCGATACTGACTCAGGCAGAATTCCCCCACAAACCCTCTTGTCTGGGTCCCCCTTAGCCTGGCCATACAGGCCAGGGCCCAAGCCAGATCCCTTTACCTGAGGTCCATTCCGCATTAGTGACCCGGGTCCTGGCTTTGGCTTTCTGTGGCCTGGCTAGGCCACTGCCCATCTTGCGAGTGTTCTGCTTTGCCCTGGCCCCTCCCCCGCCTCCACTTCGTTGCCTGGAGGAGGATCCAGCACCTACAAGGCATTGGCCCTGCCTTTCAACACTGCATGTGTGGGGGCCGGGGGCCGGTGCCCTCTGCTTCCTTCAGTTCCCCAGAATTCTCCCCCGAGTCACCACTTGGCATCCCCTCTCCACCAAGAACTGTGCCCCTGAGCATGGAGGGTGTGACCAGTGGGGCTGCTCTCCTGGGTCTGTGCTCTGGCTGGTGCCACCTAGTCTGGGCACACTGGCAGGCGAGGAGCTTGTCTCCTGGCCTCGGTCGTGTTTCTTGGACAGTGGGATTACCCTTCCTTTCTACAGGTGCTAGCCTGTTTCTTTAGAGAATTGCCTGTCATATTCTTGGCTCACTTTAAAACAAGTGAGGTGTTGGGTTTTTTGGTTTTGTTTTTGTTTTTAATGAACTGGTCAGAGCTCTTTACACTGAAGGCCCTGTTACGCTGGTCCACCCAGGCCTGCCGTTCTGCTCAGGGTGTGTGTGAGTGCATCTGTGTCTGCCTCGGAGGCCGTGGGGTGTCCAGGGAGGCTGGCATACGTGTCGTGTGGTTTCATTTCCATGAAATTGTAGAGAAGTCAGTCTGTTGACAGCGAAAGCAGGCGTGTGACTGCCAGGGCGTGGTGGGAAGAGTTGCAAAGGGGCCCAAGGACATTTTGGGGATGATGGGTACCATGGCCCTTCTGATTGTGTGTGCAGGGGCCCAAACCAGCCGGGCTCTCGTCGTACGTCCGTGACACCTCGCCCGAGCAGCTGGGAGACAGCTGAGGAGGGAAGGTTCTGGAGAAGCAGGTTGGGGCGCACAAAGCAGCAGCCGAGGAAGGGAGCATCGTGGGTGGGGCCCGGTGCTGGCCATTTGCCCGCTGGGCAGCCAGGCGGTCCCCGGCCTCGCGCTCCTGGTGGTGTCCACCCTGCGGGTCCTGAGGAGTGCAGGTGGGTGTTGGGCGGTGGCGGGGCGCCCTGCTCGGAGCACGGGTGGTACGTCTGCTTGCGCGGGCTCTCCAGCCCTCTGGAATTGATTTGGGGCAGCAAGTGCGAGGGGGAGCTGCTCACTGGTTATCAACTCGGCACCCCACGAACTCGAGCAGGACTGCCTCACCCTTCCCCTTGGAAGCCCCACCTGCCTCAGGGTGGGGCCCGAGGTGGCAGCTGGTCCTTCTGGGGATGCCCTTTCCAGTTGGGCTGGCAGCAGGCCTGGCCCCTTGTCAGTGGGGGCTCCGCAGGGGAGGTGGGACAGGGACTAACCAGGTACCTGGAGGCTGGGTGGAGGGGCCTGAGGAAGGGCTTCAGCAGGCCTTTTGTACAGGTTGGTGTTGGGGAGTCTGGAGGCCAGGGCCAGTTTCTGGGGCTGGAGGGCAAGTTCTGAGCCCAGGTCAGGCAGAGGGGGCTAGGGGGGGCAGGAAAGGAGGGGGTTGAGGAAAGCAGCAATGCCGCCTGCCTTTTCTGTGCCAGTTGCCATGGCAACAGATGGAGGTTTGGCAGGCGAGAGAAGGGGGGAGGGCTTTGTGGGAGGCAGCTTAGGGTTTGGAGACCAGCTGGGGACCCCTTGGGGATGGAGTGGGAGTTCCGACCTCAGACAGCAGGCTGGCTCCTCACTGAGTCCCAGAGCTGGTGCGACACTGCCCGCCATGGGACAGGCGGTGGGCTTGGACTCTTTCTCGGGGCTCCTGCCCCATTCCTGGCCTGAGTAGCTGGTTGGAGAGCATCAATGCTCCACTTCAGACAGCCCCAGACCTGGGCAGGGGCTCTGCCTCCGCCACCCTGCCCTGCAGTTAGGGAGAAGGCCTGGCACCAGCCTCACCCTGGGCGGACACTGACCACAGGGACACCCAGCTCAGGACTGAGGGCTGCCCAGCGATGGGCATGTCCCAACCAGCCTGGGGACCTCTCCCCTTTCTCTCTCTGCTCCCCAGAGAGAGCCCAGGCCTGACCCAGCAACCAGAGGAAGGGGAGCGGTCCAGGGCTCAGCTGGGCTCTCCTGTGGCTGCACAGACTCCTCCCCGGACCCAGCTGTCCTGCAAGTCCTCGTCCCTCCCTGCGGGCTCAGCCCTGCGGTGTAGGACATGTGCCGCCTAGTTACGTCCTTGTGTTAGTTGTCTGGGTGACGAGGGGCGTGCCTCACAGGACACATGGGAGCTTCCAGCAGCACCAGGCGGGACCCTGGGGAGGGCCAGCTGTGGGCTCCCACGGGGAGCCTTGGGAGCACAAGCACCTGTGCTAAGTTCTTGGCCTGTCTCCACCCACAGGTGAGGAGGCTGCTGGCCACCAGCCAAGGCCACAGCGTTCGGGGGCAGCTCACCGACCTGGCCTGGTGGCAGGGTCCCCAGAGCCACCCCATTCTGCTGCAGCCATGAGTCCTAATGGGAGGGGAGTGGTAGAAGAGTCAGGGATGGCAACTCCAGCCTAGAGAGTCCTGTGCCTGCCTGCCTGCTGGGAGGGGACCGTGCAGAGTGACCCTGTATCCCAGGGTAGTTAGGCCTCTGGGCAGTCCCAGGGCACGACGATGCTTTGCTCCCAAGAATCGGGTATGGCCCCAAGTGGAGCAGACTGCCCTGGGCCAGCCCGCTCCGCAGCTCCCCACGTCCCTAGTCGGCCCTGCCCTTCCTGTAGGAAGCAGGTATGGAGGTGGGAAGGGATAGGATGTCGCCCGTTCTGCGCCAGGCTCCCTCCACTCCTCCCCCCTACCCCCAGGGGATCTGTGGCCCCAACTCCCCTTCCCCGGCATGTGCAACTGTGCTCAGGGCGGATGGGGCTCCTTGCCTGTGACTATCTCAAGACTCCAGGAGCTGCCCAGGAGACACAGACCTGTGGCGGCAGTGGCTGGCGGGTGGAGCTGGTCCTCGTAACTGACAGGCTGGGTGTGGGGACTTCTGGCTTCTGGCTGTGATGGGTTAGTGTGGACGCCTTGAATGAGGGAGCCCTCATTTCCCCAGCCCGCTCCTCCTGGAGGCTGCTGTGCTGACCTCCATCTGCTCCCAAGCCTAGGTCCTGGGGTGGGGGCAGGGCGCATGCCTGCTGCCCCTCCCGGCTGGCCTCTGGGGGCCAGGGACCTCCCTCGGTGCGTGTGCACCCACACCCGTGTCCTAGGCTGCGGCATCAGCACCGGCTCAGTGTAGACACTGATTCGAGGCAGGGGTGTTCGTACCCCAGTGGTGTTGAAGCAATATGAATTCGTGGCTGGTTTGGTAAAATGCCCCTGCTTCATGGGTGCATTTAATTTGATTCTTTTCTATTTGACAAAAGTGTTCCCAAAAGGCAGGAGGGGGACAGTGGGGCAGGAGGCCGCCTAGTGTGGCCTTGCAGATGTAGAGCAGCATCCACATGGTATGCTCCTCCCCCAAGCCGCACCCCTGTCTATGGTCTCCCACCTCTGCAGACATATGCTGCCAATGCCAGGCATGGGTCCTGACACCCAGCTCCCCAATAACCCCTCCTTAGGCTGGGAAGGGTGCCATGTGGGCCTCTTGCACGCCACCATTGCTGTCCCTCAGCCCCATGAAGTCCACCTTGCGGTCTTCCCAGGCAGAACTCGGGGAAGAGCCCTGGACTGAGGGCCCTGAAACGGAGCCCCAGGCTCAAGGGGCTCACCACATCCCACACTGTGCCGGCTGCTCCTGCCAAATGTGGGGCATCTGAGGTTGAGGGGCCTCCAGGCTGCAGGTGGGGGAAGTGGTCAGGTCACGCTGGGAGAGGCCAAGGCCAGCATTGACTGGAGCTGTCAGTGAGACCTGGGAGCCAGGGGTGGTCTGCAGGACCTGGGGATGTGGCGACAGCTGTGGACAGACGGGTGGCTAGCCGGCCACAGCCCTGCTGGGCCTGTGAAGAGCTGGGTCTGTGAAGAGCAGGGCCCTCTTTCTGGGAGCAGGTGCTGTCTGATGCTGACACCCAGAGTGGAGCGAGCCCGCCTGCCTTCCTTCCTGTAATAATTTGCCAGAGGGTGTATGCACTCATTGGAGAGAGATGGAGAGACACACAGAGAGAGAGAGAAAGCAAGAGAGTGCACCCCATGGGAGATGGTCACAGTTCCTTCTCCCTTTCTCCCTCCTTTGGGGATTTTCGGTATGCATGCACCTGTTGAATTTTCCAAGCCACTGGGTCCGGGACTTCACTCAGTCAGCTCTGTGGGATCCTGCTACCTTGACACCATGCCACGAACTGGCCCGTGAACCATTCCTTAATGCCCCTACTAAACTATGGGGACAGTCATAGGATAACTATGACAGCCATGTTTTCTTTCATTTTAGAACAATTATCCTTCATTTAAAAGAGCTTGCTTTCGAATTTAAAGATACTAAAACATTTCGTGTATAGATTAGACTTGTGTCTAACAAGAAGATCGCACTGTGAAGTTCACAGTGTGTCATTATTTCGAGTTTCAAATGTGAGTAGAAGCTCCCACAGGCCAGGGGGAATGACAGTACGGGAGCAGCCAGGTGTGAACACGCAGACTGTGGTTTCACCATACCTGTGGCTGTGGGGGTCTAGGGTCACAGCTGCCCCAGAGAGCTGGGGGGCTTCCAGAGCTTCCTTCTTCTGTAAGGGAATGGGAACACTGGGGTTCTAGGAAGTAACTCTGTGTAGGAGACAGTGTGTGGCCGAGGATAAGGACCTTTTTTAAGAGAGAGTTTTGCTATCGGGTATGTGCACTTGCTGGAGACACAGAGAGACACAGAGAAGATGAGAAGTCACTCCCTCTCCCCCAAGGGGATGGACACACCACAGTCTCTCCTCCTCTTGGATTTTAGGCATGTACACACACATGCCCAGCACATGAGTTTCAAGCTGCCCGTTCAGGACTCGAACTAGGGTTGACCATGTGGGAGTCCAGCGCCTTAAGTCCTATGCTATCTCATAGCTCTGAGGATAAAGACTCTTTAAAACATGCTGTAGGGAGTTCAGCTGTGGACAGCAGTTGTTTAGAATTCAGACTAGGGAAGGAAGGATGGTGCTTGGAAGGGACCCTTTTTCTTTTTAAGTGTATTTTTAAAATTATTTATTTTATGTATTACTTTTTTTTTTTTTGAGTTTGCTATAGCGCACGTGTGCGCGCCAGAGAGAGACAGAGAGAACCCCCGACGCCACCTGCTGGCCCCATTCTTTATCACTGATATTGTTTAGAATTGTTGATGCAGGGTGACTTCTAAAAAGTCGAGGTGATCATGTGGAGTTGACCGGCTTGAGGTAGACAAGCAAGGGCACCGTGTGCTCAGCGTCATGCCACCGCCGCTGTCTAGTCCCAGCATGCGTTCTCTGCCTGGGAGGAACTCCGCCCTCGCGAGCCTCCTCCCCACCTGCCCTGCTCCCCGCCTGTGGAGACCACCAGTCTTTCTGCTCCTGTGGCTCTATGTATTCCGGATGTTTATTTCATGTAAATGGGATCTTACAGGATGTGCCTTCCCCTTCTCTTCTCAAGGTTCATCCATGCTGCAGCGTATCCCACACTTGCCTTCCTTTCATGCCGAATACATCCCACTGGGCGGGTAGGCCGTGTGCCTGCTGTGATGTGTCGAGGTGCCACTCCCAGCCTGTGCACAGGTGTCAGTTTCCATCTCTGCTCTCAGTTCCTGTGAGCCTGTGCCCAGGAGTGGAATTGCAGGTTGTATTAGGGACTGCCGAAGTGTTTTCCAGTAGACTAAATTTTTGTCTGTTTTGTTTCTAAAGTCTCCTCATCCCCTCCCCTTGGCATTTGACTGCTCCTGCCACCCTGCCCTCACATACCACTGCCCACTCAGATTCTTGCTCTTTCCTTTGTACAATTCATTGTCTCAGAGGAAAGGGGCATGATTCAGGGGGGTAGCCCCTGCAATGCCTCCAGGATGGTCCCAGTGTGGGGATTCTGTGGGCTGCTCCCCTTGGCTGCTATGTCCTGGGAAGGCAGCTATGGGACGCCCCGGAGCTCCTGGCCTCAGGCAGGTGAGTGCTCTGGGTACTTGCTTCGTGGCTCACTTTGTACAGATTGGAGAAGTGGAGAGTTGTGAAATCCATTGCTAGCTGGGACCTGAAACCAACCAAGATGGACAGGTTTGTTCTAGGCTCCTATGGCAACCCCAGGCCACATCTGGCACATGAAGACCTGAGTGGTGGCCAGTTCTGGAACTACCTGATTAACCTGGGAGAGGGGAAAGAAGAGTTAAGAGAACAGAGTCTGGGGGACCAGCAGGTGGCATGGTGGCTAAGGCGCTGGACACTCCCACATGGCCGACCACGGTTTGAGTCCTGGACCTGGTAGCTTACTTTCTCACTTTCTCTTTCTCTCTCTCTGGTCAAATTAAAATAAATGAATGAATGGGCCGGCAAGTCTCATGGTGGTTAAAGGTGCTGAACTCCCACATGGCCGACCACGGTTTGAGTCCTGGACCTGGTAGCTTACTTTCTCACTTTCTCTTTCTCTCTCTCTGGTCAAATTAAAATAAATGAATGAATAAATTTTAAAAAAGAGAGAGATTGGAGTCTGGAGTGCAGGGCCATCCTGAGGGACTGCTGCTGGTCTGTTTCACACCATAGCCCTAGGGTGCTTGATTCTGTCTTGATTTCAAACAAGGTTGTACATCTCTGGTAGTAGATAGTGTGGAATAGTGCTTCTCAGTCTTTCCATAGTGAAGGATGAGTTTGTTTTTTTTTTAATTCCCACTCTAGTACTTTAGTGTAAAATATAAAAATTAATGCAATAAAATGAGGTGGGAAAAAATCCTTTTGGAGTATGTGCCCAAGTATCTTGCCAGACTCCTCAGACATAAGCTTCCTCAACGGAGTTTCTGTGAATGTATGCTTGTTTGTTTTCCAGCATTGTACCTCCTTTGCAGGCCATGCCTTGTGTGGCAGGGGTAAAGACACAGAGCGAGAGCACTAATCCTGTCTACTTCTGTACCACTCAGAAGCCACTTCTTTGAAATACTCTAGTTTAAATGCTCCTGGTGCTGGGATCGCACCACCGCATCCTGGTTGATCACCTTCGGGTTATCTCTGGGGATTCCTGCTATGACAGTCACTCTAGTTGCAGCCAGGTCTTTTCTCTACAAAATGAGCCTATTGTTGCCCTTGTCTCTCTATTTCCTTCTCATCCCCCTTTCTAACAGTGACTTTTAGTTTGATTTTATTTTTTTTAAGTATAGCATTTCTGCCTGTCCATCAACTACATCATGCCCTTTGAGTTTGCCTGTTGGGTGACTCTCAAAGTAAAAAATTGTAAAGGAGTTTCCATAATTGTCAACATGAAGATGTCATTCACTGCTGCGTCAGGTTGTATGCCAGGATTCCCTCTCCTTGTTAGAGAGGCTGAGGTTATGTGACCCACTTGAAGTTGTGCTGTGTACCTGGTGGTTCTGCCCTGAGACCTGGTTCTTATGGAACTAGGAAAACCAAGGGTTTGAGAGTTCTGTTGAGTGTTCAAAGTTCTCATTTCTGACATCTCATGAATTATTTATGTTTGCGGCATATTCTACTTGCATCATCATGGTGTTTTTGAAGAGTTCTTTGATTTTCCTGGATTTTCAAGTTGCCTTTATATTTGTGTTGCATTATTTAACAGTTTATTATAACTTCAACTGGGGTTTTGGTTTGTTTTTAAGACAAGGTGCCATTGTTGCATTCCTCCTGTCTAGCCTTTCAGCTGGGACCGCAGGACCATGACACAGTGTGGTTCTTTTTCTGAAATGGTCTTGCTGTGTTGCCCAGGCAAGCTTCAAGCTTGAGATCCTCCTGACTCAGTTTTCTGAGTGTCTGGGATTACAGGCACTTGCCTCCGTGCCAGGCCTTTAGGTTGTACTGGGAATCAAACCTGGGCTCCATGTGCACTAGCCCACAGAACATTGTGAATTAGCAGCTCATGCCACTTCAGCTGGGCTTCTGCTGACTTTAAATTCAGATAAGTCATCTATCTGGTTAGGTCCCCTCTTTTGCATGGCAACATCCTTTCCAGAGCCCTCTTCCCCCCTACTCTAAATTGCAATGGCCCTTTGAGAGGCCTCCTGCAGGAGAAATGGGTTTTCCAGGACTTGCCTCTGTTGCCCTGCTAAATGTGGCCCACTGCTTCCTTCTGACCCACCTCATTTTGTCAGGTAACTTCCTAGGAAAGTTACACAGGAAAGAATAATTCTGATCTATGTTTCTTAAAGTACCTTCTCTTTGAAACACACACCCCTTCACAGAGGTCCTGCTCCATTACTTGGAGGCTTTGCTCTGTCAGCTCCCAAACTCCAGTGCTGGCAAGAAGATGCCTGCGTGAATCACCAGCCTTTTCCTTTCCTCGGAAGCATTATTCTTCTTGTTGAACTCACATCTCCACCCTTCCCTCCTGACTCTAGGACCATACTGATATGACCTTCACCGCGCCAAGTGAGGGGTCACTCCTTGCCCCATCAGCAGCAGTTGACACAGTGGAACATTCCTCTCTTCATTTGGCCTATGGAAAACTACACTCACTGACCTATTCTTGACCCTACCATTCACTCCTTCCCTACCTCCTCTGCCATATCCTCTCATCTTGTCAACCTCCACATGCTGGAACTCCTCAGGTGTATCTTAGGTCATCTTCTCTGTCAGTAGTTACCCCTGGGTGACCCTATCCATGTCCATGTGCTTAACATGCTTATGGTCTGTCTTTCTTATCCTTTCACTTCCAACTCATGTGTCTCCTTATATTTCAAGCTGTGTTTCTTTTAAACAACATGTAGGTGGACCTTGAGTTTCCTTTTTCCCTAGTCTGGCAGTGTCTTTTAATTGGAGTATTTGAGTCATTTACACTTAATGTAATGATTTACACTTAATATAATGTGTGTTTTAAGTCCGGCTATCTTTCTAGTTGTTTTTTCATTTGTCCCATTTGTTCTTTGTAAATTTGTGCCTACTTTCCTATTTTCCTTTTCATCAACGGGGTAATTTTTTTAGGTCATTTTACTTTCCTTCCTTTAATAGTGTTTTAGCTATACTATACTCTTTTGTTCTCTCTTTAGTGGTTATTCTAGACCAGTGATTTTTCAAAGTCTTCCACCAGAGACCCCATAAGGTTTCCAAGATTCTACTGGGAGGCCAGAGCTGTTTTTATAATATTATTATCTCACCATAGTGAAACTTTACAGAAGTGCATGATGGACCTTCTAAGGCAGATTTTTAAAGAGATTCGCAAAGTCATAAAACAGTGCCATTTTTCTCACTGATTCTTCATTTGGAAAAAAGTATGTTTTTATAAAAAATGTTATAGATACATATAATTAATAGATGTACAATGGATTTATTGCTTTTAATAAGTATTTGTAAAATTTGTTTTGACCTCTAATACAGCAAATGTCATCAGATACAACCACATAAGTAAAAGACCCTTGGTGTTCTCAGTAATTTATAAGAGTATAAAGGGGTCCTGAGATGGAAGAGGCTGAGAACTTCTGACTGAGAGATGTACTGAGTGTGATATATGCAGAGACCTGTCTCCAGCAGCACAGCCTGGGATCCTCTCCATCCTGTGGGCTGCTGGCATCTTACATGATGCTGTGCTGCTATATTTGCAGAATCAATCTTTTTAAAAAATGCTTTGTCAAGAAGAGATTTTAAGATTTACTGCTGCATTCCCCTTTTGGTGCATTTCCTTCCTGCCTGAGAATCTGGTTGTCATCTGGGGCCATTTCTCTTAGGGCTGAAGATTTCCCAGGAGTATGTATTGTCGGGTGGGCCTGCTCACTACACACTGTTGCAGCATTTGTTACAGGTGGCTTCATTGCAGCTTTGTTTAGAAGGATATTTTTCCTGGACATAGAGTTCTGGGGCTTTTTTTCAGCATTTAGAAGGTGTTAAGCCATTGTCTTCTCCTGGTGACAAGCCAGGCATTACTCCCACTCCCCTTATTATGGGCATATTAATTTTTTTTTTTTTTTTTGCTATAGGGCGTGTGCGCTCGCCAGACAGACAGAGAGAGACATAGAGACAGAAAGCGAGAAATCACCCCCCAGG
>NW_006203871.1:208973-214488 GCF_000334495.1 Tupaia belangeri chinensis
AGACAGAAAGCGAGAAATCACCCCCCAGGGGGGATGGTCACGCCGCAATCCCTTCTCCTCCATTCTCTCGGGATCTTGGGCACGCACGCACATGCGCCCGGCGTGAATTTTAAGCCACCAGGTCCGGGACGCGAACCGCGGTCAACTACATGGGAGTCCAGCGACATAGCCATTACGCTAACTGCTGGTTCCCTATGGGCATATTTCTGACTGCTTCTAAGTTTTCTCTTTATCTTTTAGCATTATCCTTTTATCAGTGACATGTTTTGCTGTGATTTTCTGTGTTTTTGTCTTTCTTGGGTGTCTACGAGCTCCATGAATTCTTGGGCTGATAGAGTTCATACATTTTGGGAAATTCTTGGCTGTTTGTTCTTAAACTGTGTCCTCTGGGGCCAGTCAGGTTACCCCCTGGTGGTAAGGGTGGTTAGGGCAGCTGGATCTCACAAGCCATCTGTGCGATTCAAGTCCCAGACTGGTGGTTTGGGAAACATTCCAGACGTGTGTATGCAGCCCCAAAATCCTGAGAGAAGAGCAGAAGAGAAGGGATTGTGGTATGATCATCCCCCCGGGAGGTGATTTCTCACTTTCTTTCTCTTCCTCTCTGTCTCTCTCTGGCAAGCACATGTGCCTTATAGCAAACTTTAAAAAAAAAAGATTAAATATCCTCTATCCTCTTGCATTTCTTATAAGACTTTAGTTATAAGTTTGTCAGGCTGGTGGTGTCCTGTTCATCTCCACTGAGCTATTGTATCTATTTCTCTTCCTTTTTTCTGCTCTCTGTGTTTCAGCTTAGACAGTTGCTATTGATCCACTAGAGAACACTAACCCTTTTATCTGTTGTGCCCACTCTGCTGCTAAGCCCATCCAGTGAATTCTTTTTATCCATCTTTTCCTCTAATTAAAACATATATATTTATAATATTCTCTTAAAATCCTTTTCTGAAAACCTTTTTCTTTTCTTCTTTTTTCTTTTTTAAGGTTTTTTTCCATAGTGCATGTGCACTTGCTGGACTGAGACAGGGTGAAAGGGAAATTGATAAATCATCCCCTGGGGATGGCCATACCACAGTCCCTTCTCCTCCATTTTCCTCTGTGGATTTTGGACAGACATGCACCCACACCCAGCATAATTCTCAAGCCACCATGTCTGAGTCTTGAACTGTGGTCAGCCACATGGAAATCCAGTGCTTTAACCACCACACCACCTGCTGGCCCTAAAAAGTTTTAAACTCAGGTAATCTGTCACCTGCTTCTGTTGGCTGTTTCTTCCCTTTAGAGTGGGGTCGTATTTCTCCACTTGGTGTTTGTTGTAGTTTTTCATTCTATGTCAGACATTGTTTATTTAGAACCACAGCCGACTGAAGTAGGTAAGGTTGTCCTAGAGGGGCTCACCCCTCCTGCCTCCACCACCCATGCCTGTGGGGTTGGACTGGTCAGTCTGATCAAATCAGGACTCAGCTGAGCTGGGTCTGAGTGGCTCCCTCAGCAAGTTTCTCTTCAGCTCTAGTCAAATGCCATGAAGGTGTAAGCCCCAGACAGATATTTCTTCCGTGTGTGTGTGTGTGTGTGTTTTGAGTGACTTTCATTAACAGAAGCTCAGCAAATACAAGTGTCTTCAAAAAGTTCATGAAAATGCACATTATGAAACTATGCATGGATTTCAATTTTTTTTTTTGCATCAAAATAAATTCCTATTTTAACCCAGTTTTTTCAAAGACTTTTTGAAGTCTTGTGTTTGTTGAGTGAATGAACCAATGAAGGAAGTTCCCAAGAGTTCACTTCCCAGGGCCTCTGCCAGTGTTGGTCTGCTTGCATTCAATGGGCTGGGCATGTGTGGGCCTTGGCTCCGGTGTGTCCATTTGCTCTGGGACATTACTGCTTCTTGGTTAATGTCCCCTGGACCTTTTCAGCAACTTCATTCATCAGATATTGGGCTTTCTGGATTGATCATCTTTGTTGCTTCTTTTCTTTTTATGGGGGTGGTGGTCTCCTTGCTCTACCTCATAGAGCATTTTCACATTATTTTCAGTCCTTATTCCAGCAGTCTTTTTAAAATAGAGCATTTTCTTGTTTTCTATCCTTTTTGTAGATTTTCTGTTTTAGAGGTGTAGCATCTCATTAGATCCTAGTAAGCTGATGCGATACGTGTATGAGAAGTTTGGAAGTGCGTGATCCCCAGCATCAGTGCCTGTGTCCCTCTTCCCTGGACTTCCCATCCCCTCCTTGTCACTAGACTGTAGTTCTCTCATTGGTAAGTGGGGACACTTTCTTGCCTGGGTCTCTGAGGGGTGTCAGCACATGCGCGTGTGTGTCTGTGTGTGGGTGTGTGTGTTGGGGTATGCTGGTGGATAGGGAGGGGGGCAGGTTTGCTGGATTTTGTCCCCGACTGCCTCTTGTCTTGGCCCAGGGGGAGGAGATGCTGAGGAGTAGCTGAGGCTACTCCCACATTTACACCCTTGATAGGTGCTCCTACTGCTTGCAGCCCCACCCTGAGACGTGCCCTGCAGTCCTTGGCTGACACAGACACCTGCAGTCTCCCCTGAGGACTGGCAGGTGCAACTCCGCCCCTCTGCCTGCCTTCCTGCAGAGCTTTCCAGAATGTTGAGATGTTCTCATCACCCCCAGGCGTCCTCCTTTCCTAATGTAGAGGGGCTCGGCCTGGCTCCCAGCAGGGCCCCAGCCTGGACGTCCTCCGGAAACCCCAGCTCTGTCTCCATCACCCGACTCCAGAGCACCACCCAGTCCTGGGCCAGCGAAGAGCCCTCCTGGGGCCAGTCCTCCCTCCGGCTTCACTCCCTGATTCTCACCCCTCCCGGTGGGTGCCTCCTGGCTCCCAGTGATGCTCTCACCTGAGCCCTGCACTCACAGCTGGTGCCAGCCTCGGGGGGTGGGGGTCCTTCCAGCCAGTGCCAGCACCTCCCTGCTCCTCGGCCTTGCCCTCTGGGGCTGGCCTGAGCTTCGTCTCATGGGGGAGGGAGGGTTTGCATCCCCAGAAGGGCCCCTCCCTCAGCCTCCGGGCTGGTTACAGCAGTCTTGGCCCGATTTAGGGCCCCTCTCAGCATCTTTCAGTTGGGTACAGAGCAGAGAGGAGGCCTAGAGGGGAGCATGTGGGTGATTGTCCTCAGATTTCTGGGGGCTCTGGGCTTGAAAGAGTTCTGACACCCTTGGACTCCAGATGTGTGTGTGAGGGGTTCTCATTTCATTGTTAACCCCACAGGAAAGGTTGGTCAGGAGACCCCAGAGACTACAGAGCCCTGTGGTCCCTCCCAAGCAGGAGAGAGGGAAATCCTGCCCCAGCCCTTCTCGCCCCTGGGCTGCGGGAACAGCTCAGTACTGTGTCAGAAGGGACTTGGGTGCCACACTGGCACAGGGTCACGTGAAGGGCTGTGCCTCTCCTGCCCTCCCTGAAGGGGGCTTCCATCCAGGAGCAGGAGTAAGTGACAGCCAGCAGCCCCCTCAGTTTGGGGAGGTGCGGAGTGCATTAGAGACGCCAAGCGACTGCAGCACATGTGAAATATTTCAAGGCTTAATTAATTTAATTTGTGAGGTTCCTTTTCCAAGCATGAACAGTTGTCTCCCACGAGGCGCACGCCGCCCCTCCCTCTCTCCCTGGCGATGGTGGGTGGATGGAGGCCCAAGCTGCACTGAGCATGTGCCCAGTGCTGGGGCCTCTCTCCTCCTTGTCCCCTGCCCCGGGGTCCTCCATCAGGGCTGCCTCCCCTCCCGCAGGGGCCTGTGGATGTGAGGCAGGAGCCCAGCCGTGGGAGGTGTTGCTGTGACTGTAGCCAGCTCAGAGCCCAGAAACAGCGAGAGAGGAATTTGGGCATCTCCCTAAACCAAGGAGGCCGAGGGGTTGGGTGGCGGAGTGGGAGCTAGGGGCGCTGGCTCAGCCACCAGGGCCGCTAATGAGGGGAACCAGCAATGCTTTGATGTCTGTGCAACTTCAAAGAGGTTCCCCCCACTCGCGCCCTTTAGAGTATGTGGGGCTGGGGAGGAAGATGGCTGGCAGTGTTTGTCTTTGAAGTGGGCCTGCCAGGCCTAGGGCGCCCCCTGGCTGGGACCTGAGGAGCCAGGGTGGGTGCAGTTGCTGCCCACCCTCCTCAGCCTAGCCCTTCTCCCCAGGCTCCCAAGTCCCTGTGCCTGTGAACCTTAGCTCCTGGACTAGGGCTAGGACAGGATTGGGGTGGCAGGCAGGGTTTGAGGTGGGCTGACCCAGAGGGCTTACTGAGCCTGGTGAGGCACTGGCCGCCGAGGTGCATGGGTGGCACTTGTGCCCTGTGGATTCGCCAGGGTCAGTGCCGGCTGCAGGCAGGAAGGGCAAGCTCTGGACCTTTGGTCTCTAGTCTAGGTGGAGTGAGACCAAGGGCTACAGCAGCAGATAGCCTCAGCAGGCCACTCTGCCCACCCTGCCCCCACACAGCCCAGCAATGCCAACCCTCTGCAGACATGGTCACCTGTAGGCCTGGGAGGAGGCCTGGGCCAAAGGACCCTGAACCTCCGACCTCAGCAGAACAGATTCCCTGGGTGTCCCTGAGTTTGAGTCTCAAAGACTGGCGAGCTGGAAGGGCTCCACCAGCGCCCCACCCTACTCTGGCAGGTTTCTGCATCCTTGCACTTACGTTGAGCACCCTGGGGCGTCTTGCCTTCCTCTGGACTCTCTGCAGTCCAATATCCACGCCTGGCAAATGGGGTATTCTCTGGAGAAGGGTGGTAGCTCTTGCAGCGCCTCCCCAGATGGCTGGGGTAGGGGATGTGGCTACAGACGAGGGAGGCTCTGTGGTTGGGGATGTGCAGGTGGGTGCTAAGATCTGGTGTCCTAAGGTCACTGCAGGAAGGCATGGGCAACACCTGTGTGCTGGTTTGCAAGTCGCTGCCCTGCCCATGAGCCCCTGGAGTTAGTCCCAACCTAGGAGCATCCAGAAGATCAGGGTGTAGTAGGCGGCACCTGACGACTGACTTCTAAGCATACTCACCCAACGAAGGCCGCCAAGCCTGCACCACCACAGCTCAGTCCCACAGGGCCACACGAGGCCTTCTATGGTGCTAGAAGACTTGCCCGGTGGCCGGCTCAGCAGCTGGCCCTGTTGTGCGGTCTGGCAGGCCCTGCCTCTCCCCACTCAGCTGCCTGTAGGAAACGTGGACACATGCCCTTCAGCATCTCACCTGTGCCTAAGACTGTGCCAGGGGGTAGATGGGGTAGAGTCTGTGCCCGCACCAGCTGGGGGGGCACCACCCACCAAACCTGGGCATGGGCAGGCCCTGCCCTGACCCAGTGGTGCATTCACAGAGGATGGGGCCATGAGGCATGCAGACCTGGGCTTTTGGGTACGTGACTTAACTCTCCAAGTCTCGGTTTCCCTTTCTGAGAAAGTGAGCAGTCTTGTGAGAAGCATGGCTAAAAAGGAAGATGCTGGGAAGGAGGTCTTCACTCAGCCAGACACTGGCGTATGGGATAGGTGGCCAGGCCTGCTCACTGCCTGAGCCTCAGTGTCAGCCTAGCCAGTGGCTGGCGCCC
>NW_006203871.1:214951-221053 GCF_000334495.1 Tupaia belangeri chinensis
CAGTCTTGCCGAGGGGCTCCAGCCATGTAGGCCCACCTGGCTCTGAGGCCTGCCGCCCTTGGGCATGTTTCAGCAGCTCGTGCTCCCATGTTGCCTTCGGCCCACAGAGAGCACCATCCTGCCCGCTCCCTGCTTCTGCTGTCAGCAGCGGGACCCACTCCAAACCACACTCTCTTGCCCACTACCCCCTGCCTGGTTGAAGCCCTCCTGAGCGTGGACTGGGTATGTGGATCAGGGACATGACCAAGCCGCTGCCTCTCCCTTGTGGTGCTGGCGGGGTGGGGCCTGATTCGCTCTTGTCTGGTGATGTGCAGGGGCCACAGGCTTGTGAGTTCTGGGCACAAACCAGCGCCTGCAGCTGCTCTAGGACATTGCGTGCTGCTGCCAGAAACCCCGTGCCCTTGGGGTATACCGGTGCCACACCTCGGCCTGGCCAGGGAGGCAGGTCCGGTTCGGCATTTCAGGCACCATGGATCCATTTTCCCAAAGAGCCTGTGGGCGGCCGGCAGGTGGCGTGGTGTTTAAGGGCCCTGGACTCCCACGTGGCCAACCATGGTTCGAGTTCTGGACCTGGAGGCTTTCTCACTCTCACTATCACTCTTTGTCCCTTTCTTGGCAAATTAAAATAAATAAATAAAGTGAAATAAAATAATTCTTTAAAAAAAAGAGAAGTTGATGTAACTGCCCCCTTCACATCCCACGAGTGCAGCCCCACAGCGAAGATGAGCAGGTGGAGGAGCAGGGATTGCTGTGAGCTCTGGTTGCCACAGGAGCTGGGCCATTGTCTTAGGATGCGGCCTGCTTTGTCCCAGAGGCAAAGCTGTTAGCCGTAGGTCACCTGCCGTCCCAGGTGCAGTTGACCCTCAGAGTGCCCTGGGGAGCACCAGCGGCCGGATACTGGTGTCTTCCAAGGAGCCCTTCTGAGGATGGGGCAGGTGCCGCCCTGGGCCCAGCAGGAGTGAGGGGGCAGGGAGCAGGCTTGCCAGCTGACTCAGGGCTGGGACTTTGGTTTCGCTCTGCCCCGTGATGAGTCTCACTCCCAGAAACCGCAGGGGAGGAGCTGCTATCTGGTCACTTGAGCCTGAGGATCACCTGATTGGACAACCAGGCCCCTTGTGCCCTGCGCAACATCTCTGCCTGCACCGCGGGGGCCCTCAACCCACACCCTTACCTCGCTCCCTGGCCGGGCCCTGCTGCCAGCCCAGCACTGGCCGCGTTCAGCACCAAGGACAGTGGCTGAGCTGCCAGTCTTTCCCAGACTCCGCCTGCACCTCCAGTCTCCCTGTCCCAGGTGCCCCTGATTGGCCTTTGGGTAGAAGCACCGCCAGCATCTTGGGTGAGGGGAGGGGTCTCCAAGGTGGTCCTTCAGGAAGACAACTTTCCCTGGCCCACTGCCAAGAGGGGAGAGAGCCAGCCCCCAAAGCCTAGGTGTGTGGATGGAGGTGGCTGGGGTAGGGGAAGCAAGTGGCTTGATGATTAAGGCCCTGACTATCACATGGCTAACCATGGTTTGAGTCCTGGACCTGGCAAAATGCTTTCTCACTTCTCTTTCTCTGATGAGTACATGTGCCTTATAGCAAATTAAAAATAATAATAAACGAATTAAATAATTCCTTAGAAAGAAAAAGAAAGAGGTCCAGCTGAGGAGGGCACCTCCAGCTGGGCTGGTGCTGCAGAACTCCACTGATGTGGGTGGGTGGGCAGCCATCTGGCTGGGGAGGGAGCAGAGATTGTGGAAAGCTGGGGCAGGAGGAGCGGGGAGCACGCCGTGAGACTGAGTCAGGAATGACCTGGGTCTCACAACCCACCTACTTCTGCAAGTCCCACGCTAAGGGGAGGGCTGCCTCTTCCATCTCCCAGGTTGGCACCTCGCACGGACAGCCTCTGTGTTAGCTCATGTGTGTGGCCATGCGCTCAGCACCCTGGAAGCATTGCTTCACCAACTGGGCAGGCAGAGCCCATGATGGTTCCGGTGCGACACAGAGAACCATGAGACTCATGTTGCCGAAGTTCCATGGCCAGTCTGTGGTGGGCAGCAACCCCTGGCCTGTCCACCCCTCTGCCCAGACCAGGTACTCCAACTGCATGCTGGGCCAGCTGGCTCTTGGCTCCTGCACTCCTGCCCAGGGGGAGCAAACCCGCCAGTGAAAGTCGGTCCTCTGGGATCTCATCTGCACGAGATGGGTGCAGGGCCATGGGCTTTTGGCCCTAGGCTGATCCCAGCATGTAGTAGACTCTCAGAGCAGGCGGAGGTGGGGGCCGAAGGCCCAAGGTGGCCCTGCCAGCACAAGGGGGTGGTCAGTTTTCTCTATCGTCACCTGTTCCCTGACAGGAAAGGTGCAGGAAGGCCACCTGCTTTTATGGAGGGGAGCTCAGTCCTGGCAGACTTGGTCTTGGCCTGGATCTGTGAAAGGGTGACTGGGGTGCACCCAGAGGTTCTGGGGTACTGGAACTCAGGGCCCTCTAGGAGGGCTTGGCCTGGAGAGCAAGTCACCTGAAGAGGCACCCCTGGGGCCTGGGGAGCTGCAACCACAGGCCCTCCTTCCTGGCCGGGCGAGTGCTTCCCAGGCACTTAGGCAGGTGGGCAGCACACAGCTGAGGAGTGAGTTGGTCAGGGTGGCACTGACAGCACCCCCCACTGCAGCCACACTGTGGGCCAGCCCGGGTGGCCAGGTGCTCACTTGAGGTGTCTCCAGTGATGTGTTACTAGAGGGAGGAACACCCCAAAGCAGAGAAAAGTGGGTCCAGCCCTGTAGCTGTCTCTGGGCCACCAGGCAGGGTCCGCCCAGGGGCAGCGGGACTCCCAGAGACCCTTGTAGGGCAGTGGAGCCTGGCTGTGCTCTACTCGGTTGACCTTACAGACCCCAGGTTCACAGCCCACCTGCAGGCTCTGTTTGGAAAGACTGACCTAGAAGAAGAAGACAAGAGGACAGGGCTGACTTAGGGGCCATCAGGAGAGGCAGGAGGCCTGGCTCTTGGGCCTGCATCCCCTCCCCACCCCCAGGGTCCCTGTCATCTGCTCAGGATTCCCTGTGGGTCTCGGTGTCAGAGGCTGCTATTGAACCCAAGCTGCATCCCACTGCCCACACAGAGCCTGCCCTGGGCCTGGCACCACAGACCCCTCCCTCCTGCAGCTGGAGCAGTGGCCCTCTGAGGTTGGAGAACTGGGCCCTGCCTGCACAACTGCCAGCCAAGTCCTTGTTCCCCCCAGAAAGTACCTGGCCCTTCGGGCCATGTCCTGCCTACCAGTTCTGGTAGCTGATGGGGTGGGGATGATCAAGAGGGCCTTCCACTCTGACCCCAGCCCAGCCCCCACTCAGCATCCTGGAGCCTGGATCGGGGCCTGCAGTCAGGTGCCATGTGCCAGCTGGGCTCCCTGGGACTCTGGGGTCCCTTTAACTCTCCTGACTCAGGAGATCTCGAGATGGGGGCAAGTTTGTGTTCCTGAGCCTGGGGTGCCTGTGGTGGGGGCAGCCTGCAGGCCAGGGTCCTCCCCTCACGCCATGCCTTCCTCCCGTGCAGTTGCAAGGTGGCCTTGGTGCCTTGGGCGCCACGATGTGGCCTCATCAGTAGTGCAGTGTGAGCTGGCATGTTCCCGCATGTCACAGTCAGGAACCCTGGCAGGGCCCCACGTGGCTGCCTGACACCTTGTACTTTCCCTCTCAGTGCAAGCCTGTGTTAGTGTAAAGATGATCATTAGAGATAAGAGCACAATTGGAAAATAAGCCTCAGCAAGTCGGAGGGAGGGCTGGGTAATTAAGGCTGACCGTGGCCTTTGCCAGAAGCTGCCTGTCCTGTCAGCCCCGATGCTGCAGCCACTGCCTCTCCCAGGGAAGGGGCTGGCTGCACAGACTCCAAACATGCAGACCCAGAGGCCCCCAGGGCTGTGGGAAACCAGGACACAGGGCCGAGCCACTGCCTAGGGCAGAGGAGCTCCACCAAGGAGGGGACCTGTACGTGGGGTTTTGAGGGGTGTTCGGGAGCCTTCAGGAACGGTAATGGGGGAAGGACTTTCTGAGTGGGAAGGCAGCAAGTGAAAGAAGATGGAGGCAGGAGGGAGTGGCCATTTCCTGGGCCCCCTCACCTGACCACGGAGACTCGTTCACCCAGCAGGGCAGGAGGCTTGGGGTGGCCACAGCCACTCTGTGCGCGGAGGCCGATGCCCACAACCCCCGGCCCACACCCTGGCAGGATGCCACCACCAGACTTCCTTGGCTGCTAGGTGGGCCTGTGTCCTCCTGGCCTTCGCGAGAAGCCATGTGGCAGCTGGTGCAGGCCACTGTCCGCTGACCTGCGAGGGGATGTGCCCAGTGCTCACCTCTGTTAGTGGGGTGTTCGCGGCAGCAGCACCCTTTCAGGACCTGCTTCTGGGAAGATGGCCGAGGTTGCTGCTGGCCACGCTATAGTCTCTCCTCCACTTTCTCCCCTCGTCTGGAAGCAGGACCACATTTCCCCAGTGCTCCTCGCCTCTTAAGGTCTTGCTGTTGTTACCTGGGGATGTGCACAGGGGCGTGCACACGCGTGTGCTGGGGATGACGTGTGTGCAGGATGCACTGGGTATGCAGACACGCACTGGAGTATGCAGTTGTGTGCCCGTGCTGGGTCTGATGTGGCGTGTGTGTGCACGTGTGTAGGAGGAACTGGGTGTGTGCTCACATGTACGTGTGCCACCCTGTGTGGGGCCCGGGCACTCTGGCCCAGGGTCCTCTGTAGCAAGCATCTTAGTGGCAGCTCATTCCCTGTGGTGACTATGACACTGACTACCCCATCTGGGGCCACCTACACCGTTCCCCGTGTTTGGCCACGGCCCTCCTTGTCGGCCTCGCCAATGGCTCCTCACCAAGCGCTGGCTCTGGCCTTCGGGGTCTCACAGTCACTCTTGTAGGGCACGTTGTCTGGGTGCCCCTGGTCATTCCGACCTCGTCTTTGTGGCCCTCGCCATTCTTGCTCCCGCTGCGCCTTCCCAGGAGCTGGGCCCGCAGGGTTTGAGAGGCAGGAGTCCCGTTCCCATCACAGCTGTCTTCCCGTGTCTGAGGCCAGCCTTCAGCCTTGTTCAGGGAACATGGCTGCACAGGTTTCTTCTTGCTCTTTCCCCTGCGTGGTTGAGTGCTGGGATGGCCCCCAGCCTGAGTGCAGGTCAGCCTCACATCCCCTGGAGTGGGGAGACACCATTGGATGTGGGGGAGAGCAGCTGGGCCCGCTCTGAGTCTGGCCACTGCACATGCTGGATTTGTGGCACCATCACAGCTTCTTGCCCTGGCACTGAATTATGGATGACAAGATGCTGCCCTCCCCTGCTTCTCCCTGTCAGAGCCGGATCAGGCCCTGGTGCTGGATCAAAGGCAGCCAGTGAGAGCCCTGACACAGGCTCTAGGGCAGCCCCTCAGCCAGCACAGCTGCCGGCCACTGCCCCAGCCCTGGTCTGTGGCCGCCCTGCTCACCCTCTGTCCTCACTCAGGGTCCTGGGCCCCGCCTGGCCCAGCCCCTGCTGCAGGCTGCCAGGTGCTCCCCTTCACTCTGTGATGGGAGAAGAGGAGCCTGCGCTGTCTGGAGACTGGCTGGCCAGGGCTGGGGAAGGCGGGGGCTCCGGCGTCTCTGCCTGGGGACGGTGGGTGCCGGGCTGGGTGCTCAGGCACCCAGCAGAAAGGGTCAGGCAGCCAGCAGAAAGCAAAGCAGGGTCACACCAGTCATAGAGACTGAGCCCTTGGACACGAGGCTTGGGGGCGGTTAAGGACACTGTCAGTGCTGGGGTGTGGGGGCTGGTGAGACAGCAGAACAGGAACACAGAGCAGAGACACAGCAGAACCCACACAGAGGGAACACCGAGAGGCAGGATGGGGCGAGTAGGTGCATGGCAGGATTTGGGGAGTGTGTTTTGGGGCTACAATAAGTAAAGACCGATTTCTCAAGAATGTCTAAAGACTCTGGGACCAGCAGTTAGCGTAATGGCTGTGTCACAGGACTCCCATGTAGTCAACCGCAGTTCGAGTCCTGAACCCGGTGGCTTAAACTCACGCTGGGTACGTGTGTGTGTGTGTGTGTGTGTGTGTGCCCAAGATCCCAAGAGGAGAATGGAGAAGGGATTGTGGTGTGGCTATAAAC
>NW_006203871.1:221725-226963 GCF_000334495.1 Tupaia belangeri chinensis
GGCTGTGTCACAGGACTCCCATGTAGTCAACCGCAGTTCGAGTCCTGAACCCGGTGGCTTAAACTCACGCTGGGTACGTGTGTGTGTGTGTGTGTGTGTGTGTGCCCAAGATCCCAAGAGGAGAATGGAGAAGGGATTGTGGTGTGGCCATAAACCCTGGGGAGTGACTTCTCGCTTTCTGTCTCTCTGTCTCTGTCTTTCTGGCGAGCGTATGCGCCCTATAGCAAAAACCTCTCCCCCCCAAAAAAGAATGTCTAAAGACTCTTGAGGATCAGTAGGAAAATGCACACACGTACACACGCGTGTGATCGTGTGAAAGTGAATAGAGCAAGCCCAGGCAGTCAGTAACTGGAAAGCACTCAGGGGCACAATCAAGGTCACAGAACAAGGGGCGGTTTTCTGAGATCAGAAGCGACTCCTGGCAGTGAGCATCCATTTCCCAGAGTGCACATCTGGGATGTTTGCACCAGTGAAGGTGAGCGGGAGCCCCAGCCGGCTCTGAGTCTGCCTGTATCCACCCATGGGATGACCCGCCGGGCCGGCATGCGAGTACTCTTGGCGAGCCTGGGCAGGGGCAGGGGCAGGGGCTATGGCAGCGGGGCCCGGGAAGGGGGACCTGGGTATCCTGGGTCACCGTGTGACGAGGGGGTCGCAGCAGAGTTCTCTGTTCTTCAGGTGTGACTGGGGGCGGGCTGGGGGGAATGCTGTCCAGGCAGTGGCCTCGAGCATGTCCCAGTGTTTAGGGGTGAAATTGCAGCCAGAGTTTAGAAGGATGTCCCTCAGAGGCCTGTGGGTGAGGGTCTCAACATGGGAATACGCCAGGCAGAGCAGGGCCAGGAGTGGCCTAGAGAGAGGACACCTCAGTTCTTATAGCCAGGGCTAGCTGAAGGCTTGAGGGGGGCTCTGGGTGGCCCGGGCCAGGAGAGCAAGAGTTCAGAGAGGTCAAAGAACGGGGATTGTGGAGGAAGAATGTGACTTTGGGGGTGCGGGGTGACCAGCCATGGAGCTGCTCTGGACAGCATGCAGTGGGGTGGCAGTGGCAGTGACCAAGGGGTCCACTGACTGGGCAGGAGGGGGCAGGGTTCAGACTCTGAGTGGTGGCCTTGGTTGGGGGTGGATGGGGCTCCTCTGGCCAGGACCTGGGGAAGCTCTGCAGCAAAGCGTGGGTGTACAGCCCCAGAGCCTCCAGGGTCCTTGACGTGGTGTGGCCTGGGAGGGGTCTGAGCTGCACCGTCCTCTCTCCTGCAGGACTCGTGAAGCTGGGCATTCACTGTGTCACCTGCCAGAAGGTTGCCATCAAAATCGTCAACCGTGAGAAGCTCAGCGAGTCTGTGCTGATGAAGGTGAGCAGGGAGGTCCCACAGGGCAGGCAGAGGGGCTGGGGGCCTCCCGCACGTTCCCAAGCTGAGCCCTGTAGGCTCTTCCTGCTCCTGCTGGGACACAGAGGGGCTGGCACACTGTGGCCTGGGAACAGGCCCATGGCTGGGCAGTCTGGGTGCTGTCCTGGGTGTGCACTGCTGGACCCTGGATCTGTAGTTAGAATGAAGAGGGTACCCCATCTCTAAGGTGCCCCTCCCCGCCAGGGCCAGGCCCCCTCTTCTTGGGGCCTGCCTCAGGTGGCCTCGTGTGTGGAGTCTGGCCACCGTTCAGGCTCGGCAGACTCTACATGGATGGAAGAGTCTCCCAGCCAAGGCCTTTGGTGCCAGGAACCCTCACTCTGGGTTAGAGGCAGCCCCGGCTCTTTGGTTCCCATTCAAACCTTGGGTGGGGGGAATTCCCAGCTGCCTTGAACCCCTTGCCCCCAGGGTCTGAGCGACTTGGATATTCTCCTTCATTGGTGCGTTCATCCCTCCAGGACGGTGACTGACCTCTGAGCAGGGGCTGGGAGGGGTCAGAGCTGGCCTCATCCACTCTGGCCCTGGGAGGGAGGAGCCAGAAGCAGGGGCAGATGGGATGTGATGGAGGGCCCTCTCAGGCTGGGGGAGCAGCAGCCCTGGCAGTAGCAGCTGAGACAGGGAGACTGGTGGTTGTTGACAGGTGAGAGCCAGAAACCTTTTTAAGGACCCTCTGGCTGCTGGGGCAGGCATGGGTGAGTGGGCTGAGTCTGGGAAGCCTGGGACTGGAGGGATGAGTGGGAGGGGCTCTTGGGGAGGTGGCTGTAGCTTGGACAGGGTAGGGTTTTGGTTTCAGGGGCGGGCTGGCAGATTCTGAGCCTGCCTCGGGAAAGAGCTTAGGCCCTGGAGGAGGGACATGGGCAAGGTCAGATAGGGCTTTGCACTGAGTTAGGGATGCCTCAAGTGGGGCCCAGTAGAAAGGGGGGAACTGAGATATAGGAGAAGGGACATCCCTGCAGATGGGAGGGAGGGGCTTGGGACATGGTGGCCAGCCTGCCAAACTGACACCATCAGAAACCGACCGACCCCAGCTCCAAGCCTCATGCTGCCCCCGGGCCCATGTCCCTGTGAGCATCGTGCACTGAAGGGGGATGTCTCTGTGCATGCCACACAGAGCCCCAGGTAGACCGCTGCCCTCGTTTGGAGGCATTACTGGGACATCCTCCATCTAGTGTCTGCTCTGCCTTTCCGGGGCAGCTCCACCCTCCTGATGGGCACCATGACAGCTGGGGGACACATCCTCCTGCCACAGTCTGCATACTCCACACACGTGTGCACATGCGACCCTCGTGCACACATGCATGCATGCACATTGGCATGCCACACTCACCCCCCCAGCCCAGGCCCCTGTCTGGGCTCCCCACAGAGAGGAAGGACACCCAGGACACAGCTGACTGTCCGGGGCCAGCTGGCACAAGGGACAGCACTGGGCTCTGCGGCTGGCAGTCTCAGAGACCAACTCTCCCAAGTCTCCAGACACCACATTGCAAAACCCGAGGCTCAGATGAGAGTGGCAGCTCTGGGGCCACCCCACTTAGCTCCATTCCATGGTCCCCGGCTCCTACAGAGCCGTCCAGCCCTCGTCTCTCAGCCTCCTCTCCAGCCGAGGCTCCCACAGGGCGGGCAGGCTGCGCCTTCCTCTGCCCCCACAGAGGCTGACTGCACACGGGGTGCCCAGTGGCTGCGTGCCTGTCCGTACACGTGCTGAGTCACGCTCTGCTGTCCCTAGGTGGAGCGGGAGATCGCCATCCTGAAGCTCATAGAGCACCCGCACGTTCTAAAGCTGCACGACGTTTATGAAAACAAAAAATATTTGTAGGTATTGCTGGGTCTAGAGAGATGGGGTGGCCAGAGATGGGGCTGCAGCGGGGCGGGGCTGGCTGGGAGCTCAGGGGCTGCAGTCCGGGGTACCTGCGCATGCCCGCAGCCGGGGCTCCTCTGCTCCTGCAGCGAGTGCATGTCTGGGGAGTGCTGGCAGGTGTGCCGGGACCAAGAGAGGGCAGCCCAGGCCATGGCAGTCACTGCTCCTTGACTGTACCCACAGCCTGCCCTCTTGGGGACTCCCAGAGTCAGCTTGAGGTCAGCAAGAGCGAACAGGGCTCCCCGAAAGAGGGGGCTGGGGCTCAAGGAGCAGAGGCAGGGGCGGTTTTCCCAGTTGTCCCTCAGAGGCTCATGGCTCCTCTGCGGGGTCCGTGGCCCCTCCCGACTCCCACCAAGCTGCACCCTCTACCCCAAGGCTCCCTCAGGGGCTTTGGACCCTGGACCAGAGCCCAGGCGGAGGGGTGGGCAGGGACGGGAGGTAGTCCAGGAGGAGGAGGACAGGCTAGCCGGCCCAGGACCCCGGGGAGTTTCTCAGGAGACCCTGGGGGTGGCGTCTGCTTCCAGGCAGTGCCTGACTCTCACCGGGGCAGCATCTGGTGGGCAGCATTTGGCCTGTGCTGAACCTGGCCCTGTACTCAGCTGCTCCTGGGCCTTCTGACCAGGCTCTCTCTCAGTGCCCTGGCAGCCCTTCCCTCGGCTGCACTCCTGGGTCAGCCACCTGCATTGTCACCTGGTCACCCAGTCACCAGGTTGTCACCCCACCCCAGGTTGGACTCCTGCTGCTGAATGTGACTGTCCCCTGTCACTACCAGAGCCAGTCCAGGCCAGCAGGACAGACTTGAGTGGGAATCCTAGCTCCCCCTGGTTGCTAGGTGGCCCCAAATCTGGCCTTGGTGGGCTCACCTGGGAGTGGAGGTGGTCACTCACAGGGCCACTGGGGTCAGGGGAGCGGGCAGCCACTACTGTGTGTGCCCTTGGGCCAGAGTCCCCTTTGTACAGCTCTAAGGCACTTTCAACAGGGACATGAGCATCGTGGGCGGGGTGCAGGGGGCACTGTCAGGGCTTCTGCCTAAGACCCTGGAGGCCTCCACCCAAGCCCTGCCCTGGCTGCCACTGGCCACAAACAGGGGCCCCAGGTTCAGGGCGGCCATCTTGAACTGGCAGGCAATGTCCAAGCCGTAGCTTGCTGCCTTCTGCCTGCCACGGGCAGTGGGCACGAGGACAGGAAGCGGGTCTCGAGAGCTGCCCCGTCCAGGGAGGCTAGGCCACGCCTGCGGAGGGTTCTGCTGAGCTACTCCCCTCCAGCCCCAGCCAGCCACTGGCACTGTCGGAGCCTTCGTCTCTTCACCTCTGACAGGAGGTGGGGACAGCATAGCCCAGACTGTCAACTCCAAGTGACCAGAGAGAGGAAAATGAAGGAACAGCCACAAGGCTGGGGACAGGGTGGTGGGGACTACTGTGAGCAAGACCCGTGCCCAGCCTTGGCAAGGGGACACAGTGGGGACACTGCCTGCTCCTGGCCCGTGATGGCCTGACAGGCAGGGATGGGGAGAGGAGGAGCTGCCCTAGCCCATCCCAGCTGGCAGTGTCAGGACGGGCTGGGGCCTGGCCTGCCGTCAAGCCACATGTGGAGACTGGTGCCAAGCACTGGACCCTGTGGTAGCACTTGTAGGTGGACAGTGAGGGTCATGGTAGAGCCCTGGGGAGCCAGCCCCAGAGTGGAGGGGTTTGGGAGAGGGGCCTGGTGGGACCACAGTGCAGGCAGAGGGCGGCCAGGGACAGGAGGGAGTCTAGGAGGAGGAGGACAGGCTAGCTGGCCCAGGGCCCCCAGGAGTTTCTCAGGAGACACTGGGGGTTGGTGTCTGCTTCCAGGAAGCACCTGACCCTCACAGGGGCAGCATCTGGCGGGCAGCATTCGGCCTGTGCTGAGCCTGGCCCCGTGCTCGGCTGCCCCTGGGCCCCCTGCCCGGGCTCTCCCTCAGTGCCTGATGGCCCTTCCCTCGGCTCCATTCAGGCTGCTCGT
>NW_006203871.1:227711-231149 GCF_000334495.1 Tupaia belangeri chinensis
TCCTGAGATGTCAGCAGCCCCCACCCTCCCACCCACCCACTTCTCTGTGCCCACTGCCCCCCCATGTCACCACCTCACTGGCCTTCCAAGCACCAGTGACCACTGTCCATGTGGCCCTTCACTCAGAAAACAGTCCAGCCCTCTACAGTGCAGGGTGGGGAGGGGTCAGCCTGGCCTGCTCGGCTTGCACACTGAGGCCCCAGGACCCCCAGCCACCCAGCGGCCAGTTGCCTTCCTATCCTGCCCCTGGCCCCCCACCCACAGCCTCCACAGCCCTCTCTCAGCAGCGCAGAGGATCCTCAGTCCCCTGAATACTGAGCTGACCCGTGCTCCCTGGTGCTGGCCATGCTCTGTGCAAGGGGAAGGGGTGACACCCACGTTGGCCATTGCTGCTGTGGCACTCAGAGTCCAGGAGCAGAGCCCCATTGGCCTTGGCCCCCCCTTCAGCCACCTGCTTCCCTGCCCACCAGTGCTGCTCCAGCCAGAGCTGGGGCACTCCCACCTGGACCACTGGTGCTGGTCAGGATTCCCTGAGTGTCCAGAGCATCTGTACTGTCCGCCCTGCTCTGAGCCCGGCCTGGGCTGGCCAGGGAGGGTGGGAAGAGTATAGGCCCCACAGAAGAGCCCTGACCTTGGGCTCAGTGGACCCTCAGCCAGGCCCCCAATGGGCTCCCAAGCCCCGTAGCAGGAGGGAGGCTGGCAGGCCTGCAAGGGACCCGGTTTCCAATGGTGGTCGGCCGTGCAGGGCACTGGCCCTGGCAGGGAGGACTGGGGACAGGCCAGGCACACTGACGCCCATCTGTCTCACAGATACCTGGTGCTAGAACACGTGTCGGGAGGGGAGCTCTTCGACTACCTGGTAAAGAAGGGGAGACTGACCCCCAAAGAGGCCCGCAAGTTCTTTCGGCAGATCATCTCAGCGCTGGACTTCTGCCACAGCCACTCCATATGGTGTGTGCCTCCACGCCCCCCACTCCGCTCCCTTCTGCTGGAACAGGCGGGTGTCCTCTGCCAGCTCCCCTCAGGCATCAGAACGGTTCCTGCCAGGTGCCCAGCCAGGAGCTCTGAGCCCCCTCAGCTTTTCTAGGGGCCAGGGGCCCTCCTCTCACCCTTCAGTGCCTATGGGGTTTGGGGTGGGGGAGGATGGTCTAAACCCAGAACCCTTCTTCCCTTTCATCCAGGAGACTGAGGCAGGCGACTTCTGATTGGCTGCCTGTGCTGTCACCAGATTGGGCTGCCACTGTGATGGGTTTGGGGTGTGGGGGCAACTCCAGGGTTGGTTGGAGGGTGGCGTTGGGCAACGTAGTGGGAAACAGAGAGGAGGGCTCAGTGGCCAACCCAGGCCTTTCCTCCCCAGCCACAGGGATCTGAAACCAGAAAACCTCCTCCTGGATGAGAAGAACAACATCCGGATCGCGGACTTCGGCATGGCCTCACTGCAGGTTGGGGACAGCCTGCTGGAGACCAGCTGTGGGTAAGTGGCACCTCACTCCTGCCAGCAACTCCGCACAGGCCGGGAGAGGCCATGCCAGGGCCAAGCTGGCGAGGCATGGGAGAAGGCTAGGAGAGCTTAGAGCGGTGTCTGTGTGGCCACAGGGAGTTGTGGGCCCTTTGCCACCACCAGGCAGTCCCCCAACCTGCCCAGCTCTGCTCCCAGCACCCCGCAGCCTGCGTGGTGATGAGTTGAGAGACAGAGCCATGGCTCTGTCCCAGCAGGGCCCCGAAGGTCCTTACTGCCGGCTGGAGTGAGGTAGAGTACCAGTCCACAGTGCCATGGGGCTTCTGTGAAGTCCGCTCCCTGTGGTGGGGCCCTGGCCGTGCTTCCTTGCACATCTGCTCGATGGGTAGACGGCCTTGAGTCTAAGAGACCCCCAGGTTGCCCCCAGGCGCGTGAAGATTCAGACTGTGGGGGCTGAGTCTCCTTGGGTGGGCCAGCCCTAGCCTGAGGGCCCTACAATGCACCCTTCTCAGGGCTGGCTCCCTCCTGGGAAACAGCCCAGGGCGAGGGAGGAACAGGGCGGGGCCTGCTTCTTCCCTTTCATCCCAAAGCCTAGGCAGGAGACTTCTGATTGGCTGCCTACCACCACCGAGCCCCAATGGGCAGTGGTCCCTGAGCCTTTTGTCCTGACTTGCTGCTTTGCTTTAGGTCCCCCCACTATGCCTGCCCAGAGGTGATCCGGGTAAGTGGCCAGCAGCCTCCTACTGCACTGCGTCCTGGGGAAGAGGGTCGATGGGGTACTGGAACCTGAGCACTGCTGGGCAAGACTCCTGGCCCCCTGACCCCCGGCCGCCTGCCCAGGGCAACCCCCTGCAGACCCTCTGCCTGCCCTCCCCCACCCCGCCCCCACCTCACCCAACAGCAGCTGGCTGTGTGCCCACCAACGGCCGCTGTCCACAGGGGGAGAAGTATGACGGCCGCAAGGCAGACGTGTGGAGCTGCGGTGTGATCCTGTTCGCCTTGCTGGTGGTGAGCCCACTCCCCACCCTCGCCCTCCCAACCCCGCCTGCCCAGGGTGCTGCTCGCCCTGACTGCCTTCCTGGCCTGGCCCGCAGGGGGCGCTGCCCTTTGACGACGACAACCTGCGGCAGCTGCTGGAGAAGGTCAAGCGGGGTGTGTTCCACATGCCACACTTCATCCCCCCTGACTGCCAGAGCCTGCTGCGTGGCATGATCGAGGTGGATGCCGCTCGGCGCCTCACGGTGCGTCCGTCCCTGCGGCCGCAGTGCTCAGGGCCCCACGGCAGCTGTGGTCCCAGCAGCCCCTGATCTGGGATCGCCTCTTCCTGGTAGCTTCTGGGAGAAGCTGTGGCCGTGGATGGGTGCCACAGTGTGGTACAGGGTTTCCACCGCACTCTGGGATGTGCGCACACGTGTGTGTATGTGGGCATGGTCCTCAGTGGGTGTAAGGGCACATGAAGTGCGTGCCCAGGTGGGTGACGTTCTGTGTTGGCATTGGCAAGCCCCCGAGGGCATGTATCCCTCTCTGCCGCCATCCGAACACAGGCAGTGTGAACAGTTCCTGTGTGCTGGGGGGTGGGCACGGCCGAGGGAAGCCCACAGCCGCTCATCCGGCCTCCCCAGGCTCATCTGGTACCAGGACAGCACGTGCCAGGTGAAGGGAGCAAGTCTCCCTCCAGACTCTGGTTCCCACAAGGCCCTGGGGTCCCCCACCTCCTACCTCCACCATCTGTCCTGAGTTAGGGTGGAGAGAAGGGGCAGGGCAGCCCTCTGAGCCTCCTGTTCACACCAGCACCCAGACCCCTGCCCTGCCCTCCTGCCATAGAGGTGGGCTGGGCCCTCCTGGCTTTAGCTCCTCCGGGCTGCTTCCTGCTCTCCTGCCTTCTGGCCCCTTCCTAGAGCCTCAGAGGGGCTGACCCAGCAACACAGGCCACCTGGGGAGGACCCTGGCTTCCTGCCTCTCCCTCTTCCCTCTTCCAC
>NW_006203871.1:231234-232077 GCF_000334495.1 Tupaia belangeri chinensis
ATGTAGGCTCTCCCCTTCCGTACTAACTCCCTGTTTCTCTTTCCTTGTAGCTAGAGCACATTCAGAAACACATATGGTATATGTAAGTAGCTCCCCACTAATCGCCTGCTTTGCGCGCTCTGTGGCCTGGAGGGCCTGTTAGGAGAGGGGGCGGGCACAGCCTGTGCTGGGTGCGGGCAGGACGCAGGAGGCCTGCAGGGCTGGGGCAGGGAGAGCAGCAGGCCAGGATCCCCAAGCGGGGGGCCGCCCGTCCTCTTGCCACCTCGGAGGGGCAGCCAAGCTTCAAGCCAGGCCAGAGGTGAGTGACCAGGTGGCCGGCGCTGTGTTGTCCACAGAGGGGGCAAGAACGAGCCAGAGCCAGAGCAGCCTGTGCCCCGCAAGGTGCAGATCCGCTCGCTGCCCAGCTTGGAGGACATTGACCCTGACGTGCTGGACAGCATGCACTCACTGGGCTGCTTCCGAGATCGCAACAAGCTGCTGCAGGACCTGCTGTCCGAGGAGTACGTCCCAGGCAGGAGGGCCGGGCCAGCCCTGCCAGTGAGCTCCAGATGCCTGAGGCTCTGGCTGCCCTAGGGTTGCACCCTCTTGGCCCCCACGCGGTCTTCCCAGGCAAGGGCCAGAGCCAACCCTACCCGGAACCTCTCACCCGCTGCAGGGAGAACCAAGAGAAGATGATTTATTTCCTCCTCCTGGATCGGAAAGAAAGGTACCCCAGCCACACAGATGAGGACCTGCCCCCCAGGAATGAAATAGGTATAGGCCCATAAGTGGTCTCTAGCCTGTGCCATGCTCCCCACAGCAGACCGCCTGGCCATAATCCCCATGTGTTCACAGACCCGCCCC
>NW_006203871.1:232087-233191 GCF_000334495.1 Tupaia belangeri chinensis
TGAACCGGCATGGCAGGCGGCGGCCAGAGCGGAAGTCCATGGAGGTGCTTAGCGTGACCGATGGCGGCTCCCCTGTGCCTGCACGACGAGCCATTGAGATGGCGCAGCATGGTCAGAGGTGTGTGTGACCGGAGGGCCGCTGCGCCTCCCTCGTGGGGTCCCGACTGGCATTGGCATCACACTTCGCGGTCTGCCTTAAGACTAGCCCAGTGTATCTCTGCTCAGTGGCCCTGGGATCAGGGCTGAGGCCACTGGGGTTGCTGGCTGGACTGCATTGATGGGTTTTGTTTGCCAGCCCGAGACACTCTGGGATTAGGTTGGGCCTTTCTGGGCAGCACCCCTCTGGACTAGATGTGGCTGGTCTGGGTGTCCTAGCTGAGCTGAGCTGAGCTGAGCTGAGCTGGGCTGAACTGAGCTGGATCAATCTGATCTGGGCTGATCAGAACTGGTCTGAGCAGGACTGGGCTGAGCTGGGGTGGGCTGTGCTGGGCCGTGCTGGGCTGAGCTGAGCTAAGCTGGGCTGTGCTGAACCAAGAACCGGGCTGCGTTGGGCTGACCTGAGCTGGACTGAGCTGGGCCGAGCTGAGCTAAGCTGGGCTGTGCTGAACTGGGCTGTGTTGGGCTGACCTGAGCTGGACTGAGCTGATCTGGGCTGGGTTTAACTGAGCTGGACTATTCTAGGCTGTGCTGTGCTGTGCTGTGCTGGGCTAAGCGAAATTGGGCTGGGCTAGACTGGGCTATTCTGGGTTAGGTTGGGCTGTGCTAGACTAGGTTGGATTGAGCTGAACTGGACTGGGCTAGGCTGGACTGAGATGGGCTGGGGGGCCCTGGGCTGGGCTGGGCTGAGCTGGGCTGGGTTGGGCTGGACTGAGCTGGGCTGAGCTGAGCTGGGCTGGGCTGGGCTGGGCTGGAATGGAGTGGGCTGAGCCGAGCTGAGTTGGGTTAGGCTGATTTGGGCTAATCTGGACTAGGCTAAAATGGAGTTGCAATGAGATGTGCTGGACTGGCTAAACTGGGCTGAGCTGAGCTGGGCAGATCTGGGTTGGACTGGGCTGGGCTGGGCTGGGCTGGGCTGGGCTGAACTGGGCAGATTTGGGCTGGGCT
>NW_006203871.1:233332-237727 GCF_000334495.1 Tupaia belangeri chinensis
GCTGAGCTGAGCTGAGCTGAGCTGAGCTGAGTTGAACTGTGCTGGGCCTGGGTGAGCCCAGCTGAGCTGTGCTGTGTTTGGCTGGGCTGCCTTGAGCTGAGCTGGGCTGAGCTGGGTTGAGCTGAGCTGAGCTGTGCTGGGCTGGGCTGGGCTGGGCTGGGCTGGGCTGAGCTGATCTGGGCTGGGCTAGGCTGGGCTGAACTAAGCACAGTAACTGTTTTCTCGCTTTGTTCCTACTGTAGTAAAGCAGTTTTCAGTAAAAGCCCGGATATCGCTGAAACCCATCTCCAGCTGGGCTGGGCCAGGTTGGACTGGCTAGGCTGGACTGGCTAGGCTGCCATGTGACCAAACCATGTTCAAAGCTTCCAGCCCAGCTGGCCTGTCCTGCCTGAAGCTGGGCCCATCTGAGGGGCTGCTGGTAGCCTTGCGTGGGGTGGGGGTGTGGAATTCTGGGGAGTGGAGAGCAGGTCTGGGCTGTCCCTGTGGGAGCCCTAGAGGGAGGTGAGCATCTAGACCCTGTAGGCCCTTGGCTGGGCCGGGACTGAGCTGGGCTGGGCAAGTTCCTTGGCAAATTCTTGGTATCGAGCGCAGCGTCTCAGGAGAGCCCCAGCCTTTTCTCACCATTCTGGGGTTAGGACAGCCCTGTGTCCGGGGACGTGCTGGGAAGTCAGAGCCCTGACTGCCACTGGCCAGCCATGTGTCTGGGACCCAGCAGCGACTCCTTCCTCCCTGTAGCAGGTGCTTGGGGGTGGGGAAGCCAGCATGCTCCTGAGGAGTTTCCCAGAAGGGTGAGGACTCTGAGGTGGCTTGGCAGCCAGGGTGCAGCTGCTCCAACCCCCGCCTTCACCCAGGGCACTGACGGTCTCAGCCTTGCAGGCCCATAGCCCATAGCCCCTGGTGGTTCTAGGCCCTCTGCAGGGATCAGGTTGTCTCCAGCCAGCCTCGGCCCTGGACCTCTCAGCTGCTGGTACAGAGTGGGGCAGCAAGGTCTCTCCCTAAGCACACTTTCATCCTGACCCTTTTCTGCTGCCCTGCTGGTTGGGGGTGCGCCTACCCTGGCAGGACTCCCCTCTGCTCGCATGGCTGGCCACCCCTCCCTGGGCTCCCTGTCCCATAGGGTAGGCTGCGGGACCAGCTCTGAGGCTCTGCCTGGCCCCAGGGCAGGCCAAAGCTAGCTTTTGCTTCAGCTTCCAGGCCCGGTGCCTTCGGCAGGACTGCTGGCCAGAGGGTCAGTATGGACCACCTGAGGGCCTCCGGAAGGCCCTTTGGGCACATTCCAGTTCCCTTCCCCTCATGGCTTGGCTACCAGCAGTTTGTGGGAACCCCTGGCCGCTTGACCTTGGGCCCCAGCGGGACCAATGGCTCAGGGCCTCGGGGCTGGCTGTGGGTTCTGAGCATCCTCCAAGGCCTGGCCAGGCCCCTCTGCCCAGCGGCCCCCGGGTGGAGGACACTGCAGCCCCCGCCTCTGGCCTGGCTCCCTCTCGCTGTTTCTGAGCTCCGGCCCTGGGTCGGGTGGGATTCGCCTGGCCTTTGAATCGTGCAGAGGTCTCGCCTGGGTGGCCCAGGCAACAGATGGGCCTGGTGGCAGACCCCGTTCGTGTGTGGCCACACAGTAACTCTGTTTTCTCGCTTTGTTCCTGCTGTAGTAAAGCAATGTTCAGTAAAAGCCTGGATATCGCTGAAGCCCATCCCCAATTCAGCAAAGACGACAGGTATACACCCTGACCATCACCCCGCACCTCCCGCCCTGGGACGCTGCCCCTGCCTCAAGCACGGCAGGCACACAGCGGGCCTGGTGGCAGGGCTGCGCCTCAGACTCTTCCACCCGCCCCCACCCCAGCAGGAACCCTCCGTCAAGCCAGGAGAAGGGCCCCAGGTTTGACTGCCGAGGCCCAGGAGCTGGGGTGGGCTGCTGGGGTCAGGCCGAAAGCTGCCCGAGTGAGGGCTGGGAGACCTGGTGTGCTCTCCCTGCCCTGGGATCCCCACATGGCAGTAGGCAGCCCTGCCTTCCTACCTATAAGGGCTCTCGGCGTGGAAGCATGGCACCTACTCTGTGCCAACTGCAGGCCCTAAGGTGGCAGGAAGAGCCCCAGGCAGGGGCCTCTCCATGGCATGTTCCCCAGTAGACCCCAGAGTGGGTGGTGCTGCAGCCGGGGGCAGTTGCTGTGCACCAGCTGCCTGCCAGCCCTCTCCCTACCCTGCACCTGTCTGTGCCCTCCCCTGCCTTCCTGCTCGCCCTTGCCCTGCCCTGGCTGCCCTTGGGACTGGCGCCATCTTTCCTGCCATGAGCAGTTAGAGCTCAGTGTCCTGCACCGCCTAGTACACCAGAGGTCAGCGGGCACGGCTTCCCACCCCTTCTTACCTCCAGCTTCTCTCCTGCTGGCTTGGTGGGAGGTCTGGCTCTGGTCCTCACTTGTCCCTGGCTGCTGCCTCTAGCAGGAACTATCCCTGCCTACCTGGGGCCCCCTCTCAGGGCCTGGCCCCCAGCCTAGCACCTGAAAGTTCTGGCCAAGCCCTGGCTTCTGGGGGACGTCCTGGCCAGGCAGGCTGGGCTAGGCACAGAGGCACGCTACCTCCTCTGCCCCCTCGGCTACATTGGGCTGGAGAGCCGGAGGGTCAGTGCCACAGGGCCCCAGCACACAGGTGCCAGGAACCAGCAGAGCCAGGCAAGCAGTCAGCATGGGTTCGGGGTGCCAGCCCCTCAGCTACTTGCTGAGGGAGGGGCCGGCTGTGCTCTCTAAGCTGTCAGCATCCCCTGCGGCCGGGCTGGCTGGCGGGGGCAGGCCTTGGGCGGGTGGCATGGGATGGTCTCTTATTCTCTTCTGTCCTCTTCTCTCCTGTGGCTGCCTCGGCCCCTCCCTTCCTGTTTCCTTTCTCTAAGGATGGCAGGTGCCGCTGCCCAGGGGTGAGCGGCGTTTGCTTGTCCTCTTGCGCGGTGTGGCAGGTTGAAGGCACAGCAGCCCTGGTACCTGCCTGCAGGACGGGTCTGCATGACTGGGTTGTAGCTGGGCACATTGGGCTAGGAGGGGCAGTGGTGGGACAGAGTCCCACTGTTCTGCCCGTGCCCACCCCAGCACAGTCCTGCCTGGGCCCGTGGCGTGAGGGGCGTGCTGCAGGCTGAGCCCAGGCATCTCACAGGCACCGTGGACATGGCGGGCCTGGGCTCACGCCCCGCTGGTACCCAAACACTGGACCTGGCGACAGCTCAGTCTACGGAAAAGAGCCAGCCTGGATGGCTGCGGTCGTGGAGAGTGACCCCAGGAGGCCTGGAGCAGGCCAGGCCAGATCAGTTTCTAAGAAACTCACCCATCCCCCTCATCCTGGAGCACCAGGAAGATGCCTACCGGGGGCCCTGGAGCCACATGCTGTGCTGGGCCTGAGGCTGCTGGCCATGGGGCTCTGCGTGTGGGGAGGAGGCCCCCACAGGGCCTGGCCACACACTGGGCTCTGAGGGCCCCCAGAGGGGCTCCAGGGTGAGGTCAACAGGCCAGGAAGCCTTGGGGCTCAGGGCCTTTAGCAGAGAGTCTACCTGGGAAGAGAGCAAAGCTGGGGGCCTGCTGCCCCACCCCAGCTGAGTCATCACTCTGCCTTGTGACCCGCAGGTCCCGGTCCATCAGTGGCGCCTCCTCAGGCCTTTCCACGAGTCCACTCAGCAGCCCCCGGGTGAGTGAGCCCCACCCTGCCCATCTCAGGCTTGAGGCCAGGGTTCTGGAAATAAAAAGGCCCTGACCCAACCCTTGTCAGCCAGGGTGTGCCCGAGGGAGGGCAGGGCCTCTGCAGAGCTCGGGAAGCACCGCTCCCCTCACAGGCTGGCCGGGGAGGCGCCTGCACTGCTCGCCTGGGGCTGGGGCTGGGGCGCCGCCTGCTGCCAGGGCCTCCCTGGCTGCTGCTGCACGGCGGGGCTGCTCTTGCTAACTGCACGTCTTTTTGTTTTGTTTTGTTTGTTTTCTCGTATGTCATTTGTTTTCTTTTATGGCAAATCCCCCACCCCCATGCCTGCCTGTCCCCAACCCCGTGGTCCCACCTCGGTGGTCCTGCCCAATTGTGTCTTTCTGGTTCTCTGGGTGCCGTGTGCATGCGTGGGTGGGCGCGGGACCTGGGGTGTATGTGCGTGCCCTGTGGCTGTCCGCTCTCACTACCTCCTGCTCGCTCTCTGCGTCTCCTGTAGCCGATTAGAAAGTTTGTCCTGCCCCCCCCACCCCCTGAGCTGCCCTTCGTGGCCTGCTCCCTGGCCACCTCCGTGGAGCCTGAAGCCTGTCGGAGCGCCTCGCGGGCTGGACACATCCTTCCTCCGCAGGCCGCCCCACGGCCCAACCCCAAGACCCAGACCTTGCCGTGCAAGGCCAAGCTGACTGACAAGCCGCTGCAGGGCACCAAGTCCAACCCACTCCCCGC
>NW_006203871.1:239154-241016 GCF_000334495.1 Tupaia belangeri chinensis
CCAAGTCCAACCCACTCCCAGCCGGCTCCCAGGCTCGGCCTCCTGCCACCATCCTTGGCCCTCAGCTGGCCCTGTCCCCAGGCCCACCTGCCCTGCCGGCCCCCACCCGGCCGCCACCCACTGGCACTGAACCAAACACCAAATCTGTCCCCACCATACAGGTGACCCCTCACCCCTCACCGAGGGGCAGTCCCCTTCCTACCCCCAAGGGGACGCCTGTCCACACGCCAAAGGAGAGCCCGGCTGGCACACCCAACCCCACGCCGCCATCCAGCCCCAGTGTCGGAGGGGTGCCGTGGAGGACACGGCTCAACTCTATCAAGAACAGCTTCCTGGGCTCACCTCGCTTCCACCGCCGGAAACTGCAAGGTGAGCACCTGCTGGGGAGGTGCCAGGGCCAGGCTTGGGTGAGGGGCAGAGGCTGCAAGGTGAGCCCTCTGGGTGCCTGGTGTTGGCAGAATCTGTGGGCTGCTGGACGTGCACTGGCAGCCTCGGTCAGGTCTGCCCTCCCTCCACGGCCACCCTGCCCGAGCACCAGGCCGCAGCCTGGATGCAGTAGGCCCACAGGCTGGCTCAGCACTCTGGATGTGCATGTGCTTTGTAGGCTGCCAGCCACACACACGCGGGTGCGCCTGTCTGTCTGTTTGGGGTCGAATGCACATGGAAAGTCATGTGAGTGCTGATGGCCAGGAAGCCGTTGGGCAGCCTGTCGGTGTGCCAAGTGCCACGGGCCCCTTGGCACTGCCCTCTGGAGCTGGGGCTGGCTGGAGACCTGAGAAGGCACAGCCAACTTCAGCACTAGAGGCCAGGACAGCTCCCTGCTGCTGGGAGCCCTGCTGCCAGCAGGGCCTCTTTAAGTGGCTAGGCTGTCCCCTGGGGGAGGTGGGTGGGACTGAGGACCCCAGCCTCAGCGTTGGATGATTGTAGCGAAGGAAGAGAGTGGTTACCATGCCTTCTCTCTCTGTCCATCTACATGTACAGTTCCGACGCCAGAGGAGATGTCCAACCTGACCCCAGAATCATCTCCAGAGTAAGTGGCCCCTGCTTCAGACACCAGGCTAGTGTGGGAGAAGGTAGGGCCCTTCCCACATGGCAGGGTGGCACTGGGGGCAGTGGCCAGGCGGTCAGTCTGCCACACCTTCTACCTCACACAGGGCCTGCTGGGCCACTGAGTCACCATGATTCTGAATGCCGGCAGTGTAGGGGAAGGCAGTGGAGGAGCTCAGCTCTGCTCCAAAGCCACGGCCCTGGGAGGGAAGCCTAGAGGGGATGAGGGCCAGTGAAGAGTGTTCCAGAGGCCAGTGCAGGAAGGGTGGTCTCAAAGGGAAACACTGCCTATGTGGAGCAGGGCACAGCCGCAGGCCAGCAGTACATGTGTGTGCTCAGGGAGGGCAGGTGGCCAAGGCGGCACCGATGGAACTGAGAGGATGGAAGAGCAGGGTGAGCAAGCCCAGTCCAGCTGAGCCCCTGAGATCTCAACTCACTGGTGTGCACGAGGAAGCCGTGGAAGGCAGTGTTCGGCAGAGCTGCACTGGCGCCCCAGATACTGCACTAACGTGCCCTGTGCCGGCGGCCCAATTGCAGGCACCTGGGGTGAAGGCAGCTCCTGCTCACGTGCAGGCTCCCTCTGCTTTGCGCAGTGGCCTGTCACTGGTAACTGGTGGAGTCCACGTGTAAAAATGCAGCATGGAGCCCATGTAGGCCAGGGGCCAGCCTGGAGCTGTTAGGGCCTCACACACGTGGCCTTGGCAGGCAGCATCAAGCTGGATGTTGACAAGAGAGGGACTTCAGCATGTCATTGGCTCTAAGCAAGCCCCCCCCCCCCCCCCCCCCTCGGGCAGACTCCTCCGCACACCCCCCGC
>NW_006203871.1:241046-246867 GCF_000334495.1 Tupaia belangeri chinensis
CGTCAGGAGGCAGCTTGCTCTGGCCAGTCCCGGCAGGAGTGGTGTCTCCAGCCGCAGCCCAGGATGAGTAATGAGTTGGGCTTTCTGTGCTACTTTGAGGCCGCCTCTCTGGGTGTCCAGGTAGCAAGTCCTGAACTATTGGGCTTGAGAACTTCGTAATCACACAAATAGGCCCCAAAGCTGCAGTTTCTGCTACTGTCAAAAGCTTTCAGAGAATAGTTAGAAGAATAGCCACAGTAGCTTGCATGCAGTCAAGACCCTAGCTCATACTCGAGACTCCCTGGATTCCTCTTCCCTCCCAGCGTGCACAGTGACCCTGGCAGCCCAGCACCGTCCCCCGGCAAACATCCGTCCTTGTTGAAATGTCCCTCCCACTGTTGCTGCCGGCACCAGTCAGTTCTTGGAGTCAGAACCGGGAAGGTGTCTGTGTGCATATGGTGTGTGTGGATGTTTTAGGAACTGCTCATGCACTTGAGATGTCGGGGCTGCCAGGCTGGAGATCTCGGTGAGCCGGTGCTGCCTTGAGTCTGAAATCTGCTGGCCACAGGTTGCAAGCTCAGGCGTGAGTTCCACGTAGCAGTCCTGAAGAGAATTTTTTTTCGCCAGGAAATCAGTCTTTTTTCTTTTCTTTTTTTTTTTTTTAAGAATTACTTAATTTTACTTATTCATTCCTTTATTTTAATTTGATGAGAGAGAGAAAGTGAGAAAGCAAGCCACCAGGTCCAGGACTCGAATCTTGGTTGGCCATGTGGGAGTGTCCAGAGCCTTAACCACCATGCCACCTGCTGGCCTTTATTCTTATAAAGCTGTGTCAGCTAGTCAGTGAGGCCCACCCACATGGGGGAGGGGTTGCTGCTCTACTCAAAGACCAGACTTAGAAGTTATTCTCATAGGGACCAGCAGATGGCGTAATGGTTACGTCGCTGGACTTCCACCTATTCGACCCATGGTTTGAGTCCTGGAACTCACACCAGGTGCATATGCGTGCGTGCCCAAGATCCTGAGAGAATGGAGAATGGAGAAGGGATTGCCGTGTGGCCATCCCCCCGGGGTGTGTGTGTGTGATCTCTTGCTTTCTCTTGGTTTCTCTGGCAAGCATATAAAAAAACTCTCTAAAAAAATTATAAAGAATTAATCTCACTAAGAATGCCTTCACAGCAATGTCCAGGCTGTTGTTTGGCCCAGCCAAGTGGACACAGAGCTCACAGTAGAGGCCCGTTGTTACTTGCCTCTGGCCTCTCTGGGTCACTTAGGCTTCTCTCAGATACACGACTGTTCTTTTTTTCTTTTTTAGAGGGAGATTTTTGCCATGGGGTGCATGTGCTCACCAGAGAGCCAGAAAGTGAGAAATCACGCCCCAGGGGGATAGACACACCGTAATCCCTTCTTTTCCAATCTCCTCTCCAGATCATGGGCATATACACTTGCACCCGGTATGAGTTTAAAGCCACCAGGTCTGGGACTGGAGCCGTGGTCAACCATAGGGAAGTCCAGCGACATAGCCATTATGCTAGTTGCTGGTTCCCATGACTGTTCTTGCCAGATGCCACAGCACTGGGTTCCAGAATGCCACAGTTCACATGTTACTTGTGTTTTCTCTATCTTCATCTCATCTGTGGTTTGTAGCTCTACATGCCCGGCCATGCTGCAACTGGTCGACAAACATCCCCTGAACTTCCTGGCACCAGGCTCTGGTGTGGGTGCCAGGCTGAGGCTGGGATGGGAACCGGCTCTTGGGAGCTTCAAACAGAGATCAGGTGGCCAACCAGAGAGAGGCAAGATATTGAAAAAACAAAAACAAAAACAAAACAAAGATGGTCAAGCAGTGGTGGGGTGCTGTTCCCTCTGACTGCTGTCAAGACTCCTGGGCTACCTGAAAGCCAACTCCAGCTGACAGGAACACAGGGGCTTAGGGGAGAGACCGTTTATGCTCCCAAATTGCCACAGTGATCAAAGAACCAGCTCTGGGAATTGGCAGGGACAGGGGAAGGTACCCAACTGGAGAGGTGGCTGGTGCACACTGCACATCAGCTCAGAGTGGGGGCACTGCCACACCCCAGAGCCCCTAGCCCATCCTGCCATGCTGCAGTCCCGCCTGGACACACACATGGCTGCCAAGACCACTGCCCCTGGGTCCTGACCTCTTTGCATCACTGCCCCCCAGTTCAAGAGGGGCCCTTGGTGGAACCAGCAGTTAGCGTAATGGCTACATTGCTGGACTCTCATGTAGTCGACCGCAGTTCGCATCCTGGATCCGGTGGCTTAAAACTCACGCTGGGCACGTGTGCGTGTGTGCCCAAGATCCCGAGAGGAGAATGGAGGAGAAGGGATTGCTGTGTGACCATCCCTCCTGGGGGGTGATTTCTCGCTTTCTGTCTCTACGTTTGTCTCTGTCTGTCTGGCGAGTGCACACGCCCTATAGCAAAAACCTCCCCCCCCCCAAAAAAAAAGAGGGCCGTTGGATTGGCATTGTGTCTGTACTGCTAGGGAGGGAGGAGAAAGGCTGCCACTCTCAGCAGTTGCCGTGTGATGAATCACCGCGCTTAGCGTTAACAGCACGTGTATCGCATCTCAGTGTCTGTGGGCCAGGAACCAGGCACAGCCTCACTGGACTCTGCTTTAGGGTCTCGCAAGGCTGTAGTCGGGGTGTCACAGGACTGCGGCCATATCAGGGCTGAACTCCAGAGAATCTGCTTCCACGCTGCCATGGTGATGGGCAGAATTTGGGTCCTGGCAGCTGTTGGGGGGAGGACCACCAGTCACACCGGTCGCCATCAGAAGCGATGTCCATCACCTTTGCTGAATTCTAGCAGTCAGAAGCAAGGCCCAGCCCACGCCTGCCTCAAGGAGGGGGACCTGCCAGATGTAACCCCAGGGTCGGGCTGCCTTTCCTGCTGGTGTTTCCAACCTCAGAGGGCATTTCCAGGTTTAGGAAAGGATGGCAAATAAAGGGTGGTGACCTGGAGTGGGGTGCAGCCAGGGTTGGGGTGGCACAGGGACAGGTACAGTGAGGCCTGCTCAGGACGGTGGCAGGAGGGCTTTTGCTGGGTGCTGTGTTAGGCTGAGGAAATAACACCATGGTAGGAAGTGAGTTGTGTTGCCAGGCCTAAAATATCACACTATGGGCCAGCCCGTGCCATGCTGGTGAAGGCTCTGGATCCTACGTGGACTGTGTAGTTCGAGTCCTGGAACCGGTGGCTTGAAAAACACACCAGGCACATGTGTGTGCATATTGTGCAAAATCCTGATAGGAGGGAGATGAAGGAGAAGGGATTGTGGTGTGACCATTCCCCATGGGGTACTTTCTCGCTCCCCCCCCCCGCCCTGTGTCCCCCTGGTAAGCACACATGCCTTTAAAAAAAAGCCACATCAGCCCTGAACAGGGACAGCCCTCTGCTCCGGTGTCTTGGGGCCTGAGGTCTCTGTGGCTATGGGGGATTCTGGGCGGACTCTCCCCTGATCGGCTGGCCTGGGCTGGAGCAGCAAGGAAGCAGGTAGCCACTGCTTCTAGGATGGCCAGGAGGCACAGTGGCCACTCTCTGCACCTTCTGTCCGACATCAATGCCCATGTACGGTGCCCTGGACTCCCAGCACCGGGCTCAGTCACCTCTGCTGGAACACTGAAGGTCACTGCAGAGCAAGTTATTCCAAACCCGGAGACTTCAACAGAAACACAGCGAGAGCTCAGCACTCCCACCTCCTTCCCTTCCAGGCTGGACTTCCAACCACAGTCTGGACACAGCTCTGGGTGGTGAACGAGTACTGGTGAGGGCCAGGAACACAGAGTGGCAGGGCTCAGGCTGGAGTTAAGAGTCACAGTTAGAGCTGGGGTTAGGGGTTAGTGGGTTCTAGGTTTGGGGCAGGGTGAGCCTTTGGGCCTTGGGGTCTTGTTAGGCCTATGGAGTGAGCTGGTCCCACTCTGCAGGAATTGACTCTGCTGTCCCAGCCTCAACCAGAGGGAGGCAGGGTGTGCACAAGCTGGGACTCACTGTTCCTAACGGCTGCCGTCCCCCACCCCCAGGCTGGCCAAGAAGTCCTGGTTTGGGAACTTCATCAACCTCGAGAAGGAGGAGCAGATCTTCGTAGTCATCAAAGACAAGCCGCTGAGTTCCATCAAGGCTGACATCGTGCACGCCTTCCTTTCGGTGAGGCCATGGTGCGGTAGCAGGGCGCCTACCCTGTACCCCATGGCCCAGGCCCGGCCTCGGCCTTTCTCCCTCCCGCCCAGGCCAGGGCACAGGGTCACTACACACCTAGGGCCTACGGATTATAGTTGTTAGGATCCTAATATGTTGGAGGCGCAGCATCTTGAGCACTCAGCCTGGCTGTGGGGTGGGCCGTGGTGGAGCGGGCTCTGGGGCAGCATCAGCCTTGTTGGGGTACACGTTCCTGAGACCAGAGGTGGAGCATGGCTGTCACACCAATTGAGAGGAGGGAAGGGATGGTGAACATGAGAGGCTGTGACCCTGTGGGCCCTGTGGGGGTGTGCTGCCCCTTGGTTGACACCCCTGAGGCCTTTAGGCCCTGTCTACCTCAGCTCTCATCCTGTCCACTGAAGCCACGGGGCTCTCCATGGGAGTGGGCCACATTCTGTGTCTCGGTTGGGTTCCATTTTTCTTTGCTGAGGAACTCTGGGTTACAAGAAGCCTTGTGGTCTCTTGAACACAGGGACTGGCCTCGGCCCCTGTGGACACTGCTGTGTCCTTTAAAGCACTGCCACTCTGGCTGCAGCTCAGGTCCCCTCAGCGTTGTGGAGACAGCTCAGAGGCCCTGCCAGAGCGGGCACAGTGCCAGCAGAGCAGGTGGCACCTCAGGCTGGAGATGGACTCCTGGTCTTCTGGGGTCTCTGCAGCAGCCCCCAGCTCCTGCCCGCCGCCTGGTAGCCTCCACCAGCCACCCGGCCTGTACCCTTCTTCCTGTCTCCTGTCCCCCATCCCCTTCATACTCCACCAGTGCCCTCCACCCCCACACAATGCCAGCCCACGAAGCTGACGGTGCCCTCGTGAGTGGCAGGACCCGGGAACTGGGGACCTGGAGTTCCTGTCATGCTGCCCCCTGCTGTGCAGCCCACGTGGCCAGTGTGCAGTGCAGGGACAGCCGCCCGAAAAGTGCCTGGTCTCAGGAAGACCCTAGGCCGAGGGCACTGTCCCTGTAAGCTGAAGGCTCCAACAACTCCCCAGACTCCCCCATCAGCTCTGCCCCTGACCCATAAACTTGGGCCGCACAGGATGTCTTTCCTGACCTTCCGGTTCCTCTGGCAGCACCCTGACCACTGCATCTACACCGTCTTCCCTCTGTCCTACCTTGGGTTCAGTGTGCCTAAGAAATCGCCAGGTGGAAGCTCCACATGGTTTGCCCCCTGGGCTTCCGGAGCTCTGGAGGGCGGGCCCTGAGAGGGCACGCCTCTCCGAAGCTGGACCGTCTTGTGTCTACACCACACCCATTTCGCAGGTCTGGACATAGGGCTCGGAGAGCTCAGCACGGGCTCTGCTCATGGCTCGCGCACAGCAGAGCTGGCTTGCCTTGGCCGCCTGCTGGAGGGCCAGGATGGGAATGGCGTCTGCGAGGCGGTCCCACTCACGCCTGCCTCCTGCTCCCTGCAGATCCCCAGCCTCAGCCACAGTGTCATCTCCCAGACGAGCTTCCGGGCCGAGTACAAGGCCACAGGGGGCCCAGCTGTGTTCCAGAAACCAGTGAAGTTCCAAGTGGATATCACCTACACCGAGGGCGGCGAGGCACAGAAGGAGAATGGCATCTACTCTGTCACCTTCACCCTGCTCTCAGGTGAGTTTTCTGGCACGGGGGGTGGGGTGGGGGGCTT
>NW_006203871.1:247636-248052 GCF_000334495.1 Tupaia belangeri chinensis
GCTTGGGGCCCAGCCTGTCCAGGGACCTAATGCCTGTCTTCCCCAGGCCCGAGCCGCCGCTTCAAGAGGGTGGTAGAGACCATCCAGGCCCAGCTGCTGAGCACACACGACCAGCCATCAGCCCAGCACTTGTCAGGTGAGGCACGGGCCCAGCACCCCTGTGGCCGGCAATTGGGCACGGCCACCTGGTGCCACATGGACGGGAGGCACGAGGACCGGGTGCAGCCTCCCGGCCCCCTCTGATGGCTGCCCCACCTCTCTGGCCGAGCTCTTGCCGCACCCCTCAGGGAGCAGGCCCCTCCCCAGGCACAGCGGCCCGGCCAGCCTCTGCACACCAGGGACATAGGGCCCGCCGCACCGCACTGAAAGGCGCCTCTTGTCCACCGTAGAACCCCCCCCGCCAGCGCCAGGACTCA
>NW_006203871.1:248078-251538 GCF_000334495.1 Tupaia belangeri chinensis
AGGTGGCCACCAGCTACGAGAGTAGCCTCTGACGCTGGCAGGTAAGGTGTCCGGCCGCTGCCGGGGAGGGAGGGGCTGTGGGCAGGTCGAGGGGGCTACAGCCGGCAAAAGCCAGGCTGCCCTGAGAAGGGTGCCCCATGCCCACTCATATGTCCTGGCCCTGGACAGGCCAAGCGGGCCCAGCTCCCAGACAGACAGCCCTTTTGCAGGGCAGCCAGTACTGGGTGGCTGAGCAGGCCCTGGGAGAATAGTGAGCCAGGCCCTGCCCCCGTGGGGCTTCACTCTGACAGTGAGGCCGCCCACTCTCCCTGCCTTGAGCAGGAGGGCACCCCTCTCCCTGCCTTGAGCAGGACCTTGAGGGATTGAGGCCCCCAGTCAAAGGGGCCTCAGGGGAGAGGGCTGCTTAGGCCTGATGCTAATGGGGCCTAGGTCCCTGAGGGCCTTGGCGTTTGGCATCTGGCAGGGAGAGGCCATACCTGCTTGCCTGGGTCCCACGTACAGGCCAGCCAGGGCAGGGTGCATGAGCTGTGGTCTTAGCGAGGGTGTGCGGATGTGCATCTGAGCAGTGTGTGGCATGCGGGTCCCTGCGAGTCATGTGAGGGGTTTGAGGTCTGGGGGAACACAAGGCCTAGCCTAAGTCCAACCCCTACAAGCTTCCGGGTCACCGGGCCGTTCACACTGCCTGTCGTGTCCACAGCTGTGGGGCCTGTTAGAGTCACCTGCGTGCTTCCACATAGGGCCCCGGAGGCCAGAGCTGGCCCCACCTGTCCATTCCTGCCCCGCTGTCCTCGTTCCATCCTCATCCCATCACCTGCGGATGCTCTCCCAGCTTGTGTGCCATTGCCAACCACCCTGGCCCTAACCAGGCCCCAGTGAGGAGCGGCTAGCTCTCCTGGCCTTGGGAGCCTGGTGGGCACTGAGGACAGAGCAGGAGCCATCCTCGAGGCGGCAGGGACACAGGCCTAGCATTCTAGGGCCACTTCCCTGTGGCAGCAGGTTGTACCACCAGCCTGTGGTGGCCTCTAGCTCCCTGAACCTTGAAACCTCCATCTTCAAGCAAAGCAGCACTGAGAGGAAGGAACAGGCTGGGGAACGACAGGGCCAAAGAAGGAGGCTGAGACCAGGCCTGGTGTGCTGCGTGGGGTGGTCCTGGGCCAGTCCTCTGCTCCCGGCTGGGCTGTGGACACACTCGCCTTACCTTAGAGGTCGCCGGCCCTGATCTCTGAGCTCTGTCCTGAGACCTTGGGTATCCACTCTGGGCACTGTCTCCCTTTGGGCCTGGGGAGCCTAGCCTGTCCCACCATCATCCCCAGCCATTGCTCTCCCTGTGCCCAGCCCTCCCCAGCACCCTCCTTTCTATGCTGGACACGCGTGAGCCCCTGAGAGGGTGGCGTGAAGCCGGCTCCCCAGGAACTGGCAGCCACCCTGATGGGAGAGAGGTGGAGCAGGCCATGAGCGGCGGGAGGCTTGCCCTGCCCTGTCATGCCCCAGAGAGGGCCATGGGCCCCTGCCTCAGGCCCAGCAGGGGCTTGGTCAGAGGGGACAGGCAAGACGTGCCAAGAGGAGCTAAGTGGCAGTGAGGATGTATAGGTGGCTAGTGTAAACCAGGCCAGAGCAGTCTTTCTTCTCAACCCAGGGAAGACAGTGGAGATGGGCGACACAGACCCAAGAAACCAGCCAAGTCCAGCCTTTACCCTCTGGCTGCTGGAGGACCCTCCAGTGCCTGCCTCCTTCCCTCCTTCCCCCTCTAAGCTCCACTCAAGGCACAGCTCTGCCCTTTCCTGGGGCACCCCCAATCAGCCCTGTCCCTGCTCTGAGCCCCACCCTGCTCCAGGCAGGTCTGCTCCTTTTGGGGCCCCTCCAGCCAGAGCCCTGGCCTTCTTCTGGCCATGCCCTAATGGGCCTCATCCACTCCCGGCTCTACCCTTGCCAGGGCCGCCCACTCCCCTGGTCTGGCCATAGGCTGCGAGCAGCCTTTTTCACTCTCTCCCTCCCTCTCTCCATTCTGTGCTCCAGACACCACTAACTGTATGGAAATGATGACAGGGCGGCTTTCCAAATGTGGTAAGAATCCCTCACGCTCACCTGCCGCCTCAGCCTGCCGCCCCCACTGCTCACCCCACAGCCTGCTCAGCTGGCTCCACTCCTACCACCCCTGGGGTGTCCTGGGTTCCCGAAGTAAACGTAGGCACCTGCTGGCCCAGTCACCCCAACCCCCACCTTCCGCCAGGGCCAGCCTTGACTGCTCACTGCCCCCAACCCCCATCTGTGCAGGCCAGGAGGGACCCCAAGCCTTGGAGCTGAAATGGGCCCCACATCCAAGGGCAGTGAGGGCCCCTGTGCAGTCTGGCCTGGAGTCAGGCTGGACTCCAGTCCTTGGGCAGGGAGAGGAGGGGGTCCCACAGAGCTCTGGGCTCAGGTGGGGTGAGGCTTTCCAAGGAGAGTTGAAGCCCTTGTTGGGCCCCTGGGTAGTGAGCACAGGCCTAGGGTGGGGGGACCGTTTCTGCCCATTCCTCCTCCTCTCTGGGGCCAGGGCCATGACTAGCTGCCTTCCCCAGCCTGCCCTCCATGCCTGCGCCCCCCGTGCCTGTCTGCCCATTTGTCCATCTGTCTGTCTGCTGCTGAGCTCCATGTCCACTCTGGCCAGGGCTGGGCTCTGGGTCTTTGGGGGGGTGTGGCAGGCACACCCTGTCCCCTCCTTCTGCTGGACATTGGCTCCAGGCTTCCCACCCCAGAGCAGGCTTCTGCAGGAAGGCAGCAGCTGACCCCGAGGTCCTGCTCAAACTTGGGGACCCTGGCAGGTCCTGGTCTTTCCACCTCTGTCCCGAGTTGGAGTCAACCACCCCCCGTGAGGCTGGGAGGGAGTGATGGGCCTGGGGCGTCAGGTCAGGCCTGGTGAGGGAGGGGTCTTATCACCTGCCCTGAGCTTCATTCAACAGGAGCCCCGGTTTTTGCAGCAGCTCAGGGGGGGTCTCAGGCCCCCAGCGCCACAGCACTGGCCCTCCCGCTGCACAGCCGGGCACGCAGGGACCCATGCGCCTGCCCACCCTGCTTGCTGCCCGCCCTGCCCCATCTCAGACTTCATCTCGTTGGGTTTTTCTTTCTCTGTTCAAGGCCCCTACGTTCATTTGTTTGTTTGTTCTCTTTCTCTCTCCTTCCCTCCCTTCCTCTTTCTCTCCCTCTTTTCCTTTTTTTTCTCTTTTTTTTTGTCTTCTGTTCTGTGTACCCAGGCAGCCCATTGAGTAACTTCTTTGACGTAATTAAACAACTTTTTTCAGACGAGAAGAATGGGCAGGCGGCCCAGGCCCCCAGCACGCCCGCCAAGCGGAGTGCCCATGGCCCACTTGGCGACTCCGAGGCCATGGGCCCCGGCACTGCAGGGGACGCCGAGTACCCGACGGGCAAGGACATGGCCAAGATGGGGCCGCCCGCTGCCCGCCGAGAGCAGCCTTAGAAACTA
>NW_006203871.1:252538-257590 GCF_000334495.1 Tupaia belangeri chinensis
GGACATGGCCAAGATGGGGCCGCCCGCTGCCCGCCGCGAGCAGCCTTAGACACTAGCCCCCTCCCCAAGCACAGCACTGACGCGGCCGCCCGCCGCCGCCGCCCTGTGTGGACCCAGGGCTGCCCACCAGCCCAGACTGTTGTCCCGAGGCCTGGGAGGAAAGGAAAGGGGCACAGGGCCGTGGCCTGTGGGCTGGGCCGCGTGCTCGCTCCCTTTCCTCTCTTGCTGTCTCTGTCTCTGCCTGTCTCTGACGACGTCGCTTGTTTCCGCTCTGATACCAGGAATTATCCCGAAAAGTTAACATGTCACCTCTGCGAGGCCGGCCTCTGCACTCCGCACCGGACACTGGCTGACAGAAGGCAGCTGCTGCGGACCCGCCACCCGCCTGTCTACCACCTGCCCCCGAGGGGCAGCTCTCGCATGGCCCCAGGAGGAGGCCCGGCTCCGAAGGGAAGCCTCCTCCAGCCTCATCGACCCAGGCTCCTGGTGACCAGACCCTTCTGGAGGACCAGCCTGGCCAGCTGGCCTTCCTGGGGGGAGTGGGCAATGTGGCAGGAACAGACCTCGGACACCTGCCTTGTCCACTGGAGCCGTCTCCTGCGGGCCCTTGTGCCCCTGCGCCCTGGCCACACCGTCTCCATCTGCACCTCGCCCTCACCAGGGCCGCTGTCCTGCCTCGTCTGCTCCCGTTTTTCCCTCGGCTTATTTGGAGGCTGTAGGGCGCTCCTGGCTTTGACATTCCTCACCGGCCGAGGTGCAAACAGAGACCGCAGGAACAGAGCAGCTGCCGATCGGGGCTGGCCAGGCTGTTGGGGCTGGGCTGAATCAGTATTATTTATTTGTTGTTTTAATTTATTGAGTTTCTTTACTTCTCTGTTCAGGGAAGGGGCGGCAGCAGTACCTCCTGCCGCCTGTCTGTGTGTCTTGGGCAGGGTGGGGGCCACCGCCTTTCTGTGTGTCTTGGGCAGGGTGGGGTCCAGAGCCAAGGTGCCCTCTGAGGACAGAGCTGGGCGGGGCAGCGGGGGGCCGGCCGGTGGGTGCAGCACCGGCAAGCTACTGTAAACTTTAAAGAATTCCTGCAAGATATTTTTATAAACTTTTTTTTCTTGGTTGTTTTTGGAAAAGGGTGTGGGGGTGGGGGAGCCGCTGGGGCAGGGCTAGATTCTGTGTTTCAGTTCCTCGCTCTTGGTTATTTCTGTATACATATACATATATATATATATTTAAAGAACGACGCGGCTAGCTTCATCCCGGGTTCTGTTTTATTACTGTGTAGAAGCAGCTCCAGTCAGTCTGGGGCTCAGGGGAGGGCACTGTCCCAGAGCAGCTCAGAACGCCACCGGCGACAGCACCACCCCGTGCCCCTCCGCCCAGGCCCAGGCTGCGGGCACTCGGTTTTGCTTCCAAGAGTGAAGGGGCAGGAGGAAGGCCTGAACCGGCCCCCACCCACACACAGGATGGCAGGAGCACCACGGGCTTTTTTATTAAAATGAAAAAAGTTTAAAAAAAAGGAAAAAAACAAAATTAAAGGACAGCAAGAGTCAGCGGCATCCCTCTGCAGCGTGTCCCTCCTGTACACAGTGAGGCTGAAGGGTCCAGGGCCGCCTGGGCAGGGGGCTGGCAGGCTCACCCTGCGCACTGCCCGCCACCCGCTGCCAGGCAACTCCACCTGGCTTCATCCTCATCTCCGGCTTCGGTTTGTGTTCTTTCTGTTCCTGCTGGCCCAGCCCACCCAGGCTGGCTCCGCGAGGCCGTGGGTGCTGCAGGAGGGCCACTGGGCGGGCCAGGCTGGCAGGTGTAATGCATGCCTTTGCTGTGACGAGTCCATTTTGCTTTAGGTGTCTCCCCTGCCTTCCCCTTCCCTTGTGTACAGATTTTAATGCTTCTGTTACATTAACCCTCTACCACAGGCTGGGATTATTTCTATACATAAGAAAAATTAAACACCTATAACAGCAAAAGCCACACAGTACAAGCAGGAAGGGGCTTATCCATGGAGACAGAGGATACTGAAAGCAATACCTCTCGTTAGCCTTCTCCTTTTGTACTTCGGACACACGCGGACTCACGCAGACGTCACGGAAATGGACAAGCCCCATCCAGTGTACCCCTGTCAAATAACTGTGAGCAACTTCAGTTCCAGAACAATAAATTCCTTCAGTAAAGACATCCGACGCAAGGTCTCCATCCAGGTGGGCGGGCGTGGGCCGGGCTCTGGGACCACCCAAAATGGCTCTAGCCCCTAATGTGTGGCCTCTGGGCTCTGCCAAGTTTGGATGGTGCTGCATTCTGCCTGGCTGGAGAATGAACCCCTGTGTGGGGTCCAGGGTCTGAGTCTACTTGTCACATGTTGGGGCTGTCACCACAGCTGCCCCCAGCCTGCGGGAATACCACATTTGGGGCCGGGGGAAGAGTGAGGCTGGGCCACATGGAAAGGTCACTCAGGGCACAGAGCTGCTCAGAAAGCTCTGTCCCCTGCCACATTACAGTAGTTCTGCTGCCACTCCAAGACCAGCACAAGGTCACTCCAGCACCTGGGCTTTTTCCTGGAGAATGAACCTTTCCATTCCTTTCTTGGGAAGAGTCTGGAAGGGGCAAAATGACCTAGCCCTGGAAACAAGGGGTTGAGGCTGATAGGCAGCTCAGGCCTACCATGGAGGGCAGCCAGAGCCGATATGGGCCTAGTCACCCCCTGCTGCTATGGCATCAAGGATGGGCCAGCCCCAGAGTCATGGAGCTCCCAGTCCACGTTTGAAGGGTAGGTCCTGAGTCCACCACAGCCTGAGGACAGGTGAGGCACAATCCTCAGCAAGGGGCCATCCAGAGGCTACCTCGCATGGAGCTGCCTAGCCTCTACCACACTGCTCCCTCACGTGAAAGGACCCAGGCATGGTGGTCTGTGTCTGTGGCAGGGCCTGACAGCCCCCAGCCAGCTAGCTGTAGAGCGGCCATGTGCCATGGCATACTGACATTTGGCTGAGTGACTGGGGGGAGCAGGAGTGTCGGGATGCTGCAGGTGTCAGTAGCATCCCTCCACTCCTCTCACTGACAACCCAGAGTCCTTCCCGACATACTACACTTCTCCTGGGGGTGGAGCTGCCCCTGGTGAGAACTGATGTTCTAGGGGTCCAGCTTCCAACTTCTGCACCATCCTGCCGGAGCTCAGAGCTAGGGGGCTCCACAGCATAACAGCTACTTCCAAGGTGGGCTCAAAGCCAGGACAAGCGCAGTCTGTGAGGTGAAGGGGGGCCTGCCCAGTTCTTGATATCCTCTTCCACCCTCAAGGGGTGGGGAGGCCAAGGGGCCAGGCTCAGCTGCAGCCATAGCTCCTGCCACCTCCCAGTCAATGCTAGCGTAAAACCAGGTTGAGGAAGGAATGTCGCCACAGCTCAGCAAGGCTGGTGATAATCAGTCCTTGCAGACCCAGGCTGCTGGCCATGAGTAGGAAGTCGTCCTGCTTTCTGCCCTGAGGGTCATCTAACCTGGCTCTCTAGTCGCCTGCAGTCTGAAGCCAGCCTGAATGGGCACATGACTGAAGTCCCAAAAGAAACACGTCCACCCAACCCATCTGCACACCACCACACCCTGTGGCTCAAGAAGGGCCAGTTCCCACAGCCCCATTCCCGACACTAGGCTCACTTGGTTGTAAGTAACAGAAGCCAAAGCACACTAAGTCAAAAACTGTTAATTTTTTATATGAGAAATAAATACATAAGGCCTTTCTATGTGCCAGACGCTTTTCTGAGCACTCTACACTGAATGTGAAGCCAATGGGTTCTCACGCTATTCTCATGAAGAAATAGGGACTGAAAGGACTTAGTGGTGGGCCTGACCACCACAGGATGACTTCCACCTGCAGCTCCCAGGAGACTACCTTGATTGGTACATCCTGGGTCAGTGCCTGCGCCTGACTGGTGGGGAGCTGGGGTCCTGAGACAAATCAACTCTGGGGAGCCCATCACAGAACCGCAAGTAGAAGAGTGCCTCCCCAGGGGAGGATGAGCTGGGGGGAGACAGACCCACAGGATGGGGAGTGCCAGCAGGTGGCAACGGATTCACACTGCTCATGGAGAGCCTGCTCCAGGCTTCATCCATGTGCCCAGCTGAGGGGCAGACATACAGACCACTGCCTCCTGAGCTGCTGGTGGAGTTACTGCTGGTGTTACAAGGCCTCAGAACCGGGAAGGTGGATCTTCCAAGTCCTGCAAGCCAAACTCAGGGTGGGGTACTGCAACGGCCCTGCTGGTACCCCACCCCTCATGCAGACAGCACTCCCTGGAGGGCCTGGCTTACTGACGGGTCTGCCTTCCCCTCTCTGTGAGCAATGCCCGGTCTCATACCTCCCCAACCCTTTTCAGTGACTTCTCACCTTCCCCTTCATGTCTTCCCCTCCCTGGCTCCAGTCTACTCCCTACTGTCAACCTGTCTCTCTCTTTTTTTACTGCCAGAAGGTGATGTATTTGCCAAAAAGAGAGGGAGAAAACACCCCCAGTAGGGCATGGTCCTGTTTCTCCCTCCTGTTGGGATTTGGGGAACGTCTGCACATGTATTGGTGTTTTTCTCCCAATCGCCTGGGCTGGAATTTGAACCTGTCATCTGTGTGGGATCCAACTCCAGTAAACACTAGGCAAAGGGGCCAGTCCACCAAGTCTAGGTAGAGTGTATCCTGACTCTGCGAGCCAAGTGCAAGCCTGAGGCTCGGGCAGGACTGCAGGGTCTGTACTGCTAAGTGCCAAGTTCAGGGATCATCTTATGTCCTCAAAGCAACCCTATGAGAGGCTCCATGGCCCACTGTGTAAATATATTCACTTCCTATGTGTACCAAGTTACTACAAACTTTAATGGAAGTTTCGCTGAAAACACAAATATCTTACAGTTCCAGAGTCAAGAACGAGATCGGTCTCACTGAAGCAAATATCACTGGACCAAAACGAAGTGATCAGCAGGGCTTTATTCCTCCTGCAGGCTTGAAGGAATAATTCATTTCCTGTGGTTTCGGCTCTGAGGCAGCCACATTTCTTGGCTTTCCCCTCTCCCCCCCCCCCCCACCCC
>NW_006203871.1:258080-268532 GCF_000334495.1 Tupaia belangeri chinensis
CTTCCAAAGCAGGAAGGTCGGCTGAAGCCTGTGCCTCATCTCCGGTCCTCCCTGGTCCACATTCACACACTTCTGGGGCTACTCTGGGCCCAGTCACTTCTCCATCACACGGCCAGCTGATCAGCAACCTTAATTCCATTTATAATTTTAAGTCCCCTTTGCTATGTTCACAGGTCACAGGGTTCAGGGTGTGGTTCTACTTGGGGGTGAGAGGCATCACAGTCCACCTACCACAGTCTGCACTCTGCGTCCCCCAAGTTCCCAATCCCTCTCACAAAGTGCATGTGTCCCATCCCGAGTTCCCCAAAAGTCTCAACCTGTTACAGCATCAAGCCAAACCCCAACTCTCATTTAAATCTCATCACCTCAAAAGTTCCTACGCTATCATATACATCAGGCATAGGTGAGACACTGGGTATGGTTCATCCTGGAGCAAAATTCCTCTCCATCTGTGGACCTAGAAAACAGCTCATCTGCTTCTAAATCACAACAGCCAGACAGACATGCATTCCATATCTAGATATAGCTATTCCTATTTTAAAAGGAAAACAGGAAAAAAAGTGTGTGTCACTGGTCCTAAGAAACTCAAAGACCAGCTGGGCAACACCACCGAGGCCTGGGAACAAATCTTTTGTTTCAAGGCTCTTCCCACTGCATTCATGCCTCCTCTCATCCTTTATGAAAGACAGCAAGCATTTGCAGCTGCATAGTTTTCTCAGTCTGTTTCCTGCCTGTAGTATTTTGGGGGTCTAGGGAACCAGCAGATGGCACAATGCTTACGTTGCTGAACTCCCACATAGTCGACCATGGTCTGAGTATGGGACCCAGAGTCTTAAAAGTCACACCGGGCGTGAGTGCACAAAATCCTGAGAATAGAGAAGGGATTGTGGCATGGCCATCCTCTCTGGGAGGTGATTTCTTGCTATCTCCCGTTTCTATGTCTCTCCAGTGAGCACACATGCCCTATAGCAAATATCTCTCTACCACTAAATAAATAAATAAATAAAAAGGTATTTGGGAGGTCTGACAGCCTTTCATCTCATCCACTCTCCATCTACTCCAGTCCAAGCTGGTAGAGTCTCTTGCTTTCTCTATTTTGCTATAGGGCACATGCATGCCAGAGAAAGGGGGAAAGTGAGAAAACACCTCCCTGAGAGGGTGGCCGTGCCACAATCCCTTCTCCTTGCTATCTTCTTGGGATTTGGGGTACACATGCACCTGGCATGTTTTTGTTTTGTTTTGTTTTTTGGGTTTTTTTGAGAGGTTTTCACTATAGGGCCCATGCGCTCGCCAGAGAGAGACATAGAGACAGAAAGCGAGAAATCACCCCCCAGGGGGGGTGGTCACACCACAATCCCTTCTCTTCCATTCTCCTCTCGGGATCTTGGGCACGCATGCACATGCGCCCGGCCTGAGTTTTAAGCCACTGGGTCCGGGACACGAACCACGGTCGACTACGTGGGAGTCCAGCGACATAGCCATTACGCTAAATGCTGGTTCCCACCCTTGGCATGTTTTTCAAGCCACCATGTCTGGGACTCAAACTGTGCAGTTGACTATGTGGGACCCAGTCTCTTTAACCACCATGCCACCAGCTGGCCCCAAGCTGGTAGGTTCTGATGATAAAACATTCCCAAGAATTTGTGGGTCTTCTGTGTTTATCAGGAGTTTCATTCAAGACAAAAATCTTGTGCAAAGATCATTCAAAGATAGTCTTCATCTTTGGCTATGGCTTAGATGACTCAGGTTACCTTTTCAGTTTTTCTTTAATTTGCTAGAGACACAGTGTATGTGCTCAGTGGAGAGAGAAGGAAAATGAGAAAGTACTCTTCTGGGGATGGGTGGCCATGCTGTAATCTCTTTTCCATTTCTCCTTCAAGGACTGTGGTCATGCACACACACATGCCCACTGCTTTTACTATTATTTTTTTAAGCCACTGGGTCCAGGTGCAGTTGGCCATGTGGGATCCAGATGCCTTAACCGCCACACACCAGCTGGTGTGACTGAGGCCACTTACTAGGCACACGCTTTATCTTTTCAAAGGGCCCTCTGTGTGACTGAAAATGCTGACCTTTTCATCTTTCTGAGGTATTAGCAAGAGATTTTCCAGCAACATCATTAACTTTTTCTCTTGAGATTTTTCCTCACAGTGAATCTCTAACTTTTGTGTATTTTGCAATTCAGATGGGCTGAGATCTCCCAAGTCACTGGGAGCTAGTTCCCTTTTGCTGAACAGTTCTTCCCTTGGTTTACCTCTTTCCTCACATGTACTACTGTAAGTAGCCAGAAAAAAAGACTGCACCTTTGACACCTTGTTTGGAAATCTCCTCAGATAAATACCCAAGGTGGTAACAAGTCCTGTTTTCCACAATTGGAGATAAGAACTCAGGTAAGCTTTCTGCTTCTACAGAACAAGGATCTCCTTGTCTCTAATTCCCGAGGACATGTTCTTCACTTCCCTGAAGCCCTCACCAGCAGTGCCTTTCACATCATATTTCTATAGTACTAACAGGTCATTCATGATGTTAAGTACTCAGGGTGATTAGGTTTCCTGTCATGCCCTTTCACTGAATTTACACGACCTCACTAGCTGAGTTGTTCACATCCATTCACTGCCAACACTGAGCCTTTCCCTATCATGTTCTGGCCTCTGCCTACTGCCCAATTTTAAAGCCACTTCCACGTTTCTTAGGTATTTGTTACAGCAGCCCTTCACCCCTGGGTCCCAAATCGGCATTTATTTTTTGTCACTAAAGTTACCGTAAACTTAGTGGATAAGGACAAGTTCTTTATAGTTCTGGCAGTTAGAAATCCAGAATGAGTCTCAACAGGCCAAAATAGAAGTTTCAAATCAGCAGTGCTGGTTCTTTCTGGAAACTCAAGGGGAGGATTCATTTCGTCCCTTGTCCAGCTTGTCCAGGCTACCTGCATTCCTTGACTTGGAGCCTCTTCTAACATCTCCGTTGGGCCGAATCTCATGCTACCATCTCTCTGGCTCTCCCTAGTCTGTACCCCTCTTCCACATAAAAGAACCCAAGGATTACACTGGAACACCTGGGTAATCTGGCCAGCTGACTAGGAACCTCGGTTTTATTCGCAACTTTCATTCCTACTGCCACATAAGGTAACATACTCACAGGGTCTAGGGTTTAGGACATGGGCATTTTTGTCGGGACCATATTCTAGCTGACAAAACAGAAATGACAGAAACTAGGTAAAGCATGACTTAGGGGTGGAAAGGTAAGTGAAAGACTGTCAGGGCAGGACTGGGATCGGCCCGAGTCTGCTCGCCTTAGGCTGAGCTCCCACCATAGAAGCAGAACTCAGGGACTGCTTCAGGCAGCTACAACTGCACAGGGAGGGACACTGTGAAAGAGGCAGGAAGGCTTCTCCAACGCCCCTGAGCTGGCCAGGACTCTAGGGACTAGCCAGGAGCTGGTCGATGGTAAGCACCCCGCATTGCCCTCACCCTTAGAGAGTGTAGGCCAGTCCACCCAGCTCACAATCTAGCAGGACGTGCTCCCCAAACTAACAGTGCTGGTCCTCATCCTGCTGCCTTCCTGGTGGACTGCCACAGTCTATGATGACCAGAGCTGGGACCACACCCCCTGTGTACCCCAGAGATCCTACAGCTCTTTCCTGTCAGACCAGTGTGACCACGTGAGTCCTGGATACCTACCTGAGGATAGTGTGCAGGCTCTTCCTGGAGATGTGTCACTTGCTCACCAACACAGACACATGCTCTTTCTCTCATATTCCTCCCAGCAACTCCTCTCAGGGCCAGCCAAGAAGTCCCAGTTGGTGCCCACTGCACTCCCACCCTCTGCCCCTCCACTGCCCAGCCTCCTCCACCCAACCTAGCCCCACATGGATCCAGGCCACGTTCCCCAATACACAGGGGTACGGGCAGTACACCAGCCCTGCTCCTGGGCCCCTGGCCCTGAGCTGTTCCCACACACCCCCAGCCTAGGGCCTCGTCCTGCCAAGCCATGCACCTCCACCCTCTTCTTGCCTTCCTCTCCCAGAGGCCCTTGGACATGTTCCAGACCAAAGCAGGTCCCCGCCTTGGATTCCTGCACACAGCCCCTGTGGTCCAGTACAGTAGACATACTAAGGCCTTCGCTTAGGAGATCCATGCCAAAAAGAGGTAGGCAGCACCAGGGAGAGGGCGAGAGCACGGGTCTGAGATCCGTTCCAAGCACCAGGCAGATTTCAGGTTGCCCCTAGGTGACCCATGGTGTAGCCCAGGGTCAGGAGACAGTGAATGATCTTTGTGGAGACATAACCAGACTACAGATAGGTGCACCTGGAATTTTTAGGCAGCCCTAAAGCTCTGAGAGGGATTCCTCTCAGAGGCGGGAAGAAGAGAGGCTGTTGCTAGCAAAGCAGCTAGGAGGCTGCGAAAAAGGTCCAGAGAAGTTAGGCAGGGCTGGGCCTGGGGGCCAGAGTAAGCCAGTAAGGCCTCCAGGAAGGGTAACAGGCCAAGGGTGGCCTGCTGCTCCTGGGAGACGGATACAGAGCGGCCTCCAGCAAGGCCCCTGGGGGCTAAGGATGTTGCAGGTAAGCTGAGAAAGGACCTGCTGGTTGGCTACAGGTGGATTGTACGGGCTGAGCATGAAGATCAGGCAAGCACTAGGACCCAGGTGGGCCCCACTGTCTAAGGGGTGGCATGTGGCAGTGCTGGGCATTCTAGAAATCGACAACCAGAGAAGGCTGTCCTCAAACCACCAGGCCCAGCAAACAGGGTGTCAGGACTCAGTCTGCAGTTCTGAGGTCTATGCCAAGACATGGCCCTGCCAGAGCTCCTCTTCCCAGCCCTGGACTCAGGTCCTGGTCAAGCTCTAGCTGCAGTTTAGTCCCTTTCCCCAGTCCCCTACCTCTGCTGCATGCACCCACCCTTCCCAAGATGAGGACACAAAACTGCTCTCCCTGGACTCACCCTCCAGGACACACGGCCCTACGCAGAAGTGGCCCCAGCCAGGAGTGGCCCTCCAGCAGAGGCCATAGAGCTGGCCAGGAGGGGGGGTGCCCACTCTAGCCACATTCAAGGAGCTCTGCTGCCTAAACAGGGAGGGCACATCAGGTGATCAAGGCTGCCAGGGGATGAATGACAGAGTCATGTCTCTGTAGGGAGGACCTGAATCTGAGCAAACATGGTGACCTTTAGACACAGGCAGAAATGCAGTTCCATGGGCCGTTCATTTGTAAAGCTATGAAAGCCATTAACATGACAATACCCTAGCTGCCTATGCCCCAAACTGCAAAGCAGTATCCAGTTAAAGAAAGCCACATATGTTCATCAGAAATGGCCCCCAGTAGATGAGAAAGAAACTTACAAAGAACTACATGGTGCCAAGTCTTTGCATCTTGCTCATTAACCCTGAAAATGACTGGCTTTACATTACACTTCCCATTTCCCCGTTTTCTAGCCTTTAAAAGAATAAACCTGGGTGCGATTCAGGGCCCTGGCTATCTCCATCAGAGAAATCCGGACCACCTGATCCATGCTTTACTTGTTAAGTCCTTGTGTGTTTATTTCTGTTTATTCTCTAATCCACAGCACCCCGCCCCCCGCCGCCGCCCCAACACTCAGAGCATGCATTTTTTAACGCATGGCATGCCGCTATGTTGGCTTGCAGGCTGGCTGTTGGCAGCAAGTGGGGTGCTCCTGCTCCCACCCGCTCTGGGGCTCAGTGAAGACACACACCCAACAGCCCCGGAGTAGCAGAACCACGTGGGGTGCCACCCGCTAGAGAGTGGCCAGACCCCTCAGTCTCATGCCTCAGCACAGAGGGTCACCAAGACACCGAGGACACACACGTCTCTGACCTGAGAGAATTCTTTTTATTACGACTGAACAGATGAGCTAAAATAAGCGACCTCTGCCTTCTGCTGCCAGCTGTGTTTTGCGCAGGGCCTCAGCCTCATCCTGGTGACTCTACGTTGGGGGCCCTCCTTGGGCATCAGGGAGGCGGCAAGAGGGGTAAAAGGAGCAAGCAGCAGGTGTGAGTCCTCATGGTCACTTGGGCCCCTCACCCCTGAACTCTCAGCCACTAATAGCCACAATCCAGGCAAGGCCAGGAGAGGAGGGAGCGAGGCGGCATCTCTGTAAAGGAGACCCACTCCCCAAAACAGAGCAGAAACCACTTCTGCACATACAGCCCTCCTCAGAGGGAGACTCATCTCCCACGAGGGAAAACAGCAGAGCCCCCAGGGGAGGAGGCAGGGAGGGCAGGGGCCATGGAAGACCAGAGAAAGAAAACCCCACAGAAGAAAACTCAAGACGTCAGTCCAATAAATGTTTGTTGAATGAATGAATGACTCCAAAGGCTCTCTGCTACAAACGCCACTCATCCATCCAACAGGGAAGCCACAGAATGTGACTGTGGCCCTGTGGTGTCTGTGGAGCCCACGCTTGGCACCACCTGGGGGGCCCTCAGACCTTACCAGCAAGCGTGCCCTGGCACGTGTGTGCACACACGCACATGATCGTCTCTTTGCACATATGCACCCCTGTCCGGCCCAGGAGGGCTCATCTCTCCTTCACATGGTTCTGTGCCCCCATACCCCCACTGCTGGCCCCATCCCCGCTGCCCCCTCCAGGGCCCCCACCAGTGCCGCTGCACAGCACCTCAGTGAGGTCATCCATGACAGCGGTCTCTTTGGGGTCAAGCAGGTTGAACTCTCTGGCAAAGAGGATGAAGTGGATGTACAGTGTGTTCAAGTGTCCATGCAGCTCGAGGGCCAAGGTCTCTTTGAAGTGGGACCAGTAGATATGGCCCAACACGTGGAACAGGTACTTGCAGATCTTCTTCACCAGAGACTCGAAGGAGCTGGGAAATTCTCTGCCTGGGGGGAGGTTGCGGCATCACAAGACTGCACAGGTGCCCTCTTGATTGTGGGCTTCCTGCAGGACCAGCCTGGAAGGTCTCACACATGCCTCACTTTCCAGCCCTGACCGAGCAGACAGCCTCTGCCCACCCCAAGCTGGGGCTGCTGTGGTCACCCTGTGACCTTAGCCCAAGGAGTGGGTGCCCTCTGTGCTGTGCTGACCACAGCCCCAGTAAGGGCCTGTGACTGGGCCCTTGGGTCCCACATGCCTCCTTGATGGATGCTCCAGGGCTGCACATGGCCAGAACTGAAAGGAGGGGTACAAAATGCATGGGCACTGCCTGCTGACCAGGTGCCACCATGGCAGCCCAGGGTTGGCCTGGCAGGGCCTGGCCATAGGCACAGTTGCTGCCCATCAACCAGCAAGCCACAGCCAGGAAGGCCTCATTGTGCAGCAGGTAGCAGAGGTCAAGGGCCTGTTATAGCCCAGGCCCAGAACTCTAGGAGGCAGCACTGAACCCAGGCTGGGCTGAGCTCTGCCAGAGGTGCCCCTCTCACTCCACAACCAGGTTCCATGTGCTGAGCAGGGACAGGGTCGCCACCTTGCCTCCTTGCTATGCAAAGCACCAGTCACCGATGCACCCCAAATGTCCTCCCACTCAGCAGGACTGAGCACCTCACCCACCCTGGTGATGCTGCCGCCAGGAGAGACGTACCGTATTTTGTGGGAAACACATCCTCATCAGTCACCAGCTTCTGCACAGAACTCATGACAAAGTCGACGTACTGGGGGGCTGTGCATTTGACCTTCTTTCCCCGCTCGTCGTACCAGTAGTATTGTCTGTGGGGCAGAGACCAGGGTCAAGCACAGCCATCCCACCCCTCAGCTCCTACTTTGGATGACACAGGCCCCACTGCAGGCAGAAGGCGGCTCCAGAAGCGGAGATGAGGTGAGGCCCAGGTCCCACTTCCAGGGCACCCCACAGTGACTGCAACTGTGCTCTGACAAGGGTCATATGCACCAACTTAAAACCAAGTCCAGATAAAAACACCATCGGCCACATGCCCGAACATGTGTGAAGAAAAATGAACAGGGCTCATCTTCATTTTCTCTACTTCTAAGTGGCTTCAACTTTTATTCCTTTAGGACAAACACATTTTAATGACACAGGCTGTTTGTATATATTTTTTCTTTTCCTCCTTTAATATATATGTATTTTATCTTACGATTGGTTATCCATACTTAATTTTTGTACATCTCTATAGCACACAATAAAGTCTTTCAAAGTACACATGCAATGCCTGACAATCAAATCAACGTCATTACCACAGACATCATTTCCAGTGGAGACTTTTACATTCTCTCATGTTACGTTATAGTACTGTTTATTAATAAAAGCCACTAAGACCACGACTATTCCCAGGAGGCAGTGCCGTGGCCTGGGTCTCACCCCTAGCAGCACAATGCTCCCACCACAAGGAGTCAAGCCCCTCTCCGTGGGGCCCAGGGGAGTGGAAGTGATCTCTGTGGGTGCCCTAGAAGCAGCCTGGCCAGGACGTGTACCCAGCACCCTACCTGCTGTGTGTACAGGACAGCCAGTCCTTACATGACACTGATGGTCCCAAGTGGTTCAGAGCATCTTAGAACCAGGCCACCCTGGGTTTGCTTCTTCTGGCTGAAGCTGGCCACAAAGCCAAGTTCATGTGTTGTAGTTCATGTTGGGCCCCCAGGACCTTCCCCTGCCCTCAGCATATCACATACAGACCTGGTGAGCAACTGCCTGGTAACCACTAGCCCCCATAGCCGTACTGCTTGGCCTCCCCCTGCAAACCCATCTCCCCAGCAGGCTGCACTCTGCCTTGCAGGCCTGGACCAGGTGGGCCGAATAGGCTGCAGCCTCCTCGGCATGGCCTCTGGGAGTTACCTGCAGCTGAGTGAGTGCCTTCACTCCATGGCTAAGACCACTGCCACCGCTTCTGCCCCAGCCAGACCTCTGTGCACTGGGCCACACACAGACCCCTCCCTCAGCCCAAATTCCTCTGTATGCTCATTTATGGGCTAGGTGGCCTCAGGACTGGCTTAGGCCTGGCCCCTTAGGCAGGGGTGGGTATATTCAGGCAGGGAACCCACTGCTCCACTGCTGGAGGCTGCTCTTCTCCAGGCTGGCTGTAGGCACTGCTCCCTGGTTTCTGGAGTTCGCCTAGTGCCGTGGGAGGAGCCCCAGGGACTGAAACGAGGCTGTTTGGGATTCGTTTACTCCCTGCACAATCAGGGAGACCGTCCTTCCAGCAGGACACAGGGATAGCCACCTTTCTGCCAGGCTGGCATCAGGACAGTGGGAACCCTTTTTTACCAGCCAGCCTAACCCTGGCAGTGGGCATAGGAGGCGTGTTTGTAGTGCTGGGCTCTTTAGAGGATACTCGCTGTCACTCTCCAAGATCCCTCCACTCCAGAAAGACCTGGATGTTGCCAACTATCAGGGGAAAGGTGGCTCTGAAGTCACTGCTGTGCCACGTCCAAGAAGCCCTTCAGCCCTGCACTTGGGCTAGTGGGGTGGGAGTGGGCACCAACACAGTCACAGAGCAAGAAAGAGGATAGGGAGACAGCCGGGGTCCCAGAGGGTCACCAATGGGGGTCAGAGTAAAGCAAGCTCATGAGGGAACTGAGGCAACATGGGCATGGGACAAAGGATCATGACATAGCAGAGCCCCTGCCATAGGTACTCTTCTCTGCAAGAGAAACAGCATAGCCAGGCTACCTTCCACACCACCCAGGGGTCCAGCCATGCTGTGGTGACAGTGGCAGAGGTCCATTCCTCTATGGCTAAGATGGAGTCCCTGTCTGGATGTGCCAGTCTGTTCACCTGCTGAAGAATATTTGGGTTGTTTTCAGCTTTGAGCAATTATAAATCAGGCTGTCATAAACATTCCTGTGCAGGATTTTGTACCAACAAAAGTTTCCATTTCTCTAGGGCCAATACCCAGGAAGAGAGTGGTGGGTGATGTGGGAGGTATATATGTCACTTCATAGGAAACTGCTAAATGATCGTCCAGATGGCTACACCACTTGCATTCCAGTTGCTCCACATCCTCATCAGCATTCGTATTCTCCTAAGTGATCTAATAGGTGTGTGGCCTCGTGGTGATTTTAATCTGTATTTCCTCCAACTGCTAGTGATGGTGAGCATCTTCTCATGTGCTCATCTGCCATACTCATATCCTCTTTGGTGAACTGTCTGTTCAAGTCCTTTGCCCATTTTTAATTAGATAGTTTTCATATTTAAGAGTTGTAGGAGATCTTTACACATTCTGAAAATATTTATTTTCTCCCAGCTTGTCTTTCTCTTAACGATGTCTTGCTAAGAGCAAAAGTTTTAATAAAACCCAAGTGGAGGAACCAGAGTTCAAGTCCTGGACCCAGTGGCTTAAAACTCATGCCATGTACATGTGTGTGCATGCCCCAAATCATGAGAGGAGAACGGAGAAGAAAGGACTGTGGCATGGCCATTGCCCTGGTGGGGTGATTTCTCACTTTTTTTCTTTCTCTCTCTTGCAAGCGCACATGCCCTATAGCAAAAAAAAAATCTCTCTTTTTTTTTTTTTGGAGAGGTTTTTTTTTT
>NW_006203871.1:269528-280570 GCF_000334495.1 Tupaia belangeri chinensis
AAAAAAAAATTCTCTGTTTTTTTTTTTGGGAGAGTTTTTTTTTTTGCTATAGGGCACATGCGCTCGCCAGAAAGACAGAGAGAGAGACAGAGACAGAAAGCGAGAAATCACCCCCCAGGGGGGATGGCCACGCCACAATCCCTTCTCCTCCTTTCTCCTCTCAGGATCTTGGGCACATACGCACACGCGCCCGGCGTTGAGTCTCAGTCACCAGGTCCGGAACTCGAACCACGGTTGACTACATGGAGTCCTGCAACATAGCCATTAATGCTAACTGCTGGTCCTGCAAAAAAAATCCCTTAAAAAAAATTCCAAATGGATTATACTTTTGGTCCCAAGTCTAAGACTCTTTACCTAAATGCCAAGTCATAAAGTTTTCCTCCTATATTTCCTGTTACAAGTTTTATAGTTATACACGAGGCATGACGTTTTGGTAAATGTATTTTGTTTTGCATACAAATAGTCAGTTTTCTCAATAGCAATTTCTCTCCATTGAATTTCTTCTGCATCTTTGTCAAAAATCAAAGTCTACATTTTATGTGAGTCTATTTCTGGACTCTCTAGTCTGTTTCATTAACCTATGTATCTGTTCCTTTGTATCACACTGTCTTAATTAATTAGTTTTACAGAGATGCCTCTAGCTTCATTCGTTTTTTCAAAATTATCGCTATTTTAATTAACTTTGCCCATCCATATAAATTTTTTAAATTAGATGGCATATCTATAAAAACTCTGCTAGGATTTTGATTGATATTGCATTCAATAAAGAAGTTGACTTGGAACCAGGAGACGACATAAAGGTTATGCTGCTGAACGCTCACAGAGTTGACTGCAGCTTGAGTGGGCTCAGTGGCTTGAAATTCACACCAGGTGCATGTCCATAATCCCAAGAGGAGAAGAGAGGAGAAGGCACAGCAGTGTGGCCATCCCCTGGGGGGTTGGGGTAGGGGTGATTTCTCACTTTCTGTCTCTCTGTTTCTACATCTCTGGCAAGCACATGTGCCCTACAGCAAACATTTCTGTGAATGCTCTGTTAGCTCTACACCTGTGTACTGGTTTTCATTTTGGTTTCCAATTGTACAATGCTAGTACATGATGACTGACTTTCTTTGTGTCGATCTTGCTAAATTTATTTATTCTTTATTTTGTTTAGAATCTTGGAAGTTTTCATAAACCATGTTGTGTATAAACAAAATTTTATTTCTTTTTCAGTGTGGATGCCTTTTATTCCTTTATCTTGCTTCACCATACTGCCTGTTTGGGTGAGTTTTGTCATTCTGTGGTTTTCAATGAACTGGTCCATTTAATCTAAGCTGTTTTATGTACACAGAAGTTTTTCATTTTTTAGCAATGCTTCCTTATCCGTTTAATATCTGCTGGGTTTATAAGGATACCCCTTTCATTCCTTATACTAATAATTTATATCTTTTTATCCTGCTAAAGGTTTATTAATTTTAGTGATCTAGTCAAGTAATCATATTTTGGTTTAATTGACTTCCCTTATTGTTTTCAGAAATCAATGTTAGTGATTGCTACTCTTATCGTTTCCTTCTTTATGTTCAACTGGAGTTTTTCTTTTCTCTTTCCTAGTTTCTTAAAGCAGAAGCTTAGACTACTGACTGGCAGGATGCAGGGTGTGTCAATCCAGCAGGCCCTCAGGTGACTCGGGCACACTTGCTAGTCTTGGTGCTGTCAAATGGCTCTGTGGGCTTCCAACAAACCTCCCTCTTTTTCCTAAACTAGATTGTGTTTCTATCCCTTGGTCTCAAATGATCCCTAGGAAGGCATTATATGCAACATTAACTCGCATGCATCTACAACCCCATAAAACAGGTTATATGCAAAAAGAACAAAGAGAAGAAAATTCACATTGCTCTGGTTTACCATGTGTGGCTCTGCCCAATACCAAACCCTGTGCTCTTTCAAGGAACCTTTTGTTAAACAAATCCAGTAGTGAAGGGCACACAAGACCAGAGCAGTTGAGGAGGGCACTGGCTTCCCACCTGCCTCATAGGACACCTTGGACATCCTTTGGCCAGGAAGCATCCTCCTGAGCCACAATGGACACACAGCTCTCAAGCAGCATGCTTGCTGCCTTCAAGATCTGCCACCAGGGCTACTCTGCAGCAATGCTTCCAACTTCCCCAGTTATGCCTGGCCAGGACATCGGATCTTCTTGAGTGAGTGAAGAGTGGAGAGCCAGCTGTCATCTGCACTTGCCCCATTACCCAGAACCAGGCTGTGACCCATCAGGCCTTCCAAAGAGGGCCCAGAGGGCTGAAGGCACAGGGCATACCTGCCACCTGCCTATCCTGAGGCTTCCATGGGGTCTGGAAAGCAGAACTCAGCTTTGTCTAGGGACCAGTTCTCCCTGTGCCAGGAGCCTGGAAAGCCATGTGTGGGCAGGAAGATTTTCAGGATGATACACACAGACCCATGTTCCCACGCTTGTATCTATCTCTGACCTGCAGTGTCCTGAAGACAGCAAGGAGACATCTGTAAGGGATGGCCTCTGCCTCCATGGATGGCTACACACTCTGCAGGCTAAGCCCTGGCAGGCCTGGCTTCCTGCCTACAGTCAACCTTGGCCACTCCAGCCTACTAACTGGTAGCAAGTCCATGACCATATAGCTCTCCTACCCACACGAAGCAAGTGAGTGCTGCAACACCCCTAGGGGCACCTACTTACTGAGGAAACAAATGGGTACCTGAACCCTAACTGGTGGCTCTCAGAGCCACTAGTACTGGCCTGTTGGGAGGACACCATGAAAACATCTTGGATCCAATAAAATGAGCCAATGTCCACACCCTCCAGCCCTTCATGAATCCCCTCTCTCGGCATACCAAGAACTTGAGGGAGCTGATACAGAGAAGTACCTTCTGCATCACAGTACTCCATAGTCAGGAACCTGGGCATTTCCTCTGGAAATGTCTCTGTCCCCCTGGAATTGTAGCCTATTAACCTCTGCTAACTCTGGGCACCTCTGTGCCTTAGCAGGGACAAGTGAAGCTGGGCTGATGGAAGGCATGGTGAAAGAAGGCCCACCTGAGACTACTCAGGGACTCCAGATGAGTGCGGAGTCTGGTAAGACATGAGCCCACATAGCAGGGGCCCATGTGAATCTCCCAAGGGCTGGACAGCTACTCACGTGTTGCACACGGCCATCGTCTGACATGTCTCTCCTGTGCAAAACTCTGAGATTGTGCTATACTGTAGGTTGATATGGTGGAAAAATGTAGTTGCTGAAAGAGAAAGGGAACAAGCCAGATGTGAAAACTACCATGGCTGGATCATCCAGTCTACCTCTGCTTCTAGCCTACCCATGGGCCGCACACACTCTTCCCAGCCAGCAGATGGGGCTGCTGAGCAACTGCTCTGGGGGCTCCTCCAAGATAAGATTAGGAGAGGTTTAGAGGAGGGGAAAGGGGGAAGGAAGAGAAGGAAATGGAGGAAGGAGAAGAGAGGGTGCAGAGGAGGGTGGCTGACTCTCTGATAGCTACAGCCCTGCAGCCCCTCCCTGCCCGGCCCCGAGCCCGCGCACTGTTGCTCGCCAGCCACTCGTTGAGGTCGATCTCCCGGGGCAGCACTACCAGCTCCTTGAACTCAAAGTCGGTGATCCTGGACTTGGTGTGCTCAGGCTCCAGATACACCTTCTTCTCCTCTGCAGCAGGCTTCTTACCGTTGGGCTTTGCTTTAGATTTCCTGCCAATAGAGAAGCACAGAGTGGTTACCACATACCCAGACCACAGCAGGTTTTAAGGATGATCCTGACCTCTCATGAGGTCGTTCACGGCCAAGTGTAGGTGTGAAGGGGGGCCACCCAGAACTCCACTGGGGGAATCTCGCCATCTCTGCCAGTGTTCAGTGGGACACCAAGGGTGTGACTCTGCTCCAGGGAGTGCCAGGTGGGAAGCTAACCTGCATAGCGGCCTTCCTGGTTACCGTCAGGCTGTCAGGGCCATGGCCTGAGCAGCTAAGCCATCCTGCCTACACGGTGCCAGCAGGACACCAAGACATCAGGCTTATGGCTGGCATGAGCCTGGAACCTCCGTGGTGGCTACATGAGGACAGCTCACCCTGTTGTGCACCCCAGCCCCAGGGTTAGTGTAAGTGTGGCCCTGCAGCTATGCTCCTGACACAAACCCCTGGCTAGACCAAAGGATTGGAATCACTCAGCTCAGCCCCTGATGATCCCCACAATTTAGAGCTTTTAAAGCCAAAAGCCACTTTACTAGAAGGCTCGCCCACTGCAGAGGTGTGTGTCCTCTTGCAGCCCGACACTCATCAAGCACTTCCTGCCTGCCAACACTGAGCTGAGGCTCACCGCACTTCCAAGCAGGCTATGGGAAGATGTCTCCTGTTATCACCTGGTTGTGAAATACAGCAAAGGGCTCACCCTCAACTACAGGAAACATGACACTTCCATGAGGGTGCACGGTTCCAACAAAGATTCAGAACAGGGGTGACCACGGGCGGCCTCAGGGGCTGAGCCCATCCCTGAAGAGACAAACTTGCCATCATTCTGGCACCACAGAGCAAGGGAGACTCCCTTTTGAAAGATATGGCTGGCTGGAGAAGGGACTCTCATAGTACAACATCACCAGGTCCTTTGCCACTTTCTGCTGAGCAACCCAAGTGGCAGCTGGACTGGCGACACCCCTCCCCCACCAACACCGGCTGGGCATTTACTAATACTGCTGCCCTCAGGGCTTGCCGACACAAACCTCACAGGGGTTTGAATGCCCACAGCAGCACTCCTGCTTGCTGCCTGGCATCTGGCCAAGTGGAAGGCACAGTCTCAGAGTGGTATGGATACCTTCAGGGTGCCAAAGTTCTGCCCATGACATCAAGATCCCTGTCATAAGCAGGTCACAGCACAGCACAGCAGGGTCTCCACACTAGGCAAATGCCAGCTGCCTTGCTCACTCATGTCCCTTCCCATGCATAAGGCAGGACTCTGGTACTGAGAGAGGCAAGGCAGAGGTAGGTATGTGCACTCAGGTGTCCTTCTAGGACTCAGGAGCCAGGCCTCGCGGACACTCGGACATAGATAGAAACTGCCACTTTCTTCACTCAACTTTTCTCTTGCTTTGGAAATTTTTTTTTTCATAGAAATATGTTGCTATGTTAATACATGGTTGCCTTATTATGGCTAATTTTTTTTTTTTTGGCGAGGTTTTTGCTATAAGGAGCATGCACTCGCCAGACAAGAGAGAGACATAGAGACAGAAAGCGAGAAATCACCCCCCAGGGGGGATGGTCACGCCGCAATCCCTTCTCCTCCATTCTCCTCTCGGGATCTTGGGCACGCACACACATGCTCCCGGTGTGAGTTTTAAGCCACCAGGTCCAGGACGTGAACCGCGGTCGAATACGTGGGAGTCCAGCGACATAGCCATTACGCTAACTGCTGGTTACCATTATGGCTATTTTTAAAGGAATAAATACATATTTTTAAAATGTCTGTTTTCATTTGAATAGAGAAAGTAGCTAAGACCCACAGAAGAAAGCTATTTGGTCCTGAGACATCACCCTTTTCTCAGCAAGGGATCCTGACGTCCAGGCCAGCTGCCCCTGACTGCTGGTGCCAGTGCAGAGACCCAGAACCTGGACTCCTCCAATGACAAGCATCTAAGCAGGCAAAAGAGATGGATCACTTCTATGGAGGAGGAGAACTGCCAGAGTCCCCACAGGCCTGGGATCACTGGCCCAAGCTCCTCGGCCAGAGCCTCATTTGCCAAAGTCACTGTCTTCATCACATAGCAAAGACTGTGCCACACAAAATGCACGTCTAGGGGCAAAGACATCTCTGATCTGACACATTCACAGTAAGCTCTACAGGAAGGGACCTCAGACTTCTTGAAGTGGTCCTGGTCAGTCTGGCCCAACAGACAACCATGTCCACTTTTATGGTCAAGAAGTGGGGTGTGGGGCAACCTGCAAGGACAACTGGTGAGGCCTGAGGCTGCAGCCTACCAATCTACTTGGGATTCTCATTCCATTTGAAGGCTCCTGGGAAAACTTGAGAAACTGAAGGTAAACATCCCCAATAACGCAGCTGTTGTCTGGTTCTTTTTGAACAATTCTTTAATGGTAATTTTTTTTTTTTTTTTTTTTTTTTTTTGGCTAGAGAGCAGGTATGCTTCCTGGAGAGAAAGAGGGAGAGGGGGAAATTGAGAAAACAACCCCTAGGGAGGATGGCCACCCCACAGTCCCTTCTCCATTCTCCTGTTGGGACTTTGGGTACATGCACGCACATGTGCCCAGCATGTTTTTCAAGCTGCTGGTCTGGGACCGAACTACAAAGTTGGCCATGTGGGATCCAGCCACCTACCTACCATGGCTCTGGTTGGTCCCTAAAGATCACGATTTTAAAAACAACTATAAATTGATGCCAACAGGTGGCAGAGTGGTTAAAACATGGGATTCTCCCACAGCTGACTGTGGTTAAAGTCTTGGACCTGGTGGCTTAAAACTCATGCAGGGTGTGTGTGCATGCATGCCCAAGAGCCCAAGAGGAAACTGGAGGAGAGGGGACTGTAGCATGGCCATCCCCCCAGGGAACGATTTCTTGCTTTCTGTCTCTCTGACTCCTGTCTCTCTGCCGAGCATATACACCTTAAAGCAAAAAACTCTGAAAAAATAAAAAAACAACTATAAATCGACATTGTCATGAAGTCTTACTGACCAGGGATCATATGTGATCATAACTTTCAAGGCAGTCGTAAACTGCACCAGCCCCCGAAAGGGAGAAGTCAGACCAGGCCGAGGCCACACTTGTTCCGGAAGCAGCGGCCTCTTCGGGTACACCGTCCTGGTGCTGAAGGTGTGACTATTCCAGGCCTCCACTGCACCTTGGCAGCGTCCTCACAAACAGAGGGTGGAGGTGAGCAAACCGGGGCACCCAGCACCTTCTAGGACTCAGTGCCTTGGAAGGGAAGGAGAAACAAGCCTCTTCATTCCCAGCTCTTTCCAGTTGGCCAGCCTGCTGTTGCCCCTGGGGTCCAAATGAAAGCCACTGAGGCCTCATACAGGAATCAGGCTGGGCTGTAAGTTGGTCACCCAACCTCCTGGCTGGCCAAGATGCACAGCACTGGGTGGCAGCCTGGCCTGGAGCTCTGAGTCCCTGTCCTCCACCGGCCCTCATGGAGGCCACCATGCAGGGTGCTAATGGGGTGAAGGTCTTTGGGCTTCCTGACCTTGTCCCTTCCCCCCCTTTCCTCTGTTTTGAAAAGTTGCTAATGTTTTAAGAGAAAGAGGAAAGAAAAATGCTTCCCGAATGCCAGGAAAATGTTTTCTATTCCGCTTCTCACAGCAGATCTTCGCCTTAAAAGGTAACGTGTGCTCAGCCTCCCAGGGCAGTCCAGGGCAGCCTGAGCCAGGCAGGGGACAGGGGCCAGGCCCATCCTGGCTGTATAGCTACCAACCCTGCTCTCTCCCATGGAGCAAATTCTCTAAAGATGGAGCTGAGTGTTTTGCCAGGGCTGAAGCGCAGGTGTAGATGTGCCACATGGTGTGAGCACATCAAGGGTCACAGGCTGGGACGGGCTACGATGCTGAACTCTGTGCATCTGTGGCCCAGCAACCCAGCAGTGAGCCTGCCAGCCTTCCTCAGAGTATACAAACAGCTCGGACAGGGGGTTCAGGGGCATCCAGGGTTCTGCAGCCATCCTCAGGATGCATCCACTCTTCACTCCCAACCCTTCTCCTGACCCTGGGTCTTTGAGCACTGATGTCTGCTGGGTTCATGGGCCACCTAGTAGAAAAGCTGTGACCAGTCGGGAAGATACTGTGCCCAGAGGAGGTGGCCAAACCTTGTGCTAGTCTCCGCTGGGTCATGCTTCCCTTTGTGTGCCTATTACCCAGGGCCAGCCTGGGACGCTGGAGCTCGGCACACCTTGGAATTACCTTCCTTTGGCCAGCCTCTCTGGATCCCAGTATCAGGGCCTTTTTTCCCCCAGTCCTCATGGGCAGGACCATGGGCACTGGCCTGAGGGCAGCAGGACTAAAGGGACACATGTATGGTCCCTGCTGCAGGAAACACCTGTGTAGGGGCTGGAGGAGGAGCCCCAGATGCACCTAAATCTCCCAGGCCTCAGTGCTTCCCATCTCCTCCAAGAAGCGGTTCCCAGTGAAGGCACTTTGGCTCCACAGAGTGGAAGCAGCTGCTCTAACCCAGGCTGTTCCTCTGCCAGCCCACTCCAGTCCCAGCCAGAAAAGGCTGACTCGAAATCTTAGAACATGATGTTGCTGAGGCTCCCCGTCCTTTCTTCTCGCTGTCACTTGTGACTGCACCAAATGGAGAGAAGAGAGCACTGTGCCTCCCACAGGCTCACAGACTGTGAATCAGGTCCGGGGTCTGCCCGGCGTCATGGCCTCAGGGGCCAAGCCGGTGCACCTGTCCGAGAGCAGAGAGTTTGAGCATCTGGGGCTCCTCCTATAGCCCCTACACAGGTGCTTCCTGCAGCAGGGACCACGCCTACAACCTCAGAGCGTACATCAGGATGGCCACCTCCCCCAACCCCTTCCTGTCACTTCCTGCTCCACATGAATATTGTGGAGCCAGAGCGGGTGAGAGGGGTTCCTGCCCAGGCCTGAGGAATACAGCTATTCCAGGAGGCGTATTCCAGGAGGACCTGTCTCCCAAGCCTTCCTCAGGGCTCTCACATCCCTCAATCAGAGCATGTCCATGCCGTGGTCCACTGAGACCCCTAAAGCTGAGGCTCAGTGACATCATTCCCCAAGATGCACAACACAAAGCTCAGCACTGACCTCGCTGCTCCGTTACTCCGGACAGACCGGGAGGGAAGAATGGCTCTCACCCTCTATGGGCACGACAGCTCACAGCTTGGCACCAACCCCAACCACCTCCCAGGTCTCAAGTGGGGACTAGACACTGCACTCTGACACTGAGGACTCCCACCCGGGTGACATTTTCTCAAGTTCTAACTCCTGGACCTGTGCAGAGCCTCAGAGGCCAAGGGGTAGGGAGACCCCCATGGGACCTAGTCCCATCCACCACACTGCCTGCACAATCAGAAGCTGTGGAGAGGGACACGTGAGCCGTTTTCTTAACTGTCTGTTCATCCGCCGGTCAGGTCAGTACCACCGCCGGTGAGGTGAGACAAAGCAGGCTTGCACCAACCCATCGTGTCCTCTACAAAGTAACAGACCTGTTTGGACGGAAAAAGCCAAGGCAATGAGAGAAAGGCATGCAGGTGACTCTGACCCAGATGTCCTGTGAGTCAGATGCTGCTCACTGGCCTAAACTTCCAACCACAGCCAGCCACTGCCCAGGGAAGGCCGCTGCCACATTTCAACTTGCACGTTCTCCTGACACCTGGCCTCAGCCTCTGCTCCTGTAGGGTATGGTTGGGACATCCCAGCAGGTCAGTCCTGTTTCTGTCTTCTGAGGAGCTCATTCTGGCACCTGGCCCTCTCCCACCCCATGTCTATCTGCCGTGACCTGCACGGCAGAACATGTGTTTTGAGGGGGGCGGCTATGGATTAGAAATAAGCATAAAAACAAATGCAAAAAGACACAGAAGTAGAGAAAAACAGGGTCTTTGGTGGTCTTGACTGATGCAGCCCCAAAAAACACATTTCTACATGTGTTTAAAGGTCAGATCTGGCCACTCTCCACATAGACCTCTGTGCACACGTGTGCACACACATGCATGCATACATAATCCTACAGAATACTCCACACACTGAGAACGCCAGTCACTGCTATGGTTTGAATAAGCCCCCAGATTTCAAGTGCTGGAAAGTTGGCCCCCAAATATGATGATGATATTTGGAAGCAGGGCCTTCGGGAGATGATCAGGATTAGGCAAGGTCATCAGAGTGGTGCTCCCACTCCCATGACGGGAGTGGTGGCTTTTTAAGAGGAGCTGATGGAGGCCTAGGCCTGTCTGGATCTCCACATGACGCCTCCTGCCATGCCAGGATGCAGCAGTGGAAAGGCCCTCACCAGACGGCAGCACATCGACACTGGGCTTTCCAGCCTCCTGAACCATAGGCTAAATAATAAATAAGCCTCTACTCTTCAGAAACGACCTAGTCTGTGGTATTCAGTTAGAGTGACAGGAAACGGACCAAGACAGGCACTGTTCCTGACCCCAACCAGCAGGTGCCACCAATGTGCCCACATGGCCCAGACCTCACACCTTCATATGGAAACAGAATGCCTTGAACAGACTGATCACTTGGCTCTTTGGTTCCTCCTTGTGATTCACTCTCTCCTCATTATAATACACAGGTGACCATGCTGTGGGAATGATCCCATGAGAAGGAAGACGGAGCCAGAGGTACCTGGCGCCAGTCAAACAGATATACCCATGCATTCTGGAGCTCAGTAAACGTCAGCAGGCTTGGCTCAGCTCGGCACCAAGAGTTCTCACGGTAGTACTGACAATGTAAGAGCTACTTACTTTGACTTTAAAAATGATGACAGGTTGGGACCAGCAGATGGCAGAATGATTGCATTGTTGGACTCCCACATGGCTGACCATGGTTCACCAGGTGCGTGTGCGTGTGTGCCCAAGATCCCAAGAGGAGAATGGAGGAGAAGGGATTGCGGCATGGACATCCCCCCCGGAGCGTGATTTCTTGCTTTCTGTCTCTCTGTCTCTTTCTGTCTCTCTGGTGAGTACACATGCCCAACTGCAAAAATCTCTCTTAAAAAAATTATGACAGGCAAATATAAAATTCCTACATGAACGAAAACTGATTTGACTCTAAAATATAAACATTTTGAGCAAGGGCTGAATCCTTCAAGTCTGCCCCACAAACCCCACATCCCCAGGTCCCAGGCCAGGCAAACAGAGCTACCTGACCATGAAGTAAGGACTGGCCTGGTACCACAGCTCCTCAAGGGTCCCCTTAGACACACACACGAATGCACACACACTCAAACACCAATGCCCTCACACCTGTATGCATGCACACGCACACCTGACTAAGTGGTACGGAGGGGACAGCACCACTATAGCAGGTAAGGGAAAGAGGTGAGAAAACTCACAGCAAAGGCTTTATTGGC
>NW_006203871.1:280580-296641 GCF_000334495.1 Tupaia belangeri chinensis
GGAAAGAGGTGAGAAAACTCACAGAAAAGGCTTTATTGGCAACATCCCCTACAGTAACCAACCCACAATCAGGTGCCCAGGGAGTTCATGTCACTTCTCTGGATGGGGGCCACTTGAGGACAGATTTGGACGACCCCACCCAGGGACAAACAGCCACAGGCAGAGACAACAGGTCAGACACACCTGACAGTGCTATCACCCACTGTCCAGTGGGCTACAGAGGGCATGGAGCAGGATTCCTGTGCTGGCGAGAGGAGTAGATCCAGAAATACAAGGCGGCCAGGTCACTGCTGGGTTCTCTGTCTCCATCCCGACCCTCTAGAGCACTCCCTTCTTCCCTTCCTCTAGGGAGCAGCAGGAAGTGCAGGTTGTTGTGATAAGCCTCGCCAGCCAAATAAAGTTCCAGTCCCCACTTGCTGGCCCTGGGTGGTACACACTGGGCCCTGCAGTCACATAGCTGCACACCCAAGGCAACAGGAGCCACCCTGGCCCGGCCCACTCAGCATGGCCCACCACATAGTCACTGCCTCCCTGACCTCAAGGGCAACCACAGACAACAGTCAACTGCCTCCCTAGCCTGACTTTCGGAAGTAGGGTAGGGCGGTCACACAAACACTCCTACTACCCCAACCCTGGCTGCCCCCTTTCCCCACAGCCAGCGTTCAAGCTGGCAGGTAGTTACCTGAGCACTTTGCTGACTGCCTGAAGTACCATTTTGCAACGGAGTCCAGTTCTGGGGGGCTGGCTAAGCAGAGCTCGGTCTGCAGGGAGACCACAGTGATCCCCAAGCATGATACAGGGGCACACACCAGCGGGGAGGAAAACTCAGGCCCACCGCTGGTCAGTTGCTCCGGGTTCCCTCGCTCTAGGCTCCCTCCCTCGGAAGTGCCTGTACCGTTTCTCCTCAGCCAATAGAGACGCTGGCAGATACAAACAGCTGCTCCCTTTCCAGAGGAAGGCCAGCAAGGGCTGGTTAAATAAGGGAGTGTCTGAATCAGCCCTTTCAAAGTGACAGTGTCACAAAACAGTGTGGGCTGGGGTGGGGGAGTGGCCACGGCATGCAGTACGTCCAGGAGGGTGGGGCCAGGGCCAGGGAGAACCCTCAGAGAGACTCCTGAGACCCTGAGGTGCAAGCCCGCCAGAAAAGTCCTTCTCAACAGGCAGGTGGTGGGCAGCTGCTAGATCCCAGCCACACCAAGACAAGCCTAGGCAGGAAGCCAGCAGACAGGGCCTCTGAGGCCTAGGCAAGGGACAGGCAGGCCAGTGTGTACCTGCAGGGTAGGGACAGAGGCTGGTGGCACTTGAGGTAGGGTCTCTAACTGAACACAAGGTCTGACAGGCTTGCAAGGCATCCAGGGGGCCCTGAGCTGGCACGGGTCAACAGCAGGCCTAGAAGGACTGTTAGGAGCGGGAAGGAATCATCTCCATGGAATGAGCAGCCTGGTGGATCTCGGGCAGCTAGAATGTGTGTCCCGTGCACTCACAACATCTCCCTCTCCACTGGCATGGGCGTGCTATGGCCCAGTAGTGTCACATAAACTCTGGCACCACAGACAGCAGGGAGACGTGCCAGCAGGACACCTACATGGCAAAGGGGAACCTTTAGGGAGGGCCACTCCAGGCCAGGTGAGGCTCCCAGTGAGTCATGGGATCAAGGACTGGGAGGCACACTGTAGGGGCTTGCCAGCTAGTGAGGAGATATGGTCTGCATGTGCAGAGGCCTGGGGGAGGGAGCACACAGCCTGCTGAGTGCAAAGGTGTTCATATGCAGGATCGGAGGAGGGATATATGGGGGCAACTCTGGCTGAAGGAGAACAGGAGTGACTGGGAGCCAGGTGAGGGCGGTGCTGAGGGGAACAGTCAGGAGGAAGACCTCAGGGTAAACACTGGCAAGGACACAGGGTGAAGATGAGGCACACACTCAGAACGAAGCAAGCCAGGCTGCAGCTTGAACACATGGTGAGGATACACACACCCCAAAGCCTCAAGCCTGGGTCAGTGGCTTTACAAGTACTGCAGCAGTTCTGTAGCCTGCGTGGCTATCTTGAGGGTGACAGGCCTGCAAGTGGAGAATGTGTGTTGTTTGTGTTCGGGAGAAAATGCACATAGAGCAGGTTTTTGGCCTATCAAAAGGGCAGCAGGTGGATCACAGAAGGTCCCTCTGGGAAAAGGAACACATCTGGCGAGCACCCTGCAGAATTTGTGGTGCCACCTCAGAGGGCGTGAGGGTGGAGGCAGGTGCTACTGTGGCCTGGCTCTATCACTGCTGGAAAAGCAACAGCCAAAGTACCCTCAGAGCAAAGCCAGGCCCCGAGGAGCATGCAGGAGCAGAAGAACAAAGTAAGGTAGAAACATCAGGCAGAGAAAAGGGAGACTGGACAAAAATGGACAAAACAGAACTCGACACACAGGGCTGTGTGTGTGTGTGTGGGCGGGGGGGACTATTTTACTTTGTTTTTAATAAACTACTAGTTTTTAATTTACAGAAAACTTCAAAAAATAGTACAGAATCCCCGAACACCCAGTACCCTACTTCCCTACTGCTAACTCCTACAGGTATAGGACATTCGTCATGATGATGAATCAGCGTAGACACATTCAGATCCATCCTCGATTCAGTTTCCTCAGTTTTCTCTCAAGTCCTCTTCTTGTCCCTGGACCCCATTCGAGAGCCTGTTGATCCTGTTCTCTTAGGCTCCTGCTGGCTGTGAGTTTATCAGACTCCTTTCCTTTCTGATGACCTGGATCATTTTGAGGAGGGCTGGTCAAGGATTCTGCAGGATGCTCCCTTTACAGGGATCTGTCTGGTGTTTTTGTCATGGTTAGAGTGGGGTTGTAGGTTTTGGGGAAGAAGACCCTAGAGATAAGATGCTGTCCTCATCACATCCTACCAAAGGCACATAGTTACAGGACTTACCACCACCGGTGTTGGCCTTCAGCTCCTGGCTAAGCTTTCTCCACTGTAGCATCTGTCTCCCTTTTCATTCCTTGCTCCCTGGAAGAAGTTGCTATGTGCAGCCCACATTTAGAGGTGGGGAGTAATGCCCCACACCTCTTTGAAGGTGGAGTGTGTGTGTACGTGTGTGTGTGTCTGTGTGTGTGTGTGTGTGTGTGTGTGTGTGTGTGTGTGTGTATATATATATATATATATATATACACATTTTTTTTTAAATTTGTTACAGGGCATATACGCTTGCCAGAAAGAGACAGAGAGAGGGAAAGTGAGAAATCATCCCCTGGGCAGAAGGCCATGCCACAATCCCTTCTCCTCTATTCTTGACTCAGGATTTTGGGCGAGCGTGCACATGTGCCCAGTTTGTTTCTCAAGCCACTGGATCAGGGACCTGAACCACATACTTGGCATTGTGGGATCCAATCACCTAACCACCTGCTGGCCCGGGGTGAAGTATAATTTGTTTGGAATACTTCTGCTTAAAAGATTGGTCTATTGTCCATTTATTACTTTATTTAATCCCTTATTTATATCAGTATGGAATCATGGACATTTGTGCCACATCTTAAATTATAATGCAATATTGCTTTATTCTGTTAATCAAACTGGTTCATCTTTGGCCCAGGGAACTCCTCAGTTAGTTCCTGTGTCCTCTTTCTTTTTAATTTTAATTTTTTTTTTCTTTAGGATGCATCGCTTGCCAAACAGAGAGAGACAGCGAGACAGAAAGCGAGAAATCACCCCCCAGGGAGATGGCCACACCGCAATCCCTTCTCCTCCATTTTCCTCTTGGGATCTTGGGCATGCATGCACACATGCCCAACATGAGTTTAAGCACCAGGTCCGGGACTCGAACTGCATTCCACTATGTAGGAGTCCAGCGACATAGCCATTACGCTAACTGCCGGTCCTGGTTCCTGTGTCCTCTGATGTGCTCTCATCACTGTGTGAATATCTTCAGGCACTTCCTGACTTTCTAGAATTACAGAATGCTCCAGGTTCATCTTGAGCCTTTTCTGCCCCTGCCCAAGAATCAACTATTTCTTCAAGGTGCCCTGGTTCTTCTACTGGAGTATATTAGAAGCCAAGCTCTAGGAACTGAGAGTGTTCACTGTTACTGAACTGTTTTGGTTCTGGGCTCTCTCAGTTGAAACGGCAGGGAGACGTGTGTATACACACATAACTCTAAGTTTAACTCTCCATCCATATATTAAACTTCTGTATCCATATTAAGCTAAGCATGAATTCATCCTGATGTCTCCAACTCTAACCCATTACCACATGGATCATCCGACCCACTTCCTCTTGCCTGTACGTCTGTGACCTCCCCCCTCTAAGGAGACACCTGGAGGAGCCACATGTTTTTTTTTTAATCACTTTGAGAAAACAAGAGAACAGGGAATTCAAGAACTGTAGAGGCAGCAAAGTAATCCCAGACGCACCCTCACAAAAGCACAGGAAAACTTAGTTCACTTAAAAGAAAGCAGGAAAAAGATGCATGGTTGAGCCCAGTGAAAATAAAAGAGAATAAAGAAGACAATAGACCCCATCGACAATTAAAACATTCCAAAAAGACACAAACATAAACAAATAAATCAGAATTTGCAAACTGAAAAAACACAATTATTTAAGAAAGCATTTGAAAAGTGACTGAAAAAAGGCTTTGCAGACGCCGCCGCTTGAGTGTCTCGCCCTCAACCATGGTCAACCCTTGTGTGTTCTTCGACATCGCTGTTGACGGCGAGCCCTGTTTGCAGACAAAGTTCCAAAGACAGTAGAGAACTTTCATGCTTTGAGCACTGGTTGGGCATGCATGCACACATGCCCAACATGAGTTTAAGCACCAGGTCCGGGACTCGAACTGCATTCCACTATGTAGGAGTCCAGCGACATAGCCATTACGCTAACTGCCGGTCCTGGTTCCTGTGTCCTCTGATGTGCTCTCATCACTGTGTGAATATCTTCAGGCACTTCCTGACTTTCTAGAATTACAGAATGCTCCAGGTTCATCTTGAGCCTTTTCTGCCCCTGCCCAAGAATCAACTATTTCTTCAAGGTGCCCTGGTTCTTCTACTGGAGTATATTAGAAGCCAAGCTCTAGGAACTGAGAGTGTTCACTGTTACTGAACTGTTTTGGTTCTGGGCTCTCTCAGTTGAAACGGCAGGGAGACGTGTGTATACACACATAACTCTAAGTTTAACTCTCCATCCATATATTAAACTTCTGTATCCATATTAAGCTAAGCATGAATTCATCCTGATGTCTCCAACTCTAACCCATTACCACATGGATCATCCGACCCACTTCCTCTTGCCTGTACGTCTGTGACCTCCCCCCTCTAAGGAGACACCTGGAGGAGCCACATGTTTTTTTTTTAATCACTTTGAGAAAACAAGAGAACAGGGAATTCAAGAACTGTAGAGGCAGCAAAGTAATCCCAGACGCACCCTCACAAAAGCACAGGAAAACTTAGTTCACTTAAAAGAAAGCAGGAAAAAGATGCATGGTTGAGCCCAGTGAAAATAAAAGAGAATAAAGAAGACAATAGACCCCATCGACAATTAAAACATTCCAAAAAGACACAAACATAAACAAATAAATCAGAATTTGCAAACTGAAAAAACACAATTATTTAAGAAAGCATTTGAAAAGTGACTGAAAAAAGGCTTTGCAGACGCCGCCGCTTGAGTGTCTCGCCCTCAACCATGGTCAACCCTTGTGTGTTCTTCGACATCGCTGTTGACGGCGAGCCCTGTTTGCAGACAAAGTTCCAAAGACAGTAGAGAACTTTCATGCTTTGAGCACTGGAGAGAAAGGATTTGGTTATAGGGGTTCCTGCTTTCACAGAATTATCCCAGGGTTTACGTGCCAGGGGGGGGCGACTTTACACGCCATAATGGAACTGGTGGCAAGTCCATCTCTGGGGAGAAATTCGAGGATGAGAGCTTCATCCTGAAACACACAGGTCCTGGCATCTTGTCCATGGCAAATGCTGGACCCAACACAAATGGTTCTCAGGTTTTCACCTGCACTGCCGAGACTGAGTGGTTGGATGGCAAGCATGTGGTCTTTGGCAAGGTGAAAGAGGGCATGAATACCGTGGAAGCCATGGAGCGCTTTGGGTCCAAGAATGGCAAGACCAGCAAGAAAATCACCATTGCTGGCTGGGGACAGCGCTAATGAATGTGACTTGTTTTCTCTTACCCACCAGACCTATCCTTCTGTAGCTCAGGAGAGCACCCTCCACCCCATCTGCTCACTGTGTCCTACGACCTGTGCTCTCACTGCAGTTCTTTGGGTTCCATATTTTCCTTATTCCCCTCCAAATGTAGCTGAACTGCAAAGTTAAGTTTATTATTATGAAATAAAAACTAAGTGACAAAAAGAAAAAGAAAAAGAAAAAGAAAAGTGACTGAAAAAAGAACTCGAAATAAAAATCAGAAATGATAGGATAAACAACTTAGAAATGAACTGTGAACTTGAAACACACATACACACAAAGCAAACCAATACAGTTTAACAGAAGAAAGGAAGAACTGTTTTAAATAAAGGAGGAATGAAGAGATTTCCATGTCCACCTATTGTGCAGTAAGCTGACAATGGACTTGACCTCCACCATCAGGATAAAATGTAAGAAGCAACTGTCTTCAGATGATGGACAACAGGCAGTGGCCCCCAAGTTCAGGGAAATGAATGAGTTGAGCCGTAATCCCCCGTTTTCCAGACTGTGGTGTGTTGAAGCCCTAACCCCTAATGTGATGGCATTTGGAGATGGGGTTTTGGGAGGTGATGAGGGCTACCTAAGGTCATGAGGGATTAGTGCCCTTATAGAAAGAGAAAGATTCTAGACCATGGTCAATAATAGCATTAAATAACACAAAAAGACCACCACCCATCACACAACTCCTACTGAAAGTACATCACAGCCGACAGTTGCCTGCCTCTACCTAAAAAGAATGTGAAGAGGACCAAATAATAATGGTGGTCTAGATGTAGTGACCAAATTATATTCCACACAGAAAGCCACACATCACCACAAAGAAGCAATCAGCAAATCCAGATGGTGAGCAATAGCACAGGAAAAAAATGACTGGTCCATTAGCAAGATAACTGGATGGAGAAAAAAGGGCAGGAAAAACAGCATGGTAGCAAAGGCACTGGACTCCCACATGGCTGACCACACCTGATGGCTTGAAATTCACACTGGGCTCATGTGTATATGTGTGCCCAAAATCTCAGGAGGAAAATAGAAAAGATTGTGATGTGGCCATCCCCCTGGAAGGGGGTGATTTTTCACTTTCCTTCTGTCGCTCTACCTCTCTCTCCAGCAAGTGCATGATTTATGACAAAAACTTTAAAAAAAAAAAAAAAAAAAGGACAGAAATGCAACCCAAGAAACTCAAAAGACAGAGCCTGCGGTCCTGTAAGCAAGACAGTGCCACACCAGTGGTCCAATCTGCCATTATAGTCCAGTTGTGGCTCATGGGGCCACCAAAGGAAGGCTGGCTAAGAGACCACTGGGTTTTCTGTATTATTTTTGCAACTTCTTATGAGCTTGTAATTATTTCAAACTATAAGGTTAAAAAGAAAAAAATGGGGCCAGCAAGTGGTATGATGGTTAAGGCACTGGAATCCCACATGGCCAACTGTGGTTTGAGCCCTGAACCTAAAGGCTTGCTTTCTCCCCTCTCTCTCTCTCTCTGGTGAGTACACATGTCCTATAGCAAATTAAAAATAATAATAATAGTAAATAAAATCTTATTTTAAAAAATTTTTTAAAAAAGAAAAAAGTTACAAAATCCACCTAGCACCTGCAATGTATACATCTTATTTGAAACCACAAGCTCACTGAAAATTAGTCAAAAGAAACTGTAGAAACATGAACACTGATTGGATACTCAATGTTACTAAGAAATTACTACTTTTGCTATGCTAATGAGGTGTCTTATGTTAAAAAAAAATAATCCCTATCCTTTACATACCTACAGAGATACTTACAGATGAAGTAATATAAGTTCAGAATTTATTTCAAAATAACTTGAGTGATGGTGGGATATTACAACTGTGTTGGGTATGGGATTAAAATGCAGTCATGGGGGACTAGCAGTTGGCGTAATGGCTATGTCACTGAATTCCCATGTAGTCGACCGTGGTTCATGTCCTGGACCCAGTGGCTTAAACTCACAGCAGGCGCATGTGCATGTGTGCCCAAGATCCCGAAAAGAGAATGGAGGAGAAGGGATTGCGGCATGGCCATCCCTCCCGGGGGTGATTTCTTACTTTCTCTCTGTCTCTGTCTTTCTGGCAAGTGTTCGCATCCTATAGCAAAAAACTCTCCAAAAAAGAAAAAAAGCTGTCATGGAGTCTAGCAGGTGGCGTGGTGGTTAAGAAGCTGGACTCCCATGTGGCAACCACAGCTAGAGTTCCAGATCCAGTGGCCTGAAAATCCCAGTAGGCATGTCCAAAATCCTGAGAGGAAAATGGAGAAGGGACTGTGGCATGGCCAATCCTCCTGGGATGGGGGGTGATTTCTCAATTTTCCTCTTTCTGTATCTCTCTCTCTCTCTCCCCGCTCTCCAGAGAGCACATAACAAACAAAACTAAAACAAACAAAAAACAACCCAGCCGCATACAAGAGTACACACTTAAAAACCATGTACTCTTGCTTACTAGACACACTTCTTTCAAAATCAGCACAGGAACACAACACCTATCACAAAAACAAACAGCACAGAATTTCTTCAGAGAGGAGCTTCCTCTGAACCCCACACCTTCACACCTTACTTTTCCTTAACAACAATTTACCTGTAGTGCCGCTGTTCTCTGTGAACAGCCACGCTTACTGCCTGGCATTCAGACTTGAGACAAGGGGTGGGGACATCAGACATAAGCTAAATATGTGATCTTGTTTCATGACTGTTGTAGGACAGCACTTCTGGATCTACAAAGCGCTCTCTCTCAAGTGTTCGTGTCTGCGCATGCAGCTCTGCCCCAAGTGACAAACTCTCGGCTCATAGTCGCTTTTGGCAGACTACCACCATTCCCAGTGTCCGAGAGGGGCTCACCCATGTGTCCTCCTCTATGGGTGCTTTCAGTGTCCGTAGCCAGCTGGCAGGAAGGGATAGCTGAAGATGATCCCTATGTAACTCCCAGGAAATCTGTGCAGAAACCACACCTCTCACTCCCCTCACCAGCTTAAGAAACCAGGCTGGTGGGAATAGCAGGGGCAAAATCAAACCCAGGAGGACAGGCCCCAGAGAATACTCAGAACCACAGTGATATTCTTCCTGTCTACAGTGGGAAGACCACAGTCTGTGCGGCTGGACACATAACACCTGGTATCTAAGAATGTTGACCTAACACATCCTCCACATGGAAAAACAAACCCTGGCAGTGTGGTTAACCCATTCACTACTCTCTGTTTGGCAAGCAGTGCTTGACAAAAGCACAAGCCCTCAGAAATCTCACTACAACTGACAGAAGCCACAGTGATCCCAACCTTGCTCTTCTCTCTCCTCTCCTCCAGGAGGTTCTGCTTGGGTGTGGAAAGGTGTGTGTTGTGTAGAAGGGATGTGAGATTACTCATTTCCTGATCTGCTAAGAAAAATACATGTCTCCAGACAGCCAACACGACTAGCGTTTTCAGCAAAACCCAGAACCCAAGAACTTTGAAAGGACTCTGTCTACTTTTAAAAGAAGGAAAAAACGATATCAACTACTGGTGGCTATAATAATTTCTTTAAAATCACACTGAATTACTAGGCAAGGAGGATGTGTACCCAAGGGGCAATGAGAAACTCGTCGATAGTTTTTTGCATACTCAAGAACATCTGCTCTACATTCATGGGGGATTTCACCCTCCTACTCAGGCAAGTCCAGTCTGTCTATCCGAAGGAAGGACTAGAATGACTGTCTACTTCTAGAGTCCTGCTTGACAGCTGATGGTGCAATACACTCATCGGGGATTCCCTCTGCATTGTGGGAGCCTGGTAGGCTCGCAAGCTCCAGGCAGTCTGATCACTGGACAGACATCTGGGGGGTGAGGCTAGGAAGCTAGGAAGGATAGCAGTAGGAGCAGGTGCATACAGCTCCACAGTGATAAGTATCCCCCAAAATTTACTGCACTGGATTTGCAACTTAGGGAACACATGGAAACAGAACTTTCTGAACGCCCCGAGAGCCTTTCTCCTGCCCCCCGCCCCCCCGCCCGTTTTCCCACGTTAAAAAAAAAGGCAGAAACCTGTTTTATACCAAATGTGTTCATACCTTAGACTTCAAAATGAATAGAAAAAACAATTAAGTAAATGAAGTCACTATGGAGTCGTAATTAGTAACTATTAGGAAACACACCTTTCAAACACAAGTTCTTCAAAACAAACTTTCTGTCTACTCCCAGTCACAATGGAGTAAGAGGGACTGGATTTAACCTCCCATAAAAACAACAAACCACTAGACGGAGTACATGAAATGGCAATGGCAGTTTTCAGGACACTAGATGGACATCAGGCAATGAAGAACAGCGATCCCCATGGGACAGACAGGAGACAAACAAACCTTCCTCTATTCCACTGCCTGATGGAGTTTGCAGAACAAGAAAGACACAGCAGAGTCCAGTGAATTTTGAGTGCAAGAGACACATCAACAGTCTGGGGAGGGTAAAGCAGTCAGAGGTTTTGGGGTCCTTGGAGCACCCAAGAGGAGAGAGCTGCTAAGAGGCCCTACCAGACCCTCAGCGGAGAATTGATCATGGTGTGCATATTGGGAACAAATGAGGTAAGGAGAGTCATCTGAGGATTTGAGGGCGCAACCTCAAGACTTGGGCAGACTGTAAAACTCATGGCTCACAGACAAAAGATAGAGTCCTCAGGAGGGTCCTGAATCAGCAGTGAGAATAATTAGCCCTAAAGGAAACACTGTCATGACCCATCAAAAAAGAGCAAACACAAGAATGAAAAGAAATCAGCTCCTTGCAAGGGACTTACCTGAGTCCAAGAAACAAAGCTCCAGAGTATCCACATGCAGGTGCGAGCAAGGGGCCTGGTGGTTAAGCACTGGACTCCCATAGCCAACCAGGCACTGCAAAGACACTGTATTCCATGGGCTAGGACCATGTGGGAAGCCCAGGTTTGATTCTGGCCTAATAGCAAGGCCAGGCATGGTGTCAGGTGCCTGTGGTTCCAGTTATTTGGGAATATGAGGCAGAAGGATCATAATACAGTGAGACCTTGTCTTAAAATATAATAATAAAACAGGAACCAGCAAATGGCATGGTGGTTAAAGCGCTGGACACTCCCACATGGCCAACCACAGTTCGAGACCTGGATCTGGTGGCTTGCTTTCTCACTTTCTCTCTCTCTCTAGTTAAATTAAAATATGTGAATGAATAAATAAAATTAAAGAAAAAGAGAAAAAATAATAATAAAATAAAATAAAATAAGGCCTCATTATAATTATAATCCACCTGTTCAGAAACCTGGAGAAGATACTGGGCAGTTAAGTAGAGATTTTAAAAAAAAATTAGCTTTTACAAGATTTCTTTTTTACAAGATCCAAATTGAACTTCTAGACATATAAACTAAACTATCTAAGATTAAAAAAAATAACCCCGGGGATCAGCAGTTAGCGTAATGACAATGTCGCTGAACTCCCACTTAGCCGACCGCAGTTCGAGTCCCGGACCCAGTGGCTTAAAACTCACGCCGGGCATGTGTGCGTGTGTGCCCAAGATCCCGAGAGGAGAATGGAGGAGAAGGAATGCGGCGTGGCCATCCTCCCTGGGGGGTGATTTCTCGCTTTCTGTCTCTGTCTGGTGAATGCACGTGCCCTGTAGCAAAAACCTCTCAAAACAAAACAAAAACAAACAAACAAAAATTACCCTGGATAGGATTAAACACAGATTGAACACCACAAAAGCAAAGATTTATGAACCTGAAGATACAGTATCAAAAGCTATCCAAAATGAAACAGAGAAAAACAAACGTACAGAGCGATCAGACACCCAATAAGCTCAAGCTGCTTAATAAGGATACTCAGAGAACAAGCCATAGCTGGAAAGAATTTTTTTATAAAGGTTTTTGCCATGGGGCATATGTGCTCACCAGAAAGAGAGAGAAAGAGAGAGAGAGATAACCCTTAGGGGGATAGATGGCCATGTCACAGTCCCTTCTATTCCATTCTCCTCTTGGGATTTTAGGCATGTGCACACATATGCCCGCCATGATTTTCAACCCATGGGGTCCAGGACTCAAACCATAGTTGGCCACATGAGAATCCTAAGTTTTAACCTCCATGCCACTGGCTGGGCCCCGGGGAGAAGTCCTTAAAACACATTTCTCATAAAGGACTTGTATTCCCAGGGGAGAATTTCTTAAAACACATTTCTCATAAAGGACTTGTATACAGAATATACAATGATCATTGACAACTCAGTAACAAGACAACAACTAATAAAAATGGACAAAAGATGGAACATACTTCACCAAGAAATGATTCACAAAATAAGCATACGAAGAGATTCTCAACATCATTAGCTCTAAGTGAAATAAAGCCTCAATGAGATATAAGAATACGTCAACCAGAACAGCTAAAGTTAAAGAGATGAGTTTTGCCAAGTGCTAATGAGACGGAGCAATGGGAACACTCATAGAGTGCCGGTTGGTTTGCAAAACAACAATCCCTTTAGAAAGTAACTTCCTCTACTTTATGATATGTCAGTTACAACAGTGTCCTTGTTCGCTAGTCACCCACTTCCCTCAGGTCCCTTGCTCATAAAGAGCCCCTCCTTGAGGTCCTCCTCAGCCCTGCTCACTCCTTTCACCCTGCATTATTTCCCTATCTGACCCTCATCAGCACAGTCAGGCATGTTTGTCCCGCCCTCCTGTTAGAAGGTAAGCTCTCCACACACGGCGGTCTGTGTCCATTACATTCCTGGCACCCAGGACAGGGACCAGTAGTCAGTGTTTGCGGGATGAATGAAAGAAATTCCATGTTGGCATCAAGGCCAGAAAATAGTGCCTTAAAGCACAGAGAAGTTACAGGTGTGGAAAGGTGCTGAGCCATAATTAATTAATCAAACAAACGAAAACCTACCTTATCCTTTCCAACATGTTTTTTTAGCACTATTGGGCCAGAACCAAGCCCATGTTCCATGCCCTAAAAGGTTCCATGACAATGCCCAAATAGATGCTTCTCCAAGGCTGAGACTGTCAAGCACATGACTACAGAATTATGGGCTCACAGGAGCCAGGAACACTGGTAAAACAGACCCTCCCCCACAGCCTCTGTATGACTTCTGTAAGACACGATCTGCCTCAGGTGTTTGGTCACCACACTAAGGGGTGGTGCTGACCCCAAACGCAGACCTGCATAACAGATTTGGGGAAAGCAGACCTTCGGAGGCCCCACAGCAGAGGTGGTCCGTCCGTGGCACCCAGTCGCCAGGGAACTCTAGCCATGTACCCAGCCCTGTGGCTGCAGTAGGTAAGGGGTCTGTGGAACGGAGCCGAGGCACTGTCTGTCAAAAGTGGGGAACAGGAATGAGCAGGTTCTATGTCAGCGGTTAGTATCCAATGTCCAGGTCTGCCACTCTAAGAGCCAAGACCTCATCTCTGACCCTACTGTGTGTCCCATCCCACAAGCACACCCGTACATGCAACGTCCCCTCTGTGCCTCAGCTCCTGTCAGGCACGACCATGACCTCTGGCCTGTCTCCTCTCCTAAGTTCTACAATCTGCCTCTGACCACAAAGTGGCCATCACACTGACTGGAGGCCAGGAGATGCACATCCCTCCATGAACCCTGGACCCCCATCCATTCAGCCAGCAACACAGGTGTGTGTCTGTTATTGTAGCGCGCATCAGCCCATGGTCTGGGAACCCGTTCACAGGTGACCTTGCATCTACAATACCATAGCAACCATGTCAGAACTGAACTGTAGTTACTAACTCAACTGTGGTGACAGAAAGTAAGAGCACTGCATGTGTCTAGCTCATGGCTGCAGGCACTCGCTCACTCATTCCTTCCACAGACACAGGTGGGTGACGAGTCTGTGCTATATTCTGATCTTGGTGCCAGGTGTGGCGATGAAAGGGCCCTGTCCTCACATGAAAAGTCCCTAGGGAGGGGGAGGCAATTCCATAAAACAAAATCTCAGGCAGTAGTAAGTGCTATGAGGAAAAGCAGAGCAGACTGAAGGGGGAGGATTACCCACGAAGCAGCCTCCCTGACCTGGCTGGCCTGGCCGCTGTTCCGGCAGTTACTCAGGGCAAGGAGATGGTGAGAGCCCAGGAGTGGCGTCTTCTGCATGCCTTGCTAAATGCCAGCTCACGGGCCAAGTATCTGCACTACTTCTTCAGTGCTTCGTCCCACACATGGAGAATGTGCTCTGCATACAGTAGGTACTAAACAGATGCCTTGAGGAATGCCAGCAGACCACCCAGGAATTAAATATGGAAGAGAACTTTCTGAGGTAGCCATTCTAGACAAAACACCCCAGGGTTCTGAGGCCGGGCTTCTGAAAGCCCTGGCTCTGTCCCAGGACTCACACTACCAGGCGGGGTCCCACTGATTCTCAGGCTAGGGAGGCCTGTCCTCCCCCATGTACCGGAGGGAGGGAGGCCTGGTGCACAGCCCTGGAGTCAGTCCCAGGGTAAAGCAGTAGCTTCACAGGGACTTGCAGGCCCTTAAAGTGGCAGTGTCCTGGGCAGTGTCCTGTGTGCCCTGCAGGGAAGATGGTCTTGTGCCAGGGACTGCTCCAAACAGCCTGCCTTCTGTGCTCACGTTACATACCCTCCACCCATCGCCAGCCCAACATGGACCCAACCCAGGGCTGGTAAGTCCAGGATCAGCACATGGAGTGTGTCCTGCCCTGCCAGGCTATGTGAAAAGGTGTCATGGAGAAAGAGCCTGTGGCAGGTGAGGTCTGAGGTTTGACAGGCTCATCTGTGGCATGCTGGAAAGGGGAAGTGCACTAGCAAACTAGGGAGGAACCTTTAACATCCCATCCACCTGAAGAGCAGTGTGGGCTAGGACAGAGATGCGGCGGTGAGCTGAGGTCTATGTGATGTCCAAGGCGCCAGGCAGAATTTAAGCAGGATAACTGCACTCATACCGGGCCTGTGTGGTGTGGAGAAGGCAATGGAAGAAGGGCTGGGAGCTCACAGGTGGTGGCCAGAAAGGCAGATAAATCCAGATAGCCCTGGACAAGAGCAGGATGCAGGTATGGGGCTCACTAAGGGGACCTAACCCCACAGATGGCTGTCCTAGATGACTACACCATGCAGACACCATCACCCTGGGTGACATCTGCTTATCTCCATGTAGAAGCATGATACTCTAGCCTCAGTTCTGCTCACCCTGGGGATGGAGAGGGAATCCACCTTCCCTCCAAGCCAGTTGAGTGATGCCTCCAGAAAGCTCCATTCTTGGGCTCTGGACTCAGCTCACACACACGTGTGGGTGACCACACACACACGCCCAGTGGGCTCTAGACACGAGGGGTAGCCAAACAACACTGCAAAGGCCCTAAGAACACTACAGAGCTCAGCTGTCAGGACATGTGGGTCCCACAGCAACTACCAGGACAACCTGATGTTCCCGCACAGCACCCCAACCTCAGGAAAAAGGTGCCCCACCTGCATCCTCACACACAGATGTCTGCAAGGGACCTGAGTGTCTGGGGCAACCTCACGAATGGCTCAAGATCCCAGGTGGCCAGAACATCCCATCTAGAGTACACAGTCAGCATGACGAAGTGTACCCAGCTCCGTCACCAATGCAGTCCACCTGCTCACTAGAGATAAACCACAGACTCCTGTGAGCTACCCTTTGCAGCAGACCCTGCAGGCTCCTGGAGTGCCATAGAAGCAGGGCTGGCTGGCAGGCCCTGGTAAAAGACATGTCTAGTCAGGGTGGAAGAGCCATTTCTCCCAAACCATGTGCCTGGGGAGAACACTCTCAGGAAGAAATCCCGAATACACCACCGTCATCTTCCATTCAACGAAAAGTAGCACTACTTGCTCAAGCTCTATGGCCAGAGCAGCTCTTTTCCTCCTATCAAAAGCACCACAGCTGGGAGCCTGCCAGAAATGAGGTGCCTATCTGGGTAGG
>NW_006203871.1:297370-303497 GCF_000334495.1 Tupaia belangeri chinensis
GAAAGGCAAAGAGCTGGTGGAGTGGGGAGAGGAGGAGCTGCTGCACCCGCTCACTGCCCTGGAAGGGAAGGAGGAGACCTGGCCTTGGAGCTGGGGGACTCTGGACCGCTCCATGGAGCCCAAGGGTCGGGCAGGGCTGCTGGGTGAAAGAGAGGTGGTCTGTCTTCTGCTCTCCTTTAGACAGTACCCATGCCCCTTCCTCAACAGCCCACAGCAATTTACAGCTCTGAAATGGCCCATGGCAGGGCACGGACAAGACAAATCTAGGCTCAGTTTCCCAGGGTGCCCTGGTCTTCTTCACAGATAAAGGCCCCTCCTCCCCCGACCCCACCACCTTATGGCCCCAGTCATCCGCTCCTGCCTGCAGCTCAAGCTCAGGCAAATACAACAGAAGCACGCAGAGCAACAAGAAGCTGTTCTACTTGTGGGCCTGTCCCCACAGAGGTCCCTTCAGAGCAGACGATAGGCAGCACGAGAACTCAGAGGTGGAGGCAGCCAAGGAGTGGGTCAGGAAAGACCCCAGAGAAGGGTCCCTAGAGTCCCTTGCCCTGCAGACCACAGGGCTTCTACAGCAGCTATGTTCAGTGCTGTCTATGGCAGGGGCCTGGCCCAACCCAGAGAGACCAGCTGTGCCAACAAGATGCCATCAGGCAGTCCAGGGCAGGATCAGTTGGGATAAAGAGGCCTCCGTGAGCCTGCCCAGGGCTGCAGGAACCAGGCACAGACAGCAGGCAGTTGACTTAGTTTGATGACTACACTCTCATGGAATGAAATGCAAGACAAGGGAGAGGCTTTGAGTGCCAGGCCCTGGAACAGGTTGCTAGCAGCAAGGCTGAACCAGGACTAGGACAAGCTGAGAGCCTCACACAAGATCTCCCAGCTGGTGAGAGAAGCCTTGGGATTCAAACTCATGGCTACTTTCCTCTAAGGTATGGGCCTGCTACAGAGAAAAACAAAACAGCAAATTTAAAATAAATAAAAGAGGCTCAGCAGGCTGGGGCCACATATAGCCTGGGTTCTATTCCTGACCCATCTTAAAAAGCTGGGTTTATGCTCACTTTGGCAGCAACATATACTAAAATTGGAACAGAATAGAGGAGATTAGCATGGCCCCTGTGCAAGGATGACACACAGATTCGTGAAGCGTTCCATATTTTTGCAATTTAATATATAAAAATATTAAAAAAAAAAACAGGAAGAAAAAAAGCTAGGCTCAGTAGTATGCACCTATAGTCTCAGCCATGAGGGTGCTGAGGCAGGGGCCTGCAACAGAGCAAGAGCCTGACTGAAATAGGCCACATGCACGTCCATGCACACAGAAATGAATACAGAAGTGGTAGATAGATAATAATTGAAGGCAAAAATCCTGAACTTTAAAAATATATGTATTTACTTTATTATTGGTATCATCACCATCACTGTTCAATTTAGCCAGAGACAGGGGGAGAGAGAGACAGAAAGCAAGCTGCTAGGTCTGCGAGTCAAATCGTGGTCAGCCATGTGGGAGTCCAACATCTTAACCACCCTGCCACCTTGAACTTTCTATTTCTCCTTTAAGAAAACTACTTTCCTTTCTTCTCTCAAGAAAATACAAATGCACATTTCAGAAAAAAATACTGCCTTTGAGCTTGGGTATAGGGCCCCCAGATGGGTCTTGATGGAAGAAGGCCCAGTTGGGTACCAGCCACACGGTCCAGAAAGGAGCCCCACACACATCATATGGGGTGGTACATGAACTGGAGTGTAGGGGAATCCTAAACGAGGAAGCAGGCAGGCCAAGCTCTCACTAGCTGGGCTTCAGGCCACTTCTGCTCCTTCTCCTAGTGACCCCAAGACCTGCTACCCTCTCCATCTTGTCAATAAGGAAACAGGCATGACAGACTATTCAGATAGGACTCTGGTACTCAGGGTGCTGTTTTCAGACCTAAAAAAGAGAGATCCCATACAAACACTGTAAAGTCTAACTGAAGGGCTCTGAGCTTCCTTAAGAGTCCTAGAATGCAAACCCTGGAGGGAAGAGACAGAATTCTCTTTCTTTTTAGTAATAGCTGGTAGAGTGCTTGCAAGGAGCTTGAAGGAGCCAATCAAAGAGATGAAAAATCTACACATCAGAGTGACATGAGCAGTGCTCTTTTGTTTACTGTCAATAGATCTTCCTAACCCTGCAAAGATAAACAGAACAGATATCTTTGTAACCATATTACACATAAGAAAATTGATGATAAAAGATGCACATAAACCCTAAATTTTAAACACACAGCACAGGGCAGTGGGCATGTATACGCAGGTAAAAACATGTAGATGAACCTCCAACTGAGATGGCAAAGAAGTCTTCCAGCACTAAATCCACTCTAAAGTATCAATTTTCTTATAAAAAACAAGTCTAGGGGCCAGCATGACATAATAGTTATATCGCTGGACTCCCATATGGCCAACTGTGGTTCGAGTCCTGGACCTGATAGCTTAAAACTCCTGACAAGCATGTGTGCTGAGCAAAGACAAACCACACCGAGTGCCATGTTCATGTGAGGAACTCTGGTCATGTATACCATCGTGGGTAGATGTCTCAGATCCCACAGGGGTGACAGAAGCCATGCTGAGAAGATTCTGCAACATCCCACTCAGATAAAGTTTGAAATGGCCGAACCACCTATGGGACTGGATACAGGAGAGCCGGAGGTTCCTCTGGGCAGGGAGGCTGAGAACAGTCCCCAGGGACCTGAGTACTTCCAGCCTTCTGCTGGGTAACAAGACATGTTCACCTATGAGAGACTCGCAGACAACAACGCTGAAATGTGCTCTCCTGTGTTTTAGACATAACGTCTAAAAATGAAATGTTTAGGACGTAATAAAAAAAATGATGGCTATACCAGACGGTTTATCTCTACCATGGGAGGTAGTTACGGTGTGTCTGGTAAGTGTTTCTCAATTCCTTTCGATGCACTGTTTCATGGTAACAAATCACTGTGTTCTCAGAGATGGAAGAGTGGGAGAAAGGCATTAGTAGCCCGATGCTACCTGTGCCCACCATCTGTACCTGGAGGGAGGCGCTTGACTGTCCCCTCCCACTCCAGGCCAGGTGCACCTGGGGCTCCTACCTCCAGCCACAACCCCCAGTGAAGCCACCCCCACTGGGGGCTCCACATCCAGATGCCTAGCCCTGCCCAGGGGAGGCCATCATGTCGGGCCCACCCCTCTGAATAAGGAAAGCCACTATTCCCCCTGATGGAACCACCTGAGGACAGCCGCTTCTGTGATTACGGACAGCCAGGAGTGCTGCCGTGAGCCTTGCCAGCATCACAGTGGTTGGAGACAAGGCACGTGCTAATACAGCCAAGGCAGGCTTCACAACGGCAGTACTAATGTGGAACTCACCCACCAGCAATGCGAACCTAAAGAGACCACACGCAGAAAGGGAAGTTCAGTGTCAGCTGGGTGGGGATGGGTGGTTGGGGACAGGTTTTCCGCAAAGAGCCATTGGTGGAATCCCTGAAGTCCCGGCACAGAAGCCAGCTAAGGCCATTTCTGCAACACCCCTGTGGAAGGCTGGCCTCATGGCGGCAGCCTGGCTCTGGAGCCTTTGCTCTTGACCATCTCCAAGAGAAGCCAGGTGTATGTGGAGGAAATAAGCAGCAGTGCCTGTCTGGTGGCAGGGGATGAGTCCCTGCTCTACAGCAAGGCCCAAGGCAGCCACAGTGCTCAATCCCACCTGGGCCAGGGCCCGGCCATCCCCCGAGCAGAATTCAGGCTCTCAGCAGTCTTCTCATAGTCAGCCCTGTACCTGGTTCAGAAGCAAGTCAGCTCCCATTTCCAAGGGGAGGCATCACTCTCCTGCCTCCTACACCCTGGTCAACAGAGAAAACACAGGAGGGTGAAACTGCTGTGAAGCTCACCCCTCAATCCACCAATGCTGCCAGCACCTCACAACAAGGAAAACACTGGACATGTAACACACTGGCACCAGAGGAGACAAAAACAGCGACAACCTCTCCTCCTATCGCAAAGGGTCTCTGGCCCACACTGACCAAGAGGTGTCTAACCCAGAGCTGTACAGGTGAGACAAGGCAAGAACATAAAGAGGGGTCAAAGGAGAGCCAGAGCCACCCAGTCCCAACACAGTGGGGCCCTCCTGCATGCCTAACACCCAGACGACACTCCTTCCACAGCACAGCCCAGGGGGACACTCTGGTTGGCAAGCAGAGAAGACATGCAGGGGGGCCAGGCTGGAGGTCAGGTGCTCTCCTGAGGCAAGAGTGACCACAGGACACCAAAAGCTGGGGAGCAGGAGTGAGGTCACACCAAAAGAGCTTCCTAGAATAACGAGGGAGGGAGGCTGCACTCCCACACCAGGGATAGGGGGCCAAGATTTCAAATTTAGAAGGCACAAAAACACACACCACTAAAACCCTCCCATTTCAAGACAAGTCAAGCCAAATTCTAAACACAGTGGCTATCAGAGCCTGCCTAGTCATCCCGCCTGGCGCCCGGCCACCACTGACCACAGGAGGGCAGGGCCATCTGGAGACCTCCACACCTCCTCCCTCCAGACAAGGCCCAGGCCTGGTGCAGGGTAGGGTGGCTCCTGGCAGAGTGGGAATCACTTCTAAGATACATTCAATTTGGTCACGCCCTTTCTTCACACAGCATGTGTGGTGAAAGAAGCAGAGGAAAACCCCCTCCCTTACATACAGCAAGGCCCAGAGTAGCCACAGTGGAGCTATCCCTGTGAGTTCACAGGGCTTAGAAAAGTCAGGTCTACTCAGGGCAGGGGGCAGGGGAGGCCTTTCCTTTCTGTCCTCCTACCCCAAGCTCCTCCACGCCCTGCAGGAGCAGAGCACAGGCAGTCAACGTCCAGGATGCCTAAGCAAAGGGCGATGGTTGGCCCTGCCAAGCCGCCCCACCCTTCCCCGACTGGTATAAAAACCTCAGCTGCAAAATTTAGCCGGGGCTCAGTCCCACAGGAGGGAGGAAGGCAGCGGCTTGTGCGCTCATGGCTCCTGTGGAGCAGAGCTGGTCAGAAGCTACCCATCACCCACCTGACTGAGAAGCCCTAGGCTGAAAGGCCGCTCCAGCCCCAGTCACTCCATGTCATGTGCCTGATGAGGAAGGTGCTGCCACAGAGACTTCATATACAGATACTCCAGAAATCAATGGGATTTTGTTTCCAAAAAGGCCAATTAAAATCCAGCTGTGAAACCACCTTCCATTTAGAAAATGCCAAAGAGAAATGAAGAGTGCCACTGCACTTTGGAAGGGCAGGGAGGTCTTTAGGGAGGGATTTAAGCCCCCAAGAGAGGCACAGGCAGCAGAGGGTGTTAGCAGAGGGCTGGCGACCCCAGGACGCCGTGCTATTCCCGCACAGCCCTGTGCATCACAGCCCCAGGAACGCCATCATCACAGGTTTGGGGAGAGCACAGGGCCACTCCTGCAGCGCTACTACCTGGACCCCTCATGAACATGTGGGCGGTGCTGGCAGGGCAGCTTCCTCTGTGTGTCCACACTAGGTCCACTGAAAGATGGTACCTGGGCTACAACATTAAAACAGTACCAGCAGGTACCGAGGTACCGGCAGGTGGCATAATGGTTACAACATTGGACTCTCATGTAGTCAACCACGGTTCAAGTCCTAGACCTGGCGGCTTAAAACTCATGCTGGGCGCGTGTGCGTGCATGCCCAAAATACCAAGGGGAGAATGGAGAAAAGGGACTGTGGTGCGGCCATCCCCCCTGGAGTGTGATTTCTCGCTTTCTGTCTCTCCAGTGCGTGCATGCATCCTATAGCAAAAAAAAAACTCTCTTTAATTAAAAAAAAAAAAAGGGTGTAAGTAAAAAAATCACAGTCCAGGGCCAGCTGGCTGGATCCCACATGGCCAACTGTACAGTTCAAGTTCTGGACCCAGCAGCTTAAAGACCATGCCAGGTGCATATGCATGCATCCCCAAAATCCTGAAGGGAGGGACAGGTAGAGAGCAAGGGACTACAGAGCTGCCATTCTCCATGGTGGGGGTGCTTTCTCACATTCTCTCTTGCTTTCTTTATTCTTCCATCCCAATGAGTACATGTGCCCTCTAGCAAATGTTTTAAAAGAATTATTTCATTTTATTTATTCATTCATTTATTTTAATTT
>NW_006203871.1:303577-318183 GCF_000334495.1 Tupaia belangeri chinensis
CCCTAGCAAATATTAATATATAAATAAATAAATAAATAAATAAATAAATAAATAAATAAATAAAACAAAAACCAGTGCCCAGCTCTCCCTGATTCCAGTTTTCAGCAGAAACCACACTGCTAGGTCAGAGCCCGGCATCACTCTTTTCCACTGTGGACACTTGCAAGCCTGGGTCAGAGCTCTGGCCCTGGCTGTTTTGTAAAGGATGGACAGAGCAGGTTGGGAGGCAGGTCACCCCTGAGAAGACTGAAGGGGCCCTGGTGCTCCCTACCACCTCCTCTCCAGGTGAAAGGGCACCAGCACACAAGCAGCCTTCATGGGTGGCACATTCCCCTCTAATTGGAAATGCGGGGCAGGCGTCACTGTGGGAGGACCTTGCGTCCCAAAGACAGGAAATGAGAGGCAATGTCAGAACAGGAGGAACCTCGGCCCATACTTTGGATTCCTCTAGGCAGGCCCAGCTACTGAGAGGAGGTGGCACTCAGTCCAAAGTTATCTACTGTCCCCTGTGAGACTGGCCTGCCTTGCATCCCGGGGTTTCATGTATGCCAGGTTACATGCAGCCTTGACTGACTGCTCAGTCAACCCTGGTCCAGACCCAGTCCTCAGCCAGAGGACTCCTTATCAAACCCACAACTGCACAGGTCACTCTATGGACCCCAGTCACCGGAGTCCCCATCTTTCTCTGATGCTCACAAGCACTCAAGGATCTCTGAGGCCCCACCCTACCTGCCCTGTCCCTGGGACATGCCACCTTAGAACCCCAGCCCCAGAAAGCCTAGGGCCTGCACCTGCCAGTCACTATCCAACGTCACTGAGACCTCCAGCCTCACCTCAACCAGCACTCTATCTATCCTGCCCTGTCCTGCTGAGTTTGGCGAGTTCTAGGGGAGCAGGATCTCGCGCTGGCAGCTACAATGCTGGGTTTTAGGAGTGAACTGCTCATATACAATAAGAATGTTTGCAAATCACTAAGAACAAGGTGGCCCAAGATATACAAAACAAAGCAATAAAGGGCAAGAAAAACCATCAAAGCAAAGCCTACAGTCAACAGAAAAGATGGATTTCCCTAATTTAGAAGTAAAGACAATAGATTTTTTTAGTCTTCCTCTAAAGCTAGTAAGTGCTAGCTATTCCTTGATCAAAGCTTGCCTTGCAGAATGCTCTAGAACGCAGAATGCTCTAGAACGCAGAATGTTCTGAAGAGCCTTTTATCAGAAGATCTACTTTTAGGAATTTATCACAAATATCCAAATGCAGAATGATTTATGACTAATGAAGCTAAATGAGTTACTGCTTATAAAAATAAAATGTCGGGGCCAGTCAGTGGCATGGTGGGGAAGGCAGCTGGATCCCACATGGTCAAATGCATGGTTGGAGTCCCAGACCGGCGGCTTGAAAATCACGCTGAGTACTGGGGCGTGTATGCCCAAAATCCCCAGAGAAGAATGAGAAAGGGACTGCAGTGTGACCATCTCCCCAGGGAGGTGCTTTCTCACTTCTCCCCTTTTCCTTCTCAGTCTCCAGCAAGTGCATGAACGTTAAAGCAATTTTAAGATCGAAATATAAAATACAAGATTTAAAATGTTGGCACCTGTCTAACTGGCCCCTGATTAGTAAGTCATGGTTTGTCATCACCAAAGATGAAGAATAGCTGAAGAATAGTCCACACAGTGACCACACAGGTCTGAGCACAGGCTGGATGCTGTGTACCTTGAAAGCTCATCAGTGGGCCAGGAGCATGGGGGGGTGGCGCATATCGATTTTACCTTCTTTACATTTTTGAGTTATTATACATCAACAGTAGATACTCTGGGATGATAAGATCTGATATGGAATAACTAAGATTTCCACATGAAAACCCATTATCACTATAATCAGAAAAAAATATTTTATTGGGTCATCACAAAAGTCATTTTTATATCTTTCCCCATGATGCATTAATTGTGGGGAAAGATATGAAGGGTGAAAAGGCCTACAAGGAAAATGCATACAGTAGGCATTTCCCCCAGTTTTCAAATTTTCAATAACCTTGCCTTTTTTTTTTTTTTTTTTGGAGAGGTTTTTTTGCTATAGGGCACGTGCGCTCGCCAGACAGACAGACAGAGACAGAGAGATAGAAAGTGAGAAATCACCCCCCAGAGGGCATGGCCATGCCGCAATCTCTTCTCCTCCATTCTCCTCTGGGGATCTTGGGCACGCACGCACATGTGCCCGGCGTGAGTTTAAGCCACCGGGTCCAAGACTCAAACCGCGGTTGACTACATGGGAGTCCAGCGACATAGCCATTACGCTAACTGCTGGTCCCCTCAATAACCTTGCTTTTATCATTGAAAAAAAATCACAACCTATATGCCAACAGATTTTTTTAAATTATATCTAGCAAAACATTTGACAGTTTTTCTTTTCTTTCTTTCTTTCTTTCTTTTCTTTTCTTTTTTTTTTTTTGAGAGAGATTTTTATGTGTGTGCTAACCAGAGAGAGAGACAGAGACAAAAAATGAGAAATTACCTCTCCCCACGCCCGGGAGGGACGGCCATGCTATAAACCCTTTTCCTCCTGGAATCATCATGCCCTGTGTGATTTTCAAGTCACCAGGTCTGGGACTCGACCCACAGTTGGCCATGTGGGAGTCCAGTGATGTACTCAGAATGCCACTTGCTAGCCCCACCATTTGGCATTTCTCAAAGTTAAAATATTCACTCACCATATTAGCCAATAATCCCCTTCCTCACTGTTTACTTGAGAGAAATAAAAAAACACAAGCCCATGCAAGACTTGTCTGCAAGTGATCAAAGGAGCGATGGTTCATAAGCGTGAAAGGAGTCAAGACTAGACGTCAAAATGCCCACACCTGGGGGACTGAAGACCCAACCGTGGTACCCACACAATGTGTGATGCCCTGCCATCAGGAGGAAGCAACTATGATACATAATGGTGACTCCCAAATTAAGAGAGAACAGCCCGACACAGATCACCCCCTCACATGCCCATGTCCCTGAAAGCAGAGGGGTGGCAGCCATGTAAGGGCTGGAGGAGGAGTGATGAGGGGACTTTCTGGAGGTGTTTACACAAACCTACACATTTGTTAAAACTCACTGACCTACACACATGAAATCAGAGAAACTGGTATGTAAATGATACCTTGATACAACTGTGTGCGTGCACACACCCTCTCTCTTACTTTTTCGATCCAATCCCAAAGCTGCTGAGACAAGAATGGAGCCAATCACTGAGAAGATGAGGCCTGACTAGGGAGCACCAGGCCATAACTGCTCCCGTCAGAACAAGTGTCTGTGGACCTGCTTACATTACTAGAATTTACTTCCCAGTGGATTAAAGAATTATAGGTGAGCTTCCTTTCATGTTCATGCCTTCTTCTCTTCAACATTTCTTTGAAAAATAAGCATTACATGTATAATAAGGAAGACTGGGGAAATGCTAGTAGGAACAAAATAAACAGGTGGGCCATGGCCAGTCCTGTCCCATCCCTGTTCTGCTCCCGGCTACCCACAGGTAGGCTTCTCCTTCTCCACATCTTTAGACCTTTTGTGTCCCTTGGCACTGACTCTTTTCCCAGGCTCTTTTCTAAAAAGGAGCTCATGAGAAGTTACTTTTACCCAGAATATGAGATTAGATCTTTTTCTCCCCGCCATGCACATGACTGATGGACCAGCTGACAGTGAAGTCTATGTCAGAGTCCTTTTCTGACTGCATCTTGAAGAGTATTTAAAGTTCCCAGTATGGAGTTTCCATTCCAATTCTTGGTTCATCAGAGATACTTTTAAAACACTTTTTAAAATTCCTGGTATTCTAAAATGTCACAATTGTGTTTCTTGATATGAGTCCTTTCATTCATTGTGCTGGACACTGGGTGAGCCTAGTCAACCTAAAAACTCACTTCCTGTGATTCTGGAAAATTGTTGAGTTCCTTTCATAATCTCTGCCCTCCCTTCCACTTCCTGCTCTCTCTGGAATTCTTTCCAGCTGCAGGACCTCCTGCCCTGGAGTTGCGATTTCTCAATTTTGAGCTCCTAGTTTTTGACTCTGCTATACTTGCTGAGAAACATGCCTGATGTTGTCGTTGGTGCCTTCTATTTAGGCTTTTACTTGCTAGCAAATTTGCAATTTCCAGGCATTCTTTCTATGCTCTGGATGTTTCTGTGCTATGGTGGTCTGCTCCTACTTTCCACGGCTGCTATAGTCTTTCAGTATCTGAGGGGACAAGCAACAGTTCTGTTCTATTCTGCCACTTGGTTTGTTTCTTCCTTTTCTGTTTTGGTCTGTCTTTCACATTCAGTCACTCCTTAAACCCTCCGATAATCTTTCACCCAGCCCTCTAACATGGGGAACCAAAGAGCTCTCTGACAACTGTATGTGCTTCTCTGGAGGGCAAACTGGCTCCATGCCAAGGAGCTCAGGGGGTAGCTTTGCTCCCCACTGTCAGTGTCTGCTAGTCTTTTCTCTTAGCTGGTCAAATTCCCATTCTCTGCCTGGAGTACAGTCCGCAAAAGCCAGTGTCCTGAGGACCAGCTGAGAGGACTGTGGATAAGAGAATCGTCTCAGCTGTGGACATGAAATACTCTCATTGCTTGATGTGCACAAGGGTGCCCCTCCCTACAGTTCCTGGGTCTCAGTGGGCAATCCTGTGGCTCATACTCTCAGCAGCCTAATCCTCCAGATTCAGGTCAGGCAAGAAGAGGGTCCAGCTGCTTCTTAAATACACCTCCAGGCCTCCAGCCAGCCTTGCTCTGCTTAGTTTCTTCCAACTCTGGAGCTGTTCTTCGGGTCCTCAGTGAAAGCTGCCTTCTCACTGTTGGCTCGGATTTAAGCTATCCCCTATTCTGCATGCCACTCAGTCATCAGTCTTCCAACTCCCAAAGTCGGCTTGCTGTTGTCTCCCCTGCCATTCTCTGTTCTTCTGGTTTCTGCTTTCCAGACTTCTCTTAAGCTTCATTTTAATAGGGTCAGGAAAACACAGGTTCAATACACACTCTATGTATTATTAGGCACTGGGAAACTGATGATGTCTGATGTATTTTACTGTTTTCCTATGCAAAGATGCGTCATAACTTTCCTAACGACCAATACATAAATTTTTTGAGAGGTTTTGCTATAGTGTGCTTGTGCTCGCCAGAAAGACAGAGACAGACAGAGACAGAAAGCAAAAAAACACCCCCCACGGGGGACAGCCACGCCACAATCCCTTCTCCATTCTCCTCTCAGGATTTTTTTTTTTTTTTAGAGGTTTTTGCTATAGGACGCATGCGCTATAGGTTTTGCTATAGGACGCCAGACAGACAGAGAGACAGAAAGTGAGAAATCACTCCTGGGGTGGGGGGGTGAGAGGGGGAAGGCCACACTGCAATCCCTTCTCCTCCATTCTCCTCTCAGGATCTTGGGCACGTACACACACGCGCCTGGCGTGAGTTTCAAGCCACCGGGTCCTGATCATGAACCACAGTCGACTACATGGGAGTCCAACGACATAGCCATTACGCTAACTGCTGGTCCCACCTCTCAGGAACTTAAGAATGCATGTATATGCGCCTGGTGTGAGTTTAATCTGCTGAGTCTGGGACTCGAACCACGGTCAACTACGTGGGAGTCCAGTGACATAGCCATTAAGCCAACTGCTGGTCCCCCCAGTACATAAATATTAAAAAAAAAAAAGTGTGTGTGTATGCAAGGAAGAGAGAGAGGCTCTCTCCACAGAGTTTCATCATGCCACAATCCCCTTCCCACATAATCCACCCACGCATGCCCAGCAGTTTTTGGTTGACCCAGGGATCTGAACCTACTAATAGCTACGTGGCTTCTACCCTTGCAGGGCACCGCATTACCACAAAAGCTGAGTCAGTCCATTTTCTTTAACTAGAAGTCCCGTTCCTAAGCTCGCCAGAGTTTGCATGAGGCTAAAAGAACGTACAACCTAGGATGGGAGCAGAGAGCCCCTGCCTGGGACATGGTGGCCACAGTACTTTACTCTTCCTGAAGACCCTTCACCCACGATCACCAACTGATGCCCACATCACTCTGTTACAACACAACAGGCAAACAAGAAGGCCAAGCCAAACAGGAAATCTGAGTGGCAACAAAGATTAGCCAGGTGCTAGACCCACAACTACTGCCTGCATTTGGGCACACACAGCCCAGAGGAGAGTCTGGTGGTGTCCGTGGGATTTTCTGTTCCAGCTTGGACAGTCTCATGAAACTCCAGAGGAAATCTGCCCTGAGCCTCCCTTGAGGTGGGCTTAACATTTACTTCCCATCCAGCAAAACAGACCCTCAATCCCTATGCCATGGCTTGTCCCAGCGCAGTCAAAAACTCACAGGCTTGGATCCAACTCTGAAGGTCAGTAAATTCCACCCTGTCCAAGGCCAAACCATACATACCCCAAGTCTTGGCTGAAGGCTTCAAAATTGACATTGTTCCCACGGAGATTCACCCAGGCACCCAGGGAAAAGAACACAACTCAGATACCCTGTTGGGTCCTAGATCCCAAACCCTGGACCATGGCTGGTAAATCAGCACTGTGCCTTTCTATGTGAAGGACATGGAGAAAGGAGGCACACACATCCACCTGGAAACTTGGAGCCCGTGAGGAGCTGCCATGCTTGGGACACTCCCACCCTGCTGCCATCCCCCACAGTGCAACAACTTTGGGTGTCATTGGAGAGTGGGCAGCAGTGTAAAATAACCTTTGAATAGAGTTGTTATCTTCAGGGTGAACTTTGCAAAGTAAATACTTAATCCAAAGTCAACCATGGGGCAAAATCCAGACCCTTCCTCTCAGTGGCCCTTTCGGAAATAGGACTCAAACACTGGCATCCATTCTAATCCAGCCATGGAGCCAGGCATGGCACATACCTACTCTCTGGAGTCCAGGGGAGGTGGGAGAACTAAACATGAAGTGGACAAATCTCCCAAGGACCATCATCTTGAAAGGTGCTGGGTGGTCACAGCATGGCTGGGGGGGGGGGGGGAGGGTGAGTAATTCAAATAAATGAGCACAGAAGTGGTCTAATTAAGGCAATAATTCAGGGGCAAGAACACTGACACTGTTCACCACTGGCTCAGGGATGAACACGTTTCCCACACTGCTGCTGGGCACATAATGACACAGGTCTGTGGGCCTGGCTCCCTGGTCACGTATGCGTATGTGGGTGGACACGTCTGGGGGGTGTGCTGCACAACACTAGAAATCCCATGCTCACTCTGCATTAGACAACTGGTGTCTCCTAGCACTTACCCATCGACCATATGGCACTCCCCACCCAAAAGGCAGGGCTCTAGAATGGCCATTCTAACCACTGGGCAATTGGGCCGCTCTTCAGGCCCATCTGTGAGTTCACTGTAAAGATGCTCACAGCTCAGCATCTTAATTCTTCTGTCCCAGGGCCTCAGAGGCAGGAACCAGGAGCGGTCAGCAGCGCCCTCTGGTGGAGGCAGGGCGCAGCTACCAGCTCATTTATCGTGTCCAGCAGAAAAGAAACTACAAATTCCCTCCTCCCCATCAGTCCTGGCAGACTCCGACCGGGGTTGTCCTGTTCTGACCCAAGTCGTCTCTTGCTGCCCACCCCTACTCCTCAGGAAACAGACCTAGAGAGAACAATGAGGTGGAGTCAGCTGCTTTTCAGGAGCTGCCTGGACACTCCTCAGAGGCCATCTCAGCAGCAGGGTGGGCTTTGGGGCAGACTGGGTGGCCATCTGAAGCCAGTGACAGAGCTCAGGCCAGCAACCTCATCTCTCTACCCATGTATAAAATGGGGATGCTGACCTCCAGAGCAACTCGAGTGGGCATAAGACAGCAGCACTTCCCCCTGGGGCTCCAACACCAGCCCCTGGATACCCCATGGACACATCTGGCTGTTCCTAGGCATGGAAAAGCCAACAAAGTCACCTTCGGCTGCCCAAAAGGAGGGTGGCCAGGCCAACAAGGCTAGCAGTGTACTGAGATCTTATAAAAATATAGTAAGAGAGAGCGTTTTCAAAATTAACAGCAGGGGGGCCAGGTGGTGTTGTAGCAGTAACATATGCTGCTCTGCGAGGCTGACACGTGGGAAGGTTCTGAGTCCGTCTGAATCCGTCAGTACGCTGCACACATGCGTGCCCACAATCTGAGGCTGGCTGAAGCTAGAGGTGGACGGCGGTGTCATGCTGTCTCCATTTCAAAAGGTGACTACTCTAGGATTTTATTTCTCTGCATACGAGATGAACCCACAATTATGGGCTGAGTAACTGGTTTAGTGGATCAGACCAACTTGTTTTTGTTTTTGCTGTAAGGCACATATGCTTGCCAAGGAGATACACAGAGGGGAAGAGAGAGATGGAAAATGAGAACTCATACCCCAGGGGGGATGGCCACAGCACAATCTCTTCTCCTCTTGGCATTTTAGGCAGATGCATCTGGCGTGTTTTCCAAATCACGAGGTCCAAGGGACTTAAATCATACACTGAGCCACGTACAGCCATGTAGAATCTAGCTACCTTCACCACCATGCCTCCTGGCTGGCCTAGAGCAACATTTGTTTGAACTGCCAAACGATAACCGTGTATATTTACGGGTACAATTGACACTTTGATCTATGCGTACATTACAGAGGATTCAAGCTAACATCTACTACCTCATCATCACCTTACCTTTTTTTTTTGTGGTAAAAGCATTAGAAATCTATTTTTTAGCAACGATGATATACATATTGAGACCAGCAGATGGCATAGTGGTTACGTCACTGGATTCCCACATGGCCAACTGCGGTTCAAGTCCCAGATGCAATGGCTTCAAACTCACTCCAGGAGCGTGTGTGTGTGTGTGTGTGTGTGTGTGTGTGTATCCAGATCCTGGAAAGAGAATGGAGAAGGGATTGCGGTGTGGCCAACCCCCTGACGGGTGATTTCCCACTTCCTCTCTCACTGTCTCTATCTTTCTCTGGTGAGCACATGTACCCTATGGCAAAAACTTAAAAACAAAAACAAAAACAAACAAACAAACAACAAAAAAAAACACCCCACATATTACTACTACTTATGGTCACCATTCAGTGTCATTGATCACTAAAACATATTCCTCCAGTCTACCTGAGACTTGGCACCCTGTGATCACCATCTGCCTTTCCCTGTCCCCTGTGCCCAAGCCTCTGGTAACTACCTCTCTACTCGTTTCTATGGCCTTTTTAGATCCCACATAGTCATATAGTATTTGTCTTTCTGTGCCTGGCGTATTTCACTTAGCATAATGTTCTCCACTTTCATATTGCTGTGAAAAACAGAATCTCCTTTTTAAAGGCTTTATAGTATTCCATCATATATAGTCAGCCCTCCATATTCATAGGCTCCAAATTGATGGATTCAGTCAGTCACAGATCAAAAATGTTCTATTGTTGCTGGTGTGTACTATGAAGTTAGGCCCTTGACGTTTACATCTGTAAATGCACACAGACCCCTTTCCTTGCCATTATGCCCTAAACAAAACTATGTATATAAAGCACTTTACATTATATTTGGGTTATTTTGTTTGTTTTGTTTCTGTTTTTGTTTTTTTTTTGTTTGCTTGTTTGCCAGAGGGCATGTGTGCTCATCAGAGAAAGATAGAGAGGGAGAAAACAGAGCCATGCCACAATCCTTTCTCCTCCAGCTCTCTACCTTGTTGGAATCTGGGGCATGCAAATGCATGCACAGACACCCAGCATGTTTTTCAAGTCACTGGGGCCAAGATTCAAACTGTGTGGTCAGTCATGAAAGATCTTGCTGCCTTAACCACCAGGCCATGGAGTGGGTCTTGTATTGGGTATTTTAAGAGACGATTTAATGTATACAAAAGGATGTGCAAAGGTTACATGCAACTACAACAGCATTTTATACAAGGGGCTTGAGCATCTGTAGATTTAGGTATTTGCAGGGGTTCTACAGCCAGTCCCCTAGGGATACCAAAGGGTAACTGTATACACATGTTTTCTTGATCCATTTATCTGCTGCCAAACATTGAGGCTGCTTCCACATTTGAGCTACTGTGAATAATACTGAAGCTGAGTATAAAGTACAGCTACCTCTTCAACATACCAATTTCTTTTTGTAGAATGGAAATTATTAGTGTGTGGCAGGTACGACATACTGGTTTGTTTGAGCCACACACACACACATATGGAGTGTCCAAGGTCCCATTATAAAATGAATTTCTTACTACGGATCATGGTCACGAGGTTTCAAAAAGACTATTCCAGAACAACAGTTGCTGGGTCTGGCCCTCTACTTGGCTACTTCCGAATGGGACACACAGTCTTAAGCAAGCCTGCCTACTAGGGATCTCTCCACAGGCTCTCTCCTGGAGGGATCTATGGAGGAACACAAATAAATCACATATTTGAAAACAGCTAAAAGATTCTCTTGGATAAAAGGGTGCTCCAACTGGGAAGAACTGCAGACACTTTGGTATGCAACAGTCCCAAATGGATAGAATTGCTTAGACGAATAGAGACAAAGTAATGGCTGCGCCAGTGGACTCCTATATAGTCAAGCACACTCTGAGTCCCGGACCTGGTGGCTAAACTCATGCCAGGCGTACGTGTGTGCATGCCCAAAAACAAGAGAGAATAGAGGAGAATGGATTGCAGCATGGCATCCATTCTCTGCCCTATGACAACAGGGGCCACCCTTAAACAACCTTCTGACAGTACCGCAAAGGACATGCCAGCTGCTTATTTATCCTCAAGGAATTTACACTGAAACAGAATGAGAAGGAACATCACTGGGTAGAAATACAATGGTCTGTTCTTCAAACCGCTTGTTTAACTTAATGAGTAACTGGCAAGGATGCTATGGCCAACGGTTACTCTGCACAGAGCTGCCACACCCAGGAGTCACCCAGGGCCCACCCCCACTGCTTGTGTAAGCAGGATGACTGATGTCCACAGGTCAGTCTGAGACCCTCCTTGCCAGAGGCAACCTTGGGCCCAGGAAGTAACAATGAGAAAGTCAGAGCAGCCTGTTTGATCGCAGCAAGAAGTGTGGCTGGGCACTCCTGATTTCTTAGAATCACACAATGGAGGGACAAGCAGATGTCAAAATGGCTATGTCACTGGACTCCACTCAGTCGGCCGTGGTTTGAATCCTGGACCTGGACATGCGCATGTGCATGCGTCCCTAAAATCCTGAGAGGAGAATGGAGGAGAAGGGATTGTGGCACGGGAGTGATTTCTCTTTCTGTGTCTCTGATGAGTGCACGTGACCTATAGCAAAAATCTCTCTTAAAAACACACTCACACAATGAGATATCACCTCATATCCATTATGATGTTTACTATCAAAGATAGAGAAAGTAAATCCCATATGGCCCACCACGTGGTTGAATCCTGACCACAGTACTCTGAAAATACCCATTCGGAGGTGTCCCCACACCCCCACCCCCCTCCCTCCAGGTGAGTGCACATATCCATGGGCAAATTTATAAAAAAGAACAAAAGCTGGCAAGCATGAGGAAAAACTAGAAGCCTTACGCACTACTGGTACAGTGTAAAATGGAAAGACTGCTGTGGAAGACAGTATGGATCTTCTTCAAAATACTGAAAACAACAAAACCACCACATGCCCCAGCAATAACTGAAGGCAGGATCTTGAAGATAACCACTCCCATGTTCACTGCAGCATGATTCACAGTGGATATGGGAACAACCTAAATGTCCAACAAACGAATGGATTGAGGAAGCATGGTATACCCATTCAACGGAATATATGTCAACCTTTAAAAAGGGAGATTCAGTCAATTCGGCAACACGGGTGAACCTAGAGGACATTATGCTGAGTGAAAAAGGCCAGCTGCAGAAGAATAAATACTTCATGACTCAGTTAGATGAGGAGCCTAAACACTCAAACTCCCAGAAACAGAGTAGAGCAGTGCTTGCCAGGGACCAGCAGAGTGGAATATAAGGATGTGCTATTCAATGGATATAAAGTTCAGTTATTTGAGATGAATGAGTTCTAGAGGTCTCCATACAACACCCTGCCTATAGTTTACAACACTCAAGTGTACATTTTTAAAAAGTGTCAAGAAGGTAGACTTCCTGTTACGTGTCCTTAGCATGGTTACGAAATAGAGAACAGCTAAGGAGGCTAGACCCCTGCACCCAGTGCTACTGCTGCCTCGTGCTGAAGGTAACAAAAGGCGGCCTTCTAGGACCACAGAACTAAGAGTTACTCTAGGCACTCATACCTAAAAATGGGAAAACTTTTTTTCAAAGGAGATCAACCAAAACGAATGAAGGCTGAATCCAATGCAAAGATATGAAGAAGAAAAAAGAGAGAGACAGAGAGAGAGACAGACAGAGGGAGAGAACAAGAACCCACAAATAAGGATAAAAAGAACACTGTACAAGGCCAGTGCACTGTTGTACTGGCACAACAGTTAAGGCCTATACCTAAGGAGCCAGATCCCACATGGACAACCAAATTTTGAATCCTAGCCCCCGTGGCTTGAAAAACATACTGGGGACACCTACATGTATGAACAAAATCCTGATGGGATGGAGAAATGAAGGAAAAGCATGACCATGGCCCATTGCTTGGGACGGGGGAAGGAGCATCCTTGTCTTCTCTCTCTTGTCCTCTCTCTGGCAAGTGCACACATCATCTGGCAAATGAAAAATATTTTTTGGGGGGGAACCAGCAGTTGGCCTAATGGCTATATCGTTGGACTCCCATGTAGTTGACCGCAGTTCAATTCCTGGACCCGGTGGCTTAAAACTCATGCAGGGCACGTGTGCGTGCGTCCCCAAAATCCCGAGAGGAGAATGGAGGAGAAGGGACTGTGGCATGGGGGTGATTTCTCGCTTTCTGTGTCTCTGTCTCTCTTTGTCTTTCTGGCGAGTGCGCGTGCCCTAGAGCAAAAACCTCTCCAAAAAAAAAAAAATTTTTAAGGAACCCCTAAATTCAATGAAATCATGTCAGAAAAATCTTACCACAAAAAATAAAAACTGTAACCTACGATTTCAGAACTGCCTAAAAAACTAGAAAAATAAATCATGAATGAAAATTATAAATCAGAATTTCTTTGCATTAAGAACTCAAGAAGGGACCAGCAGATGGTGTAATGGTTATGTCTCTGGACTTCCATAGTCGACTGCGATTCGAGTCCTGGACCCAGTGACGTAAAACTCACACCAGGCACCTGCGCATGCGTACCTGAAATCCTGGGAGGAGAATGGAGAACAGATTGCTGCATGGCCATCCCCCAAACCCCCCCTTGCCAGGGGGGTGATTTCTCACCTTCCCTCTCACTGTCCCTCTCTCTTCCTGGGAGAGCACTTGCCCTAAGGCAAAATAAATAAATAAATAAATAAAAGAAATGATAATAATAAATAAAAATAGTTTTTAAAACATACATGCCCTGTACTTCACAGACTGCTCTGGACTGCTTCTCTTTCACAACAGTCAGTAGTGTAAAATCATGCAGAGAAACTCTGGGAAGTGCCTAAAACAAACTAAGATGACTGACCACCTTTAGAAAGGCATGTCTAAGAACCTGCCCTGCTCCCAGAAACCATTTCCAAGGATCATGCTGTTGGGAACACTGTTAGTATCCTGAGGAAATTATGTTGACATAGTTAAGAACCCATGTTTTCAGCACCATGAGATATGAACATAACATGGATTCAGTGAATTTGAATGCGAAAAGTGAGAGCGAATCCACGGTGCCTTTAGCTTTCCCTGTAATGCTGTTTACCGGAAAGGCCTAGACGCAATGGCCAACTTCTAGCAACAGGCACCCCTGGCACCTGGAATATGGTCTCTGAAACCATTTCCCTCGACCTCTAAAGCCAGCAAACCACAAATGCTGCTACTTAAAACCTGAGTGCACAACGAGGAGGCAATAAAGGAGAGAAGATGATGCAGGAAGCACAGAACACAGCCATACCAAAACCCATCCGTTTCCCATGCACTTTACAGACCATTCCTATGAGGAAAACATCAGAGTGAAAACAACTGTGGGACCAAGGCCCCTGCATCGTTAACAAGCAGCTGCATTCAGTTGGCCCTGGAAGAAGTATGCTAAGGCAATGCAAGGTCATAACAAGACAACACTTTTATTTTCACATGAATTATAAATGCCCAGGAACCCTCAACAGAATTCAGCTGGCCCAGCAATTCTACAGCCAAAAAGGTAGGAGGCCTTCCCAACAGGAACAAAGGAATGTACTTGAGAATAAAGATTTTCATTACAAAGCATTTCTCAATCTCTGGCTGGGTGGCCAGCTCCAGAAAAGAGGCTTGGTCTCCACTCTGACTGCCTAAGGAGCAGGAGCAAATGGCAGGCTGTGCAGCACTTTATGAACAGCACAGGCCCAAAGCACACAAGAAAACCAGACGAGGAAACAGTTCCCTCCGCCCAGCTCCACGCAGGGCTAATCTCAGGCTGCCCTACTCCCAGGTGCTAGGAGGCATGCCCAGGGAGACAGACCCACCCAGTGCCCATTCCCTACCCTGGACCACACCACGCAGAGTGGAGGCCATGTGAGTCCGGGAGGAGAAGGTAAGGCCCACCCTGAAACAGAAGCACTCACTAACATTTCATCAAGGTGAGGAGGGCACAAGAAAGATTGTTCAGCGGAAA
>NW_006203871.1:318314-327242 GCF_000334495.1 Tupaia belangeri chinensis
CGGAAAATTCTGCTATCGCGGAAGAGGGAGGGATATCCTTGGGAAATGCGGCTGCACTTGATGATGCCGCCACTCTCAGCTGCACACTGCTGTGCCCACCGGCCCCTGGCTGCCATGCTAGGTAGTCCAGGATGTTGAAAGGAATATCACTGGGTGCAAAAACACTGACAATCAGGGACAAGAAGTCTAGCTGGACTGGATCCACAGTCTAGCTCTCAGTCAGCTCAGAGGGAAGGGGGTGAGCAGAAGGCAGGGTCTGCAGACCACCCACCTGTTTAGTCCTTCTTTCAACCACTCTCTTGGTGAACAAGGGCAGAAAGAGTGGGAAGGGACAGCTGTGTCCTTCAAGCAGTGCTGAAGTGACCATCGGTACAACAGCAGGTGGCAGAGGCCAGGGGATGGGGGCTACTGGAAACACAGCATTAACCAGTTTTCTTAGGATTGCTCAGAGCCTGTAACTATTACTGTCCTCTGAGATTCCAAGAGGACCCTAGACTTCATCCATAGCTCTCCAAACTCGCTAGGTCAACTCAAAGGATGAATGTTTTTTGAAAGACTTGTTGAGAAACTGCTCTAGAAAATGGCCTCATGACCCACAGCCTTCTGGATATTCTCTGCAGCCTCGGTCACCAAACGGAGCCAACTAAAAGCAAGCACACAACGGGATCATGAGCAGTTCCAAGGTGCAGAGTGCCAACGTGACCTGAGCTTCTTCCTGAAGGAGGAATTGAACTGTACACGGCTCCAATAACTCACACGTGTGGGGGGGGAGGGTAGATCAAAGTTGTCAAAGAAAATAACTGATGAAAAGGAGAGCAACCCTCAAGCACCAGCCAAGGAGAGGAATGGGTACAAGGGCCAAAGATATGTGTGGGTGAAGGTGGGGCTGGGGCTCCCCTAGACCACGTGCCCCAGCGGCCTCACTACCCCTTGGCTGCCACTGCCTTGTCTCCTGTGCTCCCTGTTCTCTGGGCTGGCTCCCAGTACACACACTCTCACCTCATTCCAGCGCAGGAAGGAGATGGACAAAGACAACTCTGAGGCACTAGGGCCTGCTTCCCAGTCTGACTCAGCTTTCACTGTCTCTTTAAGGACAAGGGTTACAATCTTAATACTTCGAGTTAATAGCCTAAAATAGAGAACTCATGCCTGTCATAAGAAAGCTAGACAAATTAAAGATCAAGAAGGCAAAGACCAAGCAGATGATTCACAAAAGAAATGAGCATATCAACCACACCAGCCCTTCCACAATGACCATCATTACACCAGGGCACTATTCTTAGCCTGTCAATCTGGGAAAGGTATTTTCGCAAACAGACCAACACAAGTAGTTCACAAAGCATGAGGTGTGCCCCTATTCTATCCATGGAATGCCCATGCTGGCCCCACACTTGTATCACCCATACCTCTCCCCTTCTGCCAAACATCAACACTGCAACACAACAATGCACACAAACATCAGCCTTGCTGGCCTCTCAGGTGTCTGGCACCGTGTGAGGTGTCTCTACAGGGCTAACCTGACTGACCATCCAACGGCCACGCCACCCACCATTTACTCGGGCAAGGAAAAGCACTTACTCCCACTTTTATAAAGCCAGAGAGGAGAGGAGATGTTGACAAGGTCACATGCTGGCACCCACTGACCTGACCCACTCCACTGTTGGCATCACTCCCCCTCACCATCAACCCCATTCGTTGTCACGTGTCCAGCTCTCCTACCCTGCTGGTTCACCACTTGACCTACCCAGGGGATCACCTCCCATGCACCCCTTGTCCCTCTCCTGTTGGAAGCCAGGGGAGCTATGTTCTCACTTTCCATTCACTGAACTGGAAAACAGTACTTGTGAAACCCTTCCCAGGTCCATTTTGATGAGCAGCCAAAGAACACAAACAGGGTCAACCAGACCATTGGTGGCACAGAGACACAAGGCATGAAGGCATGAGTTAGTGCCCAAATAGAGCAGCCTGACCAGACATAAGAAAAGGACAAAAGTCACTAAATAGGGCTACTTAAAACACTGTGTACACAATCAAATAGGAGCCTATTTTATAAGACTCCTCTCTCCTTTCACCAGGACAACCCAGCCACTCAGTAAGCCCAGGCAGTGGGTGAGGGTTCCAGGATGTGCAGGTCCCCACTCTTCCCAGTGCCACCTCACTGTAGGGAAGCATGAGGCACTGATGTCCTCTCAGACCAGAACCCAGGCTGAGGAGCTCTTCCTAAACGCAGAGCTGCCCAGCAGCCTCTCCTGAAAAAGCCTCCTGGTTCTGTGAAGGCCTATCATGGTGACACTGGACTGAACCACCCTCTCTACCTACACAGCCCTAGTACTGCCTATGGCAGCACTGGGGTGCGAATCCTAAGAGGCTCTCTTACTTCTGTCACATTTGTGATGTTCTCTGATGACATCCTCACTAAGCAAGGCTAAGTGGCTTCTGAAGGCACAGGTTCTCGGACTGGAGATGACTCCCCCTTGCCTGGCTCCTTCAGGCATCCCAGGACCTCAGGTTGACATAACAGGAGGAGACAGCTGAGCAGGTGGAGCACTACCTATGAATAAAAACAGCTACTGTGAAGAGGAATAGCTCCTTGAAAGCTCCTAATGAGCAGCTGGGAAGGATGGTGAGGTTCCTTCAACCTCCTGGATGAGTTCTTCTTTCCACTCCTTTCTACCAGAGCTTTCCTCTGCCATCTCACCTTACCCCCAGCTCCTAAGGACTACGAAGGCAAGGCCACAAGACTCTTAGATGCCAGATCCCATCTGACATGCTTGGCCATCCTATAGCCTCTCTGAATGGGACAGGAGAGAAGACACTATGCAGCTTCACCCCACGGAGAGGAGAGCTGTGGGTGTGATAGGATGGAGCAAGGCCTCCAGCCCATGAAGGGGTCTGCAAAGGGCTCTGGTTCTCACCAACTACAAGCTCAATAAGAATCAAAGCATCAAGCTAAGGCACCAGCCCCAACACAGGTCTACCTGCATCCATAGGCCAGGGTTCCCAAAGCCTCCTTAACAGCCTGCCGGGGCAAGTCAGTGTCCCTTCTGGAACAAGCACTGTGAGACCCAGCTGCTTCTTCGCCAGCTGTGTGGTAGCTGCTGCCACAGCAGTGGGGATGGGCAGACTTCTCCATCCTAAGGATAGAGATGGAGAAAGGAGGCAGTCATGTGCTCTCAGAAGTGGCCAAGAGAAGACTTAGTCCAGGTTCAAATAAAAGCTAAGGGTATAACAAAACATTCCCTCTCCATTCCCTTGAGAAGGCTGAGAGAAATAAGACCAGGAGGAAGGGAGGCGTTGGTGCCTTGAGAAGGCAGGCCAAGTGAGCTGTCTCTCCAACAGAAAGGCCACACTAACGGAGAAGGTGCAGTAGGCAGGGCCGGGAAGCACCGCTTACCCACGATCAGACAGTATGGTGATGATCCCAACAGTCACCTCTCTATGGACACATGGTCCCATTTTAAATAGAGCTATCTCCTGTTAGAAAAACTGCCAGCAGACAGACTTGTGCTGGGTGTGTCCTCTGCTCATGGGCCTTACTGCCTTGCCCTGGTACAGTTAATCACATGCCTGATTCCCTCAAGAGACCAGAACCTGGCCCATCAATGTCAGGATGTAATAATCCTCAGGGGAAGGGAGGAAAAGGAAGCACAGAGGGAGGACAACTAAAAGGCAAGAAGAACTAAGTAGCAAACCCCTGCCCATAGGTCAGGGGAAGAGGGTAAGGGTCTGGGCCCCTGGGGTGGCCAGAAAGAGTCTCTTGGAGGAGGCAACAGGACCCAGGACTGACTAGGGCAGAGGACAAATAACTGGGCACCTCTGTGGCCAATGAGGCCTGAGAGTTCACGTGGAGTCATGCTGATCAAGGGCCGAGGGGTTGCACGTGGATCTCTGCAGAGATCCTTGAAGACCAGGCTGAAGCAACAAAAGTGGGTTATACCAAAGGAAGATGGTGGATTTACTTCCTACAGCAGGAGGGCAAAGGGGAGACTCCAGCAGGTGCACCAGTGAGGGAGGCAGGGGAGCAGGCAGTGCAGTCCATGAAGAGGCAGCCAGGCCAGACTGCTGCATGCTGGGATGGGCAGCTGGGCCAGAGCAGGCTCCCACGCTCACCTCCCAACTCTGCCACTGAAGGGCTTCTGCTGTCACCAGAACACCTGCATCTGCCGTTACAAAGGTACTACCCCTTGAACATGCAGTGCTGCCCGAAGAGGCACCAGCCCAGGGTAGCTCCAGAAGTCATAGCAGTAAGGTGCAGGCCTTTGTGAAGCACCCCAGTGGCTACAGTGCCCAGGGAGAGGCAGCCAGGCTGTGTCAGCAGCCCCTCCTATCCCCCGGCAGTGAAGGACTAAGGCTCCAGCTGCCCGACAGCAGCCACAGCAAAAGTGTTGGCATTAGGCAGAGTCCCACGGGATGGAAACCCACAGGTCACAGACAAGAAGTCACTGGCCACTCAGGGGTGGGACCAGGCGGCAGGGCACCTAGAGTATATCAAACCCATGACCCCCCGCTCTCTGCCTGGTAGTCCTCCTGACAGCCAGACATACCAGAGCTCCAGCCACCCACTGCAGAAAGAGGTGCTCACGTGGCCACGCTTAGAGCAGTTGTACCTATGAGGGGAGGGAGGGAACCTACAACCCTCAGGCCAGGCTCCTGACAAAGTAGAAAACAGTGCTGGTGACCACGACACATCCCCCTCTCAATCAGAGCTGCCTGTGTGAGTTAAATACCATAGACAAACAACCAGACACACACTGCCGGGTTCTCAGTGAAGAGGCCGTACAGAAAGACGGGGGTGCACAGCTGTCCTCCTGCGTGACTGCCCTGCTGCCCAGAAGGCCTTACAGGACAACACTTAACACACAGAGTATGCCAGGGAAGAGAGGCGACAACTCCCCTGAAGTATTTCCAACAGGATTTAGAAAGACAGCCCCTCTCATCTGCCAAGGGGTAAGAAATGACAAGTTGAAGTTTCACCCTCTGAGGACCTCCTCCTTTTGGTGTGAGGGACCTATCTGAAATAAGCAAACAGAAAGGCAATGCCAGAAGCCTCACAGGCACAGAAATGAGTTCTAGACTCCATCTTAGCCTAAGGGATGTAGCTCCTTCCTCGTAACAACAGCCCTGCAGGGAGTACTACCTGTCCAGGGAGCATCAGCTAACAGCATCATATGAAATATCTCACCCAATTCCACACAAACCCACTAAGAAAACTGTTAACCTGACCATCCTGTACTGACACTGTACTGGGAAACTGACACCCTGGGAGATGGAAGAGATTGCCCAGTGACGTTGTAATGTCAGGATTTAAATCCACAACTGTCTAGCCCCTAAGCCCTACTCCCATGAGCATCTTCTATGCAGGAAAGTCAATCTACCTCTTTACTGCCACACCTCACCTGGAGCCCAAGTGGGAAGCTGCAAAACTTGTCAACACTCTAAGAACACCAAGGCGCTCCGGAATAGTCGACCCAGTGTCCTCACCTGTGTCTACTCTCCACAAACAGCAATGCCAGCATCTGCAGCAAGCTGCCCTGGCCTCCACCTCCATCCCTGAATGTTAAAGCAGCTGTACCCACACGGGGGTGGGGGGGAACCTGCAACAACCTGCAATGTAGGCAGCTGAGACTCCTTGACTAACAGAAAAGCAAAGAATAATGTGCCTGCCTTCCAGCGACCTCCAGGGCATGGCTCTCTTGGCGCAGAGTCTCTCCCCAAGACAGGCTAGGGTACGTCAAGGTGCCCAAAGGATATTCAGGGCCACAGAGTTAATATTTTCTTCTTCGTAATAGCATCAGAATGTCACTTGCCTTTTACCCTCACTCCCTCACAAGTGTTCGATGGAGCTCTGCAGAAGTTACACGACTTGTCAAATTCAATAGAATAAATGCAAAAACAGATTAGAGCATCTAGCTCTTGAGATCTGCAAAAATACTATCCTATTTTTTTCTACTCTGGAAAATATGGTCTTTTTTTAACTTAAAAAAAAATGTAATTTATGGAGCTAGCAGGTGGTGTGGTGGTTAGGAGCGCTGGACTTCCCATGGTTCAAGTCCAGGACCTGGCAGCTTGCTTTCTCGCTTTCTCTCTCTCTCTCTCTCTCTCTCTCTCTCTGTCTCACTCTTGTCAAATAAAGAGAATAACAATAATGATAAATAAAATAAAGGAAATAATTCTTTTAAAAATGTAAGTTATATTAACATACACTGGGTTTATTATTCTTTTTAAATGAATTACAGATTTTTTTAAAAAAATCAATCAATTTTAATCTCTAGAAGTAAATACCAATAGCTACAATCCATACGAGTCCAATAATTTTCAAGAGTGTAGAAGGGTTCTGAGAGCAGAAAGCCTGCTCTAGCCTGAGGCTTCTTTCCACAAGGGGGAAACTGAGGCATCCCAACAGATAACCAACACCAAAAGAGTTGTGAGCAAGGCCCTCCCAAGCCTTGCAGCTCAGCCACCACTGGAGGCAGCCCAGGAGTGAACAGTGAAGTCAAAGCCCTGTCTGTCAACCACAGAAGCAGGGGAGGTAGCAAGCTCCGTCTCTGAGCCACAAAGTCCTGGGTTAGGTGAGCAGCATCAGATGAACAGGAGGCCCAAGGGCAGAGGTGCTGTTCACCAGTGTTGCAGGTCACACCCCAGCGCCTGCCTTTGGCTGCATGTGGGGCACACACCTACAACCTCAGTACTGCTCCAACCCTGCTGGCGTAGAGATGCTTAGCCATGAAGTCAGGAGCTCTGCTTCACCAGATGGCTGCGTCACAGAGAGCTTCTATCATGGAGAGCTTCTGCAGGGGATGTGAGGCTATGCTGGCTCAAGAACGTCACAAGCAGAGCCAAAGTCAACTGATGGGAAAACCCACTGTTGGTATGGCAACCTGCACATATGAAGTGCTCAAAATCAGCTGGAAAACACAAACACAAAATTATGAACTCACGGTACTATTTCTAGTGTAACATTATAAGGTTCTTTGGGTCATTTTATTTCATATTTCTACACCAAAGCCTTGGTTACTGTTTACATTAAAATAATTGTTTTAACGCACAATACTCATAAAGTAGTTGCCAAATCAAGAGACCAATACCACCTTTACCACAACCCTCCTGAGTGGAGTCTCAACCTCCTCCCATTCTTTCTGTCCATGGGCCATATTCCTGCAGGGTTGCCAACAAACACAGCTCTTCCCCTTGTGGATATCAACATGAGATGTAGCCAGGCCCACTGACTGCTGCTCACTTCAGGGTCCACTCCCTGCCACTTCTCTTCAACTGACATGGAAGGCAATTTAAATACACTCCCACTAGCTAAATTTGAGACAGTCCACTCTTTGAAGGTAAAAAGGACTATAATTGACTATAAAATGTCAACTGAAACCACCCCACCATCCCACAGCTAAGAGAGAAGAAAAGAGGCAGCCCACCTATAGGAAAGAATGCCCTAGAGAGTTAAAGGGTCTCTCGTGAGATCTCTCACCTCTCCAGGTCTTAGCTAAATGGCATCTTCTCAAAGAGACCTTCCAAAACCACCTATTTTTTTTTTTCTTTTTCTAAAGTTTATTTCTTCTACGGCAAAGAAAGAAGTATCCTCAATGGTCTCATACCATGATCTTCTTCCTAGCCTTCCCAGCCAGCCAGGATACAGGTCGACCCTGGGACCAAACCCTGCTGGCTCCAACATGATGGTGCAGCATGCTACTGATGCACCACATGCTGGTCAGGGCCCCCCGCTGAGAGGGGATTCTGACTCTCCCATGGTCCCAGGGGCACCTCCAGCTGCAGTACCTCATACTTCCTCGCACTTGCCCTCGTCAGCATTGGGTCACTGCCTGGGGAAGGTCCTTCTTGCTGCTGTCCATGCCAATACCCAAGGCTCAAGTGGTACCCACACAGTGGACATAGGCCCCTGCCAGTACTTGCTAAAACTCAGATTTTCTGGCCCACACTCTGTACATCATAACACCACTCCTCTCAGCAAACTGCCTTGTCACGCCTGGCACCAAAAGAACAGCTTACAGAGCAGAAAGGCCAGCATGCTAAAAGAAAAAATGAGAGCCAACTCCCATCAGCCAACTACGCCCCTCCCCTATAGAGGGCCCAGACTACAGGCTGGTTAGGCCAAGCCAGGGCCATGAGGATTAGACCCAACATGGACCTGCTGTGCTCATACCACAACCTTCATCCCAGGCCCTAGCTAATTCTATACTCTCGGACTCACTCCCAGGCCCAGCCTGGCCCAGCTCTAGTGGCTGGCTCCTCAGGGCCACCTGGCACTGTCAAGCCTTTCCACAGACTGGGAACAGGTTCCAGCAAAGTGGGGGCTGGGAGCGTCTGCAGGTGCAGACACTGCATGCCTAACCCAGAGATATCAGCCCCATGAGGGCTCTTCAGGCTCAGCTCTTGTAGGGACAGGGTCTGCCAGTCTTGGCTGGACCAGCCATCAAGGTTGGAGGAGAAGAGGACTGTGGAAAGGGCAACTAAAAGAAAGTCTCTTGACCCAGAAAGGTCACAGGCAAATGGGAAAAAGGACAGACACCTCTCCTCCTCCTTCCCATCCAACTTGCTTGCTTGTGGGGGAAGCCGCATACCTTTGTAGGCGTCCCTTGACTTCCAATCACACCATTCAACACAGCAGCGATATTTCCAACAGACAGGCAAAAAGTATGAGCTGTATGCCTTTGTACTTACATATATCAATCACATTACCCCAGGAGTACGGCCGCAAACAACTCCAGTCCAGACAGCTCTGCTGCTTGCAAAAGAAACCTTCAAGAGGGGACCAGCAGTTGGCGTAATGGTTCTGTCACTGGACTCCCATGTAAGTCGACCACAGTTCGAGTCTTGGACCTGGAGGTTTAAACTCATGCCAGGCGCGTGTGCATGTGTGCCCAAGATCTTGAGAGGAGAATGGAGAAGGGATTGTGGGGTAGC
>NW_006203871.1:327321-334010 GCF_000334495.1 Tupaia belangeri chinensis
CCTCCAAAAAACAAATAAATAAATAATTAAAAAAAAAAAAAAAAAACCTTCAAGAGAAGGCAACCAGGAGACAATGGTATGAATGTGGCCACAGTCTGTGGGCAAGGAGCAACCGCATCACAAACCATGTGTGGCCTGGATGTCCTGCCAACTACCACCCCCTTTTCTTTCTAAGCTTCCACATATCTTTCCATTTCAATTGTTCCTACTTCCGTGTTCCCAGGGCTTGTCCTATAGAGCTGCACTGAGCACGACTGGGTGTGTCCCAGCCATGAGAAATCCTGTCCAGGAGGAAAAACAAATACAATAAGGGTAAAGAATGGGAGACACTCCTGCCAAGACAGACAGGAACCTCATATATTACCTTCTCATCTGTCTCATCTGGATACGTCTGATGCTGGCAGGAGGCACAGCACACAGAAACTACCCCCCTGCAACTTATTACCAGCATTCATGCAGTCACCCAAGTAACAGTGGTTAAGAGGGCTCACCAGGGAGTCTGCCATCTGTGCTAGCCTGTGCCAGGTTCAACCAAGTATGCCCTCCCCGGAGCTCTAGGGAGAGCAAGTCCTTCAGACTGAGCCTCACTCACAGGCCACACGAATACATCTACCACTACCCAAGGAGTGGGGCTTGGGTGTTCTTAGTTTCCATGATCACCCCCAAGGACCATGGAGGAAATCCTAGGACATGGGTGTTCCCACTGAGGTGGCCGCTAACACCCACCTTCTGACACCAGATGGCCAAGCAGACACACTGAGAGGTTTTTCAGCTTCATTGTACCAAACAAGCATACCCCTTCTGAGCCCCTGCTAGCTCTTGATAAGAACATGTGGCAGGAGACCCCTAATGTGGCCAGACTTTGCCAGGACCCTGTGATGAGGCCCTGCTGAGCAAGCACGGGGTGGTAGCAACACAGGACAAAGGCTGGAAGTGGGAAACAAACAAACACCAACCCTCACACCTGCACTATTTCCGGTGTACCTGCAATGAGAAATGTAACACTGCTGACTCCCAGGACACCTTCCCCAACTGAGCCCTTCTGCCACACCTCTGGTAGGTTTACACTCGGCCAATCTCCTATCAGCTTCAAAGACAAACTGTGTGACAGTTCCTGGTAGACAATCCAAAGACAAAAAATGAAAAAAATGCCATGTTGCTAGGGTGTCCAGGTGCACAGGGCTCCACGTGACCGTGGTTGCTGTTCTCTTCAAAGAGGATCTGAATGCAACACCATCCCTGAGCAAACACCTCCACAAATCCAGGCCCAGATGATCACCTGGATAGAGCCCAGTGGAAGGGGCTATTCCTAAAGTGTTCCCAGCTAGAGAATCAGATATAATGGGTCAGTTTTACACACACCATTCCCTCTTCCTGGCCCACACCTTCCTCCTTTCCACTTGAAAAACTCCTACGTACCCTCTCAGGTGACCCCAACAGGGCTCCCTGCCATCAGCCACCCTGCAGCCCCTGCATTTATAGTCCTCCCACTGCCCTCATCCATGGCCCTCCCCTACCAGCCTGAGAACTTGTGGAGAGCAGAAACTGTTGCTTCTCAATCTATGGACCCTGCATCACCAGCACAGGACCTAGTACCTGGCAGCTGGTAAAAGCATTCTCAGGGATCTGAAGGCTCCCTGGCTGAGGAAGAGCCCACTGTCATAAAAGGCTGAGAACACACCATTACTAAAGATCACAAAAACTGCACAAGGGCTGAACAGGGCGTGGCAGTTAAGGCCACCAGATCCCACGTGGTTGAACATGTGGGTCAAGTACCAGACACAGCGGCTTGAGAAACATGCCAAGAATGTGTGCATACATGCCCAGAATCCTGAAAGAAATGCAGAAGTAACTGAACCACCACCCCCCACGGGGGAGGGGGGTTCTTACTTTCTTTCCCTTCTTCTCGGTCTCTCTCAAGTCGGCAAACATCCTCTGACAAAATTAAAAAGAAAAAGATAAAAAAAGACACAACCCAAATGGCTATCAGTTGGTGAAAGGATGCACAAAATGTGCACGGAGGCACACAACGGAATCTCATTTGGCAATACAATGGATGAAACTGTTGAAACACAGAACACAGATGAACTTTAAAAATGTGATGCTACCTGGGCCAACCAACAGCCTCTCAGGGAGGAATCGTAAAAAAACAAACAAACAAACAAAGATGCTATGTGAACCTTTGGGGAAGCCCATATAGTGATCCCATTTATATGAAATGACCAGATTCAGGAAACGTCCAGAGACCAAAAGTGGCTGCCTCAGGCTTGAGGAAGGAACCTGAAGGGACTGCAAATGGACCCAACGTTTCTTTGGGGAGTGGATGATGTTCTAGAATTAAATTGTGGTAACAGTTACACAACCCTGTAATTTTGCTAAAAATTATTCAATTGTACACTTAAAGCAGGTAAACTTTATGGTATGTGGATTATACCTCAATAAGGCTATTTAAAAAAAAAAAAAAGGCTTGAGACTCAAGCAAGTTCAGTCTGAGTGTCCTCACAGTCAGAATCAAGTCTCCTCCCAAGAGGCAAAGTACAAAAAACGGAATAAATAAAACGAGTAATCAGCACCCTACTAAATCCTTGCAGAGATGCATGCACACAGGATTACATCTCTTCTGGAGCTGCAGGTTCCTGAAGGCAGCTCCAGACAAGCCAGGAAGCCCTCTGGCCATTTAGTAAATACTTGTCAGCCTACCAAGAGAAACCAGCTCCAACTTCAACCAAACATAGACACCAGAGTCAGAAAGCTCTAAGGCACAGCCTGACCGGGTTGTCCATCCATCCATCCCTCCCTCCCTCCCTCACCTGCTGCTTGGAAAGTAAGAGGAAAGGCTCCTGCAAAGGCATCTGCAGGCAAAAAACAGGGCAGAGTCCCAGAAGGCTACCCCAGTCAGAAGGCTGGCCAGGTTGGAAAAGCCTTCCAGGGGACTGAGAGGAGGCCTTCCCCATAAACCTCACCCCACCGGTCTGAACCAAGGCCAGTGAGAAGGTGAGTGTGCTCCCACCAGATAGAAGGGAGAAGTATGTTTCCTCTTCTGCATTCCCAGATGCCCAGAAGCTTCTGGACTGCTTTTTGTTGGGTAAAATTCTAACTGCACTCATCTCTCCCAATCACAAATGCCTGCCATTGCCAGTTAGGGGAAAGAAAAAAGATTGTTCTAAACTACCAAACACCGTGTGGTGAAGTTCTTCCCTCTCCCAGGCTCTTGGATCCACCTCTGCTCATAAAGTTTTCCTTGGTGCTGGCTTACTTCTCAGTAACAGATGATGACACCCTGTTATCAGCTGTCCAGAATGGAATAAAGCTTGACTATACAAGGAGTACTAACCCTTTTCAAGTTATGAATTGTTCTTTGTAAGAAAGAGAACGTTAGTTTAACTCTATGCCTTCTTCAACAGCAAGCTCAAAGCAATGTCAAACAGAGAAAATGTTCAGAGGAAGATGGCTGAGAGCCACACCTTGCAAAACCCTTCTCCAGAAAGATCCCAGCAATGCTCATCACCAAGTCTTAACATGTTGGGCTTTGTTCTGGCTTTCTTGAGCAGGTTTCCCTGTAGGGCCTCCCTTCCTTGGGAGCAGCTGGAGCGCTGAAGATAAAGCTATGAGATGGCTGGGCTGCAGCCCGCCTGGCTCTCAGCTCCTTCCCCCAGCAAAAAGGAAGAAGTGGTTTTCCACTTTCACGTCTACAGAGCACTCTTCTGGTTCGAACAGTGGTCAGAAAAGAAGGCTATGAACAGTTTGCTACTACCATTGAGTTCATACTTTGCTGTCTGAGATGAACTAATTCAAAGGAATATTTCCTTAAACGAAAAGAAAGAAAAACAACTTTTACTATGTAATAGAACTGTATTCCATACTAACTATGTGGTTGACATGGAATGGTTTTAGTTAATAAAAATATCAAGAAATAGTTAACAAAACATACATTTCCCCAATTTCTCCAGACAGAAACCCAGTGTAAGGGCTAATGGCTCACAGCCCCAACATTTAGCACATAAAACGCTCAGGCAGAAGCACACTCCTTTCACTGCCCTAGGAGCTGGGTTAAGTGAGCAATGGCCCAAAGGCAAAGAGACCTAGGGATCTGTGTGGCTCGCTCACTCTGCAACTTCTACATCTTCATGTTTTTACAAGTACCTAATAAATATGTGAAATAAGCAGAGGGAAGGAGAGACAGAGGATCACCTGGGCCCTCTTGGCCCTACCGTTCTAGATCACACACTTAAAAACAAACTCTGAAAGAGGAGAGTACTTGACAACTACAATATACCACTATATTTTAAAAGGGTCATACTTAAAGAATTCATGATTCACAATGTCCAATATGTAATCCACTGAATCTAAAAATACACACACAAAGATAACCACACTCCATTCTAATCCCTCTTTGGACTATGTAGCTTTACGGTCAGGCAGCAACGACTGCTCCTTCCCTGCCAGGGCCCTGAGAAGCAGCAGCTCAAGGAGCTCTCCAGGTTTCCTCTAGCACCTGGACCATCTCCCCCTATCCCCAGCTAAGGGCCCACAGGATGAGTGTTCTTCTGTTCTTTCCTGGAAGATTACTTGGTTACTGAGGTCCTGACATGGGTCAGAAGAACCTGTCCCTTGGGACCAGCAGATGGCATAATGGTCGCTGAACTCCCATGTAGCCTACCATGGTTTGAGTCCTGGACCCAGCGGCTTCAAATTCACACTGGGTGCGTGTGCATGCATGCCCAAGATTCCGAGAGGAGAATGGAGAAGGGACTGATTGTGGCGTGGCCATCCCCCCCGGGGAGATGACTTCATGCTTTCTGTCTCTCTCTCTCTCTGGAGAGCACATGTGCCCTATAGCAAAAGCCTCTCTAAAAATAAACAAACAAATAAATAAAATGGAATACCTCCTAAAAAAAGAACCTGTCCCTCAGAAGTCTAACTGTGGTAATTTCTGGGTATTCACAAAGATGACAGCAAAGTTCAAAGAGCACAGATCCCAGTCAGTTCAGAAAGACTGACTTCTAGGGACCAGCAGTTGGCCTAATGGCTATGTCACTGGACTCTCATGTAGTCAACCGCGGTCTGAGTACCGGACCCGGCGGCTTAAAACAAACACCGGGCGCATGTGCGTGTGTGCCCAAGATCCTGAGAGGAGAATGGAGGAGAAGGGATTGCGGTGTGACCATCCCCCCTGGGGGGTGATTTCTCACTTTCTGTCTCTCTGTCTCTCTGCCTTTCTGGCGAGCGCACGTGCCCTATAGCAAAAACCTCTCCCCCCCCCCCAAAAAAAAGAAAGATTGACTTCTAGTCTGTTTCCAGGCACAAAGTTCCTGCTACTTATGGATATAAACACATAATAAATACACACATACACACACACACACACACACAATCAGCTGCTTCCTCAGCAACCAAGCTGATTGAGCTTGTCCTCCCCACCCAGTCAGGAGCCTTCTCTGAAATCAGACTCACTCCGTGGAGGGGCTGCCTCCAATGTAGTCGCTCCCAAAAGATGCTGAAGGCAAGCATGTGCGTCTATGTGTGGCATAAAGCAAACACTCTCAACGCTCACGGGAAATATTTCAGAGGCCCCGTACAAAACGCCTACACACTAACAGCAGCCAAGATCCACCACGTGGCAAACACTGTGTTAAGCCTTTACCTCGGTTCATCCTTCCACCACTCTGTACAGCAAAGCAGCACGACGTCCATCTCACAGGTGGCTACAAAAAGCAGGTCTAGGGAGGTGAAGCGACCACCCAAAGGCACACAGCTAATAAAGAGCAGGGTTAGGATGGCAGTGCTGCCTCTTCAAGAAATCAGGGGGGCCCTCCCACTCCACAGCCGGTCCCCAATCCCCGCACTCCAGCTCCAGGTCTACTCCTGCCACTTTCTTTGGTTGGTTCATCCCTCAATCTGCTTACTTTTCCTGGTCTTCTCCTTCACTAGCTTCCATGCACCTTAGCAGGCAAGGGCAGGTCTAAACCATCTCCTGGTTATCCTGACAGTATCCCCCCACCAATCTGCCCAACAACCCCCAAAGGCCTGAGACACTTAAACAAGGCTTTCACCTCTTTCTGAACTTCGGTGTCTGGACAAACCCTTCTACCCTCTGGAAACCAGCAGCGAGCGACAGCTCCCCCACTTCTCCTCCAGGTGCCTGGAGTGAGGAGCCTGCCCCTAGAGGAGTGCTACAACTGTCCCTATAGGGATAGGGGTAGGTACAGATGCCCTGGTGGAAAGTGTCTGCCCTGCCCTACTCTTGTTCCTCAAAAGGAAAAAAGACAAAAATCACTTTAGTCAAAATAATGTGGTCTTTTGGTTTGTTTGGTTTTTCTTTTTTTGCAGGCGACGTGACAAAGTGTTACCTGTTTTATCCTGTTTCTCTAAATTCCAGCAAGCTAAACACAAAAGCAAACCGAGGGGGGGCCGGCCGCTGCTCCGGGAGCGTGAGCAGTTTCCGCCGCTTCCTTCCTACCCCACCCTCAGTGCAGACGCCGGTCCCGGCCCCCACCCGCGACAGTCCTGCCCTCCCTTCCTCCGCACCAGCCGCCGACGGCTTCCACTTCTTTCCCCTGATTTTGAAGGAGCTGTTATCTCCTGTGCTCGACTTAACCCAGAAATAAGTTCCCCGCTGAGACCCGGGCACGCAATGCAGCCCCCGCTGCCTAGACCCACCGATACCCACCCGCGCGATGTCCGGGCCT
>NW_006203871.1:334158-337770 GCF_000334495.1 Tupaia belangeri chinensis
GCCCGCCGCCTCGGCCTCAGTCCGCGGCCGGAAGTAAACACTCGCTCGCGCACGCGCACACGCGCCCCCCGCGCCTCCCAATCCCCGCCGCCGGAAGTGACGCGCGCGCTCAACCTGCTGGGACGTGTAGTCTCAGTGGCTCCCCCCGCGCGCTCAACCGGCGGGGACGTGTAGTCTCAGTGGCTCCTGCGGCGGGCTCGCGGCGCCTCCACCTATCCCTCTGCGAGACCCAGTGCTGCGCTCGGACGACACCCAACACCCGCGCCCTGGACTGTGCCCCTCGCCAGGGAATGTCCCCCGCGATTAGCTGTCCTTCCTTAACTCTGACGATGCCCCCGGCTGTGTCCGAGCCTGGGCTGTGTCCCTCGTGCCTGTCGCCGCCTCAAGCTCCATCTAGTGCCTGTGCTTGGATTGTTCCCTCGCTAAACCAGCTGCCACCGTGCACTCCAGACTGTCTCCTGGCTCCATGGGGTACCCTGGACGGGCCTCTCACCTCGGGCTCTCTCCTTGCACTCCTAACTCTACCCCTGCCCCATACCTGCAGCCAGAGGTTGTACCCCCTCACTCCTGGCTGTCCTCCCACACTGTTCATTTTAGATGTCCCTCTCACAGAGCCTTGAGTCTCTACATGCACCCCAGTTCATGTTTCCCACTCCCCCTCGCCCTACCTGCCCCAGGGCCTGGAGAACCAGAGTGGAGGGAGTCCAGCAACCTCACCCCGGGGGCCGGCCTGCTGTGGAACCAGCCACTGGGCATTAGACAGATGGCACCTTCCGGCCAGCTGAACTTCACCTGCTCTAGCGACAGCCCAGCCCGCAGCGGGGTCTCAGCCGGAGGAAAGCAGCCCCGCCTCTCAGAGGAGTCCCCCCGCCCGCGAGGCGCGGTTAAGGAGGCTGAATCACTGAGCTGATAGCGAGGCCGGGTTGGAGTTCCAGACCCTGCCGCTTGGAAAACAGTCTAGGCACGTGTGCCTTGTCCCTCAAATCCCAAGAGGAGGATGGAGAAGAGACAGTCGTGTGGCCATACCCCTAAGGGGATGCGTTCTCACCTTCTCTTTCCAGTAAGCACACACACCTGGAAAATTTTAAGAAGAAGGGAAAAAGGAGCCAAATCACATTTCACCAGCCATTGTCAAGATGCTGGGAGGAATCCATGCCTGCCTCACTGCCTTCATGACTGTAAAGCTCATGGGGGAATGCTCCAGATTTTTCTTTTTTTTCTTGGAAAGGTTTTTATTGCCATAGGGCGTGTGCGCTCGCCAGACAGACAGAGACGGAGAGACAGAAAGCGAGAAATCACCCCCCAGGGGGGATGGTCACGCCGCAATCCCTTCTCCATTCTCCTCTCGGGATCTTGGGCACGCATGCACACGCGCCCGGCGTGAGTTTTAAGCCATCAGGTCCGGGACGCAAACCACGGTCGACTATGTGGGAGTCCAGCGACATAGCCATGACACTAACTGCTGGTCCCAATGCTCCAGATTTTACCATCAACTACCTGAGATAAAATAGTGAAGAAAGACGAAAGAGGAAGGGAATTCATTTAATATACTGGGTCGTTGGAAAAGTCATGATGTATTTTTTCTGTTTCTCTATGCAAAAACGTGTCATAACTTTTCCAACGACCCAATATATCTTAGAAAGAGAAAAAGTGGAGCCAGTGGATGGTGTAGCAGTTACATCGCTGGACTCCCACATGGGTGACCATGGTTCAAGTCCTGGACCCAGTGGCTTGAAACTCATGATGGGCATGTGTGTGTGTGTGTGAGTGAGTGGGCGCATACACGTGCATGCCCAAGATCCAGGGAGGAGAATGGAGGAGAAAGGATTGTGGTGTGGCCAACCCCCTTGGGGGGTGATTTCTCTCTTTCTCTTTCACTGTCTCTCTTTCTCTATCTGGAAAGCACACGTGTCCTAGGACAAAAACCTCTTTCTAAAAAAAGGAAAGAAAAGAGAAGGAAAAGGTGCTGGGTACTGACTTTCCTATTTTTTTTTTTTGGAGAGGTTTTTTTTTGCTATAGGGCACATACGCTCGTCAGACAGACAGAGAGATAGAGACAGAAAGCGAGAAATCACCCCCCAGGGGGATGGCCACGCTGCAATCTCTTCTCCTCCATTCTCCTCTCGGGATCTTGGGCACGCACGCACACGCGCCCGACGTGAGTTTTAAGCCACCTGGTCTGGGACCCTAACAGTGTGCCAACTTGTGGTTCCTGAGGAGTATCAGTCCTTGGAAGGCCTGCCTGCTTTTAGCTACCATGGTCTTCCATGAGCTGTCCGTCTGGATATAGATGTTCCAGGAGGTGCTCTCAGTGCGATCCACATCCCTTTTTGCACCAATTGGGAACCAGCAATCCTACAACCCCTTGATAGTCTCTTCCAGTTACTAACTGGCTGGCTCAGACATGTTGCTTATTGTCCCTGTGCCTCAGTTTTCTTTTTCGTGCAATGGAAATAATAATATTATCCAATTTGTCATAAGAAATCCTTCCCGAGGGCCCTGGTGTAAGTGGAAAGTGGGAAAGCAGGAGATACGACTGGTCGTTTCGGGAATGTGCTCAAGCCCAACCCTCTCCCCGCTCAATGATAGCATTGTCATGAACACCTCGCTGGATGGCTTTATGTCAGCCAGTCCTGAAGGGTGGCTTCGGGAAAATGTTGGGGCCAGCCAGTGGTGTTGTAGTTAAGGTAGCTGGATCCCACATGGCTGACTGCAGGACTTGCCATTCAAGTTCTGGACCTGAAGGCTTGAAAAACACAGTGAATACATGTGTATGCATGCTCAAAATCTCAAAAGGAGAGAGAAACAGAGGGGAAAAAACTCCGGCATGGCAGCCTCTATGGGATGTGCTTTTCCACTTTCCCCCTCTCTGTACCTCTCTCTGTTCAGTGCATGTGCTCTCTGGCTAAAAAAAAAAGAAAAAAAGAAAAAAAATTTAATGTTACATGATATCTCGTGGTCTTACGTATAGTCTGAGCCCATGGCAAGCTAAAATTTGCATCTCAAAAACCATACTTTATTTCTTGAGACAATGTAGCTTCTCTCTCAAACCCTGGAGCCCTCCTGTCTCATGCTTCTGTTGGAGTTTGCACACCCTAGAGAGCTTCAGGCGGTGCACTGCTGCTGCACTTGTTGAGGCCTAAGCACTAGGCGCTAGCATCCTGTAGCCTCAGCCTAATCTAAAGTGCATTCAAAGCTTGTGTGCTCTTGGGTTTCTTGCTAATTAGGCAGGAGCAACACGCTCAATTAGCACTGGTCAGACAGTAAGTGACTGCCCCATGTCTCTACCCATTTCCTCCTCCTCCTGCCTTCTCCCTCCTTCTCTCTCCCCCTCCTCCTTCTCTCCCTCTTCCTTAGTAGTGGAACGCTGAGTAATGTGCAATGGTAGAAAGCTTTTACCCAGCTTTCCATGTAGGTGAAGGGGCTAAGAGGATGTAAGTGGAGGTTGTTGGGTGGGCTTCCAGGAAATCCCTTTTGTCCTCTTTCCCACACCCAACCTGGACTTAGTCTCCTGCTTGAAAAGAATAGAAGAATAATGGCTGGAACTCTTGTAATCATCTCGTAACATGAGGCAGGTAATGATGGCAGAGCAATAAAGTAGAACCTAGGTTC
>NW_006203871.1:337801-345745 GCF_000334495.1 Tupaia belangeri chinensis
CTCTGGAATCTTCATAGCAACTCTGAACTTACCTCTGTATTTATTTTTATTAAAAAAAAAAACAACTTGATTAAATCACCATTGTTTCCAACTTCTGTCACTTGACGCTAAAGGCAATTGTCTAATTGACACACCCATTAAAATGCCTTTCTCCCAGTGGTAAGGTGCTTGAGATGTAATGACTCATTCATCCTTTAGAGATGTCTTGATATTTCCAGACCACTCACTGGATTCCCACAATGTCACCTAGGTAGCAAGTTCCCAAGTTTTCATGGCATATCCCTGTTTGGGAAATATACATATAAACTTTAGTGTCTAGAGCACCCCTAGGCCTTGGCTCCAGGACCTATCAACATGGCATCATCCATATAATGGACCCCTGTGATGTCCTGAGGACTGCTGGGACAATCAAATGGTGACAGAGAGGGATCAGCAGTTAGCACAATGACTATGTCACTGGGCTCCCATGTAGTTGACCACGGTTCGAGTCCTGGACCCAGTGGCTTAAACTCACACCGGATGCGTGTGCGTGTGTGCCCAAGATCCCAAGAGGAGAATGGAGGAAAAGGGATTGCGGCGTGGCCATCCCCCCAGGGGGTGATTTCTCGCTTTTTGTCTCTCTCTCTCTCTGTCTGTCTTTCTGGCAAGTGCATATGCCCTATATCCAAAACAAACAAACAAAAACAAAAACAAAAACAAAACAATAAACCTCTCCAAAGAAAAACAATGGTGGCAGAGAGACAATGTGATCCTGAGGCAAGATGGTGGAGGCATGCCATCCAGTGAAAGCGCACTGACCCCTCCAGTGAGAGCACACCGCTTCTGGCTCTCTCTCATATTGGGATGGTGGAGATGGGGTGCTACCGGGTCAGTAGCTGACTAATAACTGTTTATGTCCTCCAGTGAGGACCCATCTGGAAGAACAGCTGCAGTTGGAATCATGATGTCTTTCAACTCGCTATTGTTCACGTCTATCACCCATACTCCTGTGTCTTCTGCACAGGCAAGATGTGCTGGCAGAATGGGAATGAGAGCGGAATCCACTCCTCCCATCTTTCGAGTCTGGAAAGTGGCACCAACCCCTTTGTCTCCGGGAATGGAATTTTGCTTTGCGTTTACTGCAGGGAGTCTGCCTGGTCCTGTCTGTCCCTCCCTTAGGCCCATTCACCACTCTCAGCAGGCCTCTGCCCTTCCTCCAACAACCAGCAGGGGACTGGTCAGTCAGGCCTGGTATACAGCACCCCGACCCCACCTAGGGCTATCCCACCTCAGAGGCCTTGGCACTGGGTGGGCTTTGTGGCACACATTCTCAAACACTGGAGCCGGAGAACAATGGCTCCCTCTCACCTCATGAGTTGATTCTTGTGCTTGGGCTAGTCTCAAGTGAGGCTGGCTTATTTCTCTTGGGGCAGCAGAAACAGTCTGGTTGTCGCAGAACCACTCCCCAACGCTGCCACCCCCAAGGGCCAGCATATGCCTCATCTCCTAAAAGCCCGGTGGTCTCTGGGAGCTGTGGCAGTTTGTGTTCTCCTTTCCCCCTGCCTTCCCCTCTCCAAAGGCATCATCAGCTCTTTGACATCTTCATCCAATGCCTGGGACACCCTCCTGCAGGCTGCACTGTGCCAGCTGCCCACATGTGCCCCTCATTTTCTCACCATTCCAGTAATTATCCAATGAGGAGAGCAAGGCTCCTACAGCGCTAGGCACTTACCAAAAGTTGCTCAAGGAGCACTGGGGACCTGGGATTCTAGAACTATCTGCTCCAAAGCACATGATCTTCCCACCATGTCCTGTATCCCAGATGGGCTCTCCTCCCTGGGTCTTGAGAAGACAGTCGAGTTGGTCCCTATGCGAATAGCTGGGGAACAGTCCTTCCCATCCGGAGAAGGGCTGAGCTGTCTGTAGAGAAACTGGGCTTTGGAGAGCTCTCCTCTGTAGGAGCAGAAAGGCCCCTTAGTGGTGCGTTCAGCTGAGCTTTCAGTTGTAGATGTGTGTGCGGGAGCATTCCCGGAGTAACCAGAGCTCAGAGGATATAGATGCTAATAATCAAGATCACCTGGGATTACTCCTGGGCACTTACCATGAAGCAGGTACAAGGCTCACACCTCATATGCATGATCGTGGTAGCTTCATGGCAGCCACCAAGTGGGTGCTTTGGCCATCCCTGTCTTACAAGCGCCGCTAATTAGCCTGGCTAAGTGCTAGCCTGCCAGTGCTCCTGCTGCCAGGCTCCTCACCAAAGACAGCAGAGGTCCTCATGCAGGGTCCTCCCAACTACTTCCTCCCATAGACGCTGCCAGGGACAAGCAACACCCATCAATTCCCCAGCCCACCAAGTGAAGCAACATGGTGTCTCCGCTCCCGGAGGGCTGCCTCATGCATTTGACTGAAGGCTGTTATCCTCAAGAGGGGATGCCAGCAACTAAAGACCCGTGGCACCTGTTAAACTCTTGACCTCCCCGTGTGTCCTCTTGGTCCCAAAGGCTCACTGTTACATGCTCAGTTCAGATGCTAAGCCTATCCTCCCACTCCACCCCGGGGCACTAGCTGGCACTTCAGGGCTTTTCCTTCCAGACGGAACTTCAGAAAACACTGAACTGGGTTTGTGGTAGAGGGATGTGTTAGTTTCCCTGAACGACTGTAGCAAATGTACAAACCAGGTGGCTTAAAGCAACAGAAATGGGTGTCCGCACCGTCCTGGAGGCCAGATGTCCCAGATGGAGGTGCGGCCGGTCTCAGGGAAGGATTGCCTATTGCCTTTCCCAGTTGCTGGTAGCTCCTGGCACTTCTTGGTATGTCTCAACTTGCTCCTTGCAGACACATCCCTCCTGGCTGCCTCTGTCTTTTCTCCTGTATATTTGTGTGTCCAAAATCCCCTCTTCTAAGGACACCAGTCATTGGGTAGGGCCTACCCTAATCCACTGTGCCTGCATCTTAACTTGAGGACACCTGCAAAGATCCTATTTCCAAATAAGGTCATATTCACAAATACCAGGGGTGAAGACTTCAACAGATGTTTCTGGGGCACACATAACAGGGTAGTCTATCATATATGGAATCCAAACACACAGGATGTGTTCTGCCCAAGGTTTGGAAGTGATTCCTTTAAATCCCCAAAAGTTTCAACTATAAATTTTCCAAATGTTGTCAAGCTTAACTCCACTAGTCATTAACTGAGTCCCAGTGGTAGTTCAAGCCTCTTTAGGAGGTCATCTCTAAGCTAGAGTTTGCTACTTTCCTCAGTGGTTCATGACTGGCTGGGATTAAAATACCAGCTAACTTCAGTTCATTCCCAGTTCTCTTTCTTGGCTCTCCCATGACAGAAAGAAGGGAGTCTTTGCCTCCCTGTGTGGACCTAAAACACAGGGCTATTTTCCCCACGCAGCAGGCTTCCATTCTGTTGTTGGATCTTCTGGCCTGTCAGCTCTCGTCTCGAGTCAAGGGCAGTAGGAAATTACTTCTGGAAGGAAAGTCCCTGTGGGCCCTCAGCCTCACACACAAGTGTCCATCGTAGGTGAAGGGCAGGGAAATGAGAGAAGGAGCAGGTTGAGGGCAGGGCTGCATGTCCCATCAGCAGAGGACAGCCAAGATCAAGATGGTCTTCTGCCGACCATGGCCACCAGGGACCCGGGCTCAGTGTCGTCACAACTGCCTATTTTCAAGGAGAAATGAATATGCAGATGTATGTATGTAACATCCCTGCTTGCTGCCAGTGTGGCTCTCTCATTGCCCCCAGTGCGAGCTGCAGAGAGTGAGTTGCGAAGGCTCCCTGCTCCTGTGGGAGAGTAGACCCTGGACCCTGCACAGGGCTGGAGCTCAGTGAGAGATGGTTTTTGAGCCATAAGCAAGTCTCCAGAAAGGCTAAAGAAGGTGGTCACCTCAGGGTGGTGGTAATGTCCTAAGCACCTCTCTTGCCTCTTCCTAGCCCCAGCCCTGGTCTCAGGATCCTGGTTCCAGATCAGAGTCCAGACAGGGCAGCTGAACTGAAAGATGAATAGCCCAAGGGTTATTCCCAGCCTCACCCCAAAAGGGCTTCTGCCCTCTGCCCCTGGTCTCCCAGAGGTCCCACCCACTGCAGAGAGGAGAGACAAGAGTGTGATGGGAGTGGCCTCTTTCCTCCATTCCTGGGAGAGGGCAGAGGACATCCTGGCAGGCTCCTTTGAGGGCCAGGAAGAAGTTGGAGTATGAGTAGGAGATCTAGGCCCCAGGGGAGTCCCTGGGTTCTACAGCTTGGGAAGGAGGTGGTAAGAGAGGTCCGTTTCCCTAGGCAAACCCAGGACCACAGGAACTCCTAGTGGAAACCCTGGAGCACTACATCTAATAGTTATTCGCTCTCGTCTCCCTCAGAATTCTCAGAACAGTCTTGCAAGAAGGCACCAGTGGTCTGCAAACTGTAGATGAGGACTGAGTCTTGGGCAGTGCCACCTGCCAACAGGTGAGTGCAGGACAGGCAAAGCCCCACCTAACCTGGAAGAGAGAGAGCTCAGCCTGAGAGCCCCTAATGGACCAGACCTCTCCTTCCCTCACCATCCACGGGGACCATCACCCTCCTGTCTGTGGTGCCAGCTCCCTAACAAATGGCCCTCCTAAGGAATGGACCTGCTAGTCTTCCCTCTTCTCCCCCAGGCTCCTTGCGACTCGCCCCTGCCCCTGCCCCTCCTCAGCTCTAAGCACTACTCTGCTCGATGTCCCCAGAGAGTGTCCAGCCAGAGATCGATGCTCAGTCCACAAATGGTTCACGTGGCTGGAGCCAAAACACAGGGTCTTTCCTATTGCAGGGCTTTGTACATGCCGTTCCTTCTATCTGGAATACCCTTCCTCCTCATAAACTTCTGCTGATTCTTCAAGGCCACTCTCAATTGTCCCTTCCTCCAGGAAGCCTCCCTGCCACCCCTTCCTCTGAGAAGGGACATCTCCCACATGCCATCACAGGAACTACAGATCTCACAGTGACCCCTGAGGCTTGTTTCCCACTGCACTGTGGATCCTGGAAGAAGCAACTTCTGGGGGTCTGCCTTGTGCTGATCACCATCATCAGGAGGTTCCAATACATGACAGTCAATGGGGGGAAAAATCCACAAAAAGCAGGGGCAGAAAATAAGCTGGGACATTCCACTCCCTGCCCCCATTCCCATGTTAAAGATGGTAGTCCAGAAAGGAATTGGCAGAGCCAGGGCTGGACCTAGGCTCCTCACTTCTCCCCTTCCTATGTGAGGTCACTGCGGCTCATGAGCCAGCTGGGCTCTGGCAGGAAGCTCTGCTCTCCAGGAGGCCCTGGGGGAGCCGACACTGGCTCCCACCCCAGCAACCAACAGCCTGGGTGTTGGGGAGGCTGTCCTGAAGGGAGCCTGGTGCCCTGGAGGAGGGGCGTAGAGAAGCAAGGCCAAGACCCTGTGGGGACACCACCTACCCCCAGTTCTGGCTGTAGCTGGCATTGTTGGAATGACTGGGTCTCCCCCTCAGAGATCTCAGTGTGCCCTTGAAGGGCCACTCTCAGTCCCAGTCTGAATTGGGTGGGGCGGGATCCTCAAGATCGTTTGGGGGAGGTGAGAGGAGGGTTTGCGAGGTGGTGGAGAACACAAGGCCTCACTCTCTCCCCTGCTCTCTCCAGGGCCTCTCTGGGAACCCCATCCCATCCCACCCCCCACTCCCAGGTAAATGTCATGACGTTGGACTCCAGCCAGGCAATGGAATAGTAAACATGAAGCCACCTGAGGTCAGGGCTCAGGGGCTGCTGCATCCTCAAGGTTCCCTTCCTCTTCCTTCAGGCTAGCTGGGGCAGGGCAAACTGAGTGTCTGTCCCTAGGCCAAGGCCCCTGGCAGATGGCAGGGGGGATTTGGCTAGTCAATTCAGGCTCATCCTTGTCCCTTCCATCCAATGGGTGGAGACCACTAGATCATGGTCCCTAGATGTTAGATTTTTCCAGAAACAGGTGCAGTAGATCCCTGGAGAAGCTTTGAGAATACAGATTTCTGGGCTCTGTCCCCTAGGTCTGGCTCTGTAGGTCTGGGTGGGTCCAGGAGATATGCATTTATTTATTTATTTTGCTAGAGGGCATGTGCACTCACCAGGGAGAGACAGAGAGAGGAAGAGAGGAGAGAGCAACCCCGTGGGGAATGGCCAACCTCACAATCCCCTCTCCTCCATCTCTCCCTGTTTGGGACTTCGGGGAGGCACACACAGGCATCCAGCATGGGAGCCAGTGGACAAGGTGGGACGCTGGCCACCTGGAGGTTAGTGAAATCATGCAGGCGGGAGGGCAGAGGTGGGGGAGGGCAAGAGACAATAACAACTGCCAGGTCCTCTGCCTACCTGAGAACCCAGAGTTGGGTGGGGTAGAAATGTGAGCAGGGGCGGGGGGATTGGGGGTGTTGGAAGGAGGCCCCAGCTGGTCTTAGGCAGCACACTGCTGCTTGGCATTTCCAGGTCTCAAGGTCAAGGAGGAAATCTGGTTGGAGGTATGGCTGGGGACAGTTAAGAGTAAGTGTCCCAGAAGTCACGTGAGGGCTGACCTTTCTGCGGAAGAAGAAGGTCCAGAGTAGGTGCAAGTTTTCGGTTGAATTGAAACTGCAGGTGGGCCAAGGATGGGTGGGAGTAGCGGAGCTACAGACTGCGGAAGACCCGAACCTCCAGGTCACATCCTACTTCCAGCATGCAGGGCCCTGACAGGTGGAAGGAACCCGCGAGGGTCGGGTCCTGAGGACGCGCTCCAGCCTTGCCCGCACCGCAGCATGCGGCAGGTGGCGCTGCCGGGCTGTTTGTTATCCGCCCCTTGGGCTTGGGGAGCGCCGGGTTAGGGCGGCTGGCGGTCCAGACGCCAGACAGGAGTGCACACTTCGGCCCAGTCCTGGACCCCGCAAGTCGACTTTGGGGAGGCCTGGCCAGGGGCGTAGGGGGGGGGGCTTGTTCGGCCCTTCCTGTGCCCGACAGCTATCTGTGCACCTGGAGCCAGGATCTCGCGAGGTGCTGCTCACCGGTTCCTTCGCCAAGCGAGTGCTCACGCGCTCGCCCCCTGCTCTCGCTGTGCCTCCAGGCCTGGGGGCTGTGAAGGGGTGGTGGCCAAGGGCACAGAGGCGCTTTGAGGATGAAGGCCGTCGCGGGTAGCCCCGTGGGCCGGTGTCTGGGAGTGGACGTGACCCTGCGGGGTGTGAGGTCATCGCGATCCGTGCGGTGCACCTACCGCGCCCAGACTACCGGCCTTCGGCGTCCGGGGCTGCGCCCAACTGTGCGCGCAGGTCGGGCGAGATCTGGGCTCACGGAAAGGGGACCCTCCGGGAGATGACGGGGGCGTTTCCCGGGGGGCTTAGGAGCTGGCTCCTCCGGCTCGGTCCAGGCATACTCTAGGCACCTCCACACCGGAGGCTGACATCACCGCCCCAGGGACCGCGCGCACTCCTCCACTGGGAGTCCCCCCTGCTGGGTCTTTGGCCGAAGGGAGGGGTTGGAGCCGCCAGCCACCTGCCCGGAGAGGTGAGGGCTCCCACGTCCCCTCCTCCCAGCCCCTGCCCACTCCCCTGTCCTAGGGCTCTAAATTCTGTCCCTCTTGGAGTTTCCTGTTGAGGGTAGACTCACCGGAAAAGGGCCTTATCGGCTCCGCCCAGCCGGTCCACTCGTTACTAGCGGCGCCGCCTGCTGCTCAGCAGCCAGCCTGTCTCTTCTCCTCTTGAAGAGCAGAGATGAGAGCACGTAGGGTGGGAGCCGGGCAGGAACCCGACCTAATGTCTCTACTGCGGGGATGGAGGACTCACGGAGGTTCTGGGGTTTCTTCCGCTTCTGGACCCCCAGTCTGTGGGTGCTCAGTACTGCCTGTGGCTGCTCAGCCTGGACCTACAGACCTCTAGGTGAGGGGCAGAAGGTCAGAGAATAACCTGTCAGAGGAAGACTGCAGGCTCCAGCAGTACCTGGGGCTGCGGCTGCGGCTGGGCTGCCCCTTAGCCGCGAGG
>NW_006203871.1:346083-353138 GCF_000334495.1 Tupaia belangeri chinensis
GGGCGTGGGCCGCCGCCTGCCTGCCAATTAGCCGCGAGTGCCTGAGCCCACACTCCGGCTCTGACCACGGGGAGATCGGATGGTGTGTTTACTGGAGCCTCCTTCAAGCACTGCAAAGGCCTCTGGCCACTGTCCAGGGCCTATAACGTGTACATGAGGAGTGTTAGAGGGGTCTCCTGCGCCACTGGGGAGGGGGCAGAAGGAGGAGAAGAGGCACCAAGCTGACTGGCAGTGGGGAGTAGGAAGACATCAGAAAGGGGGGTTGCTGCCCTGTGAAGGCAGGGACCTATGGCTGGGCAGTCCACATCCCTCCGCAGCTTTGGCAGCTGGGGGGCCCTGCTCTGAGTCACTGCTCTGGCACCAGAGCTGAGTTTTTGATTGCCCCCTACTTTCCCAAACGTCTGGGGACAAACTCCCCACTGGACTGGGGTGGGGTTGCCATTGGGAGCCCTAGAGTGGAGCTTTGTTTTCCACCTCTGGCATCAGGCGCTTGGGCCCAGTCTCCTCCAGCTAGGCTGGGCTGGCTCCTGCCTGCCTCTCACCCTCCCCCACTTCTATTTCCAGCTCTCTTTGGCTATTTATAGCTGTGTCGCCAGAGTCTGCCCTGTGCCAACATAGCCAACATACACCATCCAGGCAGTCCCCTGCCCTGCTAGGTCCCAGTGGAGGCCCAGGTGTGTGTATGCAGCCTGCAGGTGTGCTCAGACTCTGGGCGTGAGGGAGTGTGAGGCCTTCGCTGCTCTGGTTTAACATTGGGTGTTTTGAAGACATAGAAGACACCCTTAGCCTTGAAGTAGCTGTACCTTGGGCCGCCTCTGAGTTCTAGAATAAAGGCCCTTCACCCAACCTGACCCTACCCACTTCCCATTTGCTTAGAGTTATTTTTCTCCTACCGACTCCCCCACCCAACTGAGACCTCCATCTCTGTGGCCTACTCATTCAACTTCAGATCATTATATTTCCCTCCCACCCCACCCCAAGACCACCATCCACCTCCAGCCCCTCCTGGAGGCTCTTAGAAGGAAAGACACTGGGAGATTCAGTAGCTAGGCAAGTCCTTACTCCGTTTTGAAAAGCTGGGTGTGGGGGTCTCACTCAGAAACCTGCCCAGTTTTTGGCAAGCCTTCCCTTAGCATGACCCTGCTATGTGGCCTGGGGAGACAATGGCAGGAGAGGGAGCACATGTGTGTGTCGTACACTGGCTCCGGGAGCTGGCTCAGCCCTGGTCCCTGTCCTCAGGAGGGACCACTTCCTTCACAAAGCCACTATCACAATCTCTGGGCCAGGATTCACCTTCCATAAACAACCCTATGTCTAGAGACCCCCTGGAGGCCTGGAGTAGACCATGGGGCTGTGTCTGCCTTACTGGTCTAGACCCTCAGCCTTCTGCCAAAAAGGCGATTTCTCTGTATATTTGCTGTCGAAGCGAGCATATGGAGATTTCTCTGAAAGGTTGGCTCCCTAGCTCAGGCTGACTGGGAGGGACAGTTGTGTTTTCCCCAAGTGTGACACAAGTTGTCCACTAAAGAGATGCTGGGAATCTGCCTCCCACCAGTCCTCCGTGCCCTCCCTGGGAGACTGGAACACCCCATGTCCATTGTTCAGGCTTGTCCTCAATGGTGACCATCCAACCCTGGGATGAACCAGTTATCTGCAAGATAGCGACAACCACCCACATACTCCACCTACCATTCAAAGCCATATAGAGTGCACCCCATTATCACCAAACCTTATCTTGGCAGAAACTGCAGCTTCTACATGGCTTCCAGCCCTGAGCAAGCCCATGGCTTACTTCTGCCCTTCTCTCACTCTCTGGCCTTTTGCAACCCACCTCCCCTGCCACACACACACACACAAGCCCTAGCCTTTCCAAGCACAACCTGACCTTCAAAGCCAGAGCCCTTCCTCCTCTTGGGAGCCAGCTTTCTTCACTCGTCTGCCAAGTCCCTTAAGTTCTGAGACTCAGGAGTGCTTGCCACAGATGCATAGACTGAGCCAGAAAGGGCCAAAGAGACCACTGAGGTCTGCTCCTCCAGAGCACTTCTAGGGACTGCTCAGCAGGGTGGAGGAGTAGTACCTGGGGGAACAGGGAAGCCAGTCTAGCCCCAACTTTGTCTAACTTTCTGAGAAACATTGGAGAAGCTAGGTCTTCTCTCTGAGTCATAGAAAGGGTTGAACTGGTCTCTAAAGTCGTGTATAACTACAGGACTGTTAGTCTGTGGTTTATTCACTGGATGTTCACTGAGGGCCTTCTCTAGTCCAATGCGAGAATGGTGGTACGCACATAGTTTTCATGTAAGGCAGACTGCAGAAATGTTCTACTGCAATATAATGTAGTTATCCACCCACTTACTCCCCCTCCTTTCTCCCTCCCATGTTCCCCCATCCATCCACCTCTATCTGTTCACCTAACTACACAGCCACCTACCTGTCTAACCATCCATCCATCCATTCATCTGCCCATACACCCATCTACCCATCACCCATCCACCTATCCACCGAATCACTCACCCACCCTCTCATCTACTCCCTAGCCACTTATTCATCTCCCTACTCTCCAACCTTTTTGTGCATCCACCCTCACATCCACCCATCCATCTACCCATTCACCTACTCATCTACCCACCCATCCATCAATCCACACCCATTCATCTGCCCAGTCCCCATCTATCCATCTACCCACCCATCTACCCATCTACCTACTCACCTACCCACTCTCACACCTCTATCTATCTACCCATACAACCATCTACCCACTAACCTGTTACCCATCCACCCATCCAAGACTCCTCCACTGCCTAAAGCTCTTGGCCTGGGACTACAGAAACACAGAGGTAGAAGCAGATGGTCAAGCCTTTAGAGACCCTGTGTAGCAGAAGCATCAGTGTTACAGCTGAGAGTAGTTGGAGGCCTCCCATCAACATTCAACTCCTTCTTTACTACCTGCTTTGCACAGCTCTTGGCCAAATTGAGCCTGGTTGAATTGATCATGTCACTGCCCACACTCTGCCCCCCCCCATACATACACTTATTTGGGGTCTTATACTGCCCCTAGACTCCTGAAGCCTTATGCAGCCCCGCTGGTCAACTCGAAGAGGCCTTGTCACCCCACCTCCTGCAGCGTCAGGTATGTAAGGGGATGGGGGAAGAAGGGGGAGAACCGTAGTTCTGCTCCAGATGATTATCAGCTTTTTTCCAGCCCTTGGTTTTATTGACTCCTTGGAGTTGCCAATGCTATAAATAGATGTTCTTGAGCTAAAAATAGTCTTACTGTGGCTTCAGACCATGCTTCTAGCTCAGCCTCTTTGAGGACTCAGAGATGCATGATTCAAGGACCCTTATTTCCCTCAAATCCCAGAAGAGAGGCTGGCCTAACTCTCTTCTCCTCTCCTCTCTTACTTCTTCCATCAGTCTCCTGAAAGACATGCAAATATGTGTGCATATAGGTGCAGCTGTACCCTAGGACAATCACACACACACACACACACACACACACACAGAGGTTGGGCCAGCATCACTGCTTTGAACTACTTATCTGCTTAGAAAGCCAGAGGGACTCTGGGTTAAATAGGCCACATCTCAAGAAGATGCATTAACTGGAGAACTGAAGCTGAGGACACTGATCTGTCATGCAGCCCTCCTGGGGATTCACACAAAATACCTCAGTTGTGTCTAGTACATGGTGAATGTTCAGTACCTGATCTGTCGCTGCACTGTAATAATAACCACAGACATTGAAGTGACCCAGAAAAGCCTTCACTAAAAATCTGTCCTATGGGAGTGGTGTGATGATGCCAACACTGTGTGGTTGTAATCAAGCACAGCAGACAAGCCTCCACTGAGGCTGTAACACATCACAGCAGTCGGGTCTGCCCTGGCAGGAGTGGGGCCTGTTGGCTGCCTCTGGAGCTGCCTCCTGGATGAGGAGACTAATGGCTGGGGACAAGGTGGGGTGAGACATACCCATATCTCCCATGTCAGACCCTCATTTGCTTTCAATTCTTATACCACGTGCCTACATTATGTGTTAATAAATAATACTTACAAACCTAGTTACTGGCTCTGTGGCCAGGTGGTTAAGGGAACTAGATCCCACATGACTGACCATGAGGCTCGAATCCTGGTCTAGTGACTCGAAAAACACACCCAAGGGCCAGCCTCTGGTGTGGTGATTAAGGTGGCTGGATTCCCACCTGGCCAACCATGCAGTTCAAGTCCCAGACCTGGTAGCTTGAGAAACATACCAAGTGTGTATGTGTGCATGCCCACCCAAAATTCCAAAAAGAGAAATGGAAAAAAGTTTGCGGCGTCATCCTCCATGGAGGGATGCTTTCTCACATTCTCTCTGTCTTTGGTGAGTGCATGTGCCCTCTAATGAATTTTCTTTGAGAGAGAGATTTTCGCTATAGGGCACGTGCGCTCGCCAGACAGACAGAGAGAGACATAGAGACAGACAGCGAGAAATCACCCCACAGGGGGGATGGTCACGCCACAATCCCCTCTCCTCCACTCTCCTCTCGGGATCTTGGGCACGCACGCACACGCGCCCGACGTGAGTTTAAGCCACCAGGTCCGGGACGCGAACCGCGGTCAACTACGTGGGAGTCCAGCGACATAGCCATTACGCTAACTGCTGGTTCCCACTAATGAATTTTTTAAAAAGAAGAAAAAAGAACAAGGAAAGCATGCCTCAAATCCTGACAGAATGGACAATTGGAAGATGAAGGACTACAGTGTGACCATGCCGCATTGGGAAAGGTGCTCTCTCGCTCTCCCTCTCTCTCTCTGGCAAGTACGCACATCTTCTCGCAAATAAAAGAGAAGGGGAAAAAAGAGCCTTCTTCGTGACTTACTGTTTAAGGCACAAGGACCCCATATGGTTGACGGAATGAAGTTCAACTGAGTCCTACACCTGTCAACTTGAGAAATATGAGTATCTGTGTGTGTATGTCCCAAATTCTGACAGGATGGAAAAATGGAGACAAGACCGTGGTGTGACCATGCCCCATTGAAGGGCGTGCTCTCTCTCTAAGGCAAAAAGAAAAGAAAAAAGCTAGCTTGGGGCACTATGTTATATATAGCTAGACCCAATTTTTTTTTTGAAAAGCTACTGTATGGTTGATACACACACACACACACACAGGTTGTCTGGACAGAAGCATGCAACTATTTGCAGTGGAATTGTGGGGGCTACAGGGGTTAACCTACTGGTACACCAAATTTTTATTTTAAGTTATTTAAACTTTTACTAGTATTTTACATCCTAGGAGTACAATTGAGGACCTGTACCCTTCTCCACTCCTGCCCCACTAGGGACAATTCTCAGAGTCTGCCCCCCTGCCCCCAACCCTACCTGCACTGCTCTGCCACCCTGCCCTTCTCCCCCAGACGCTTGGCCTCAGGGAGCCTCCAGGACTGTCTTCTATCAGCCTCCCAACCCCCTACCCCTGACCACCACCAGCTTGAAGAAAGAGGCAGTCAGAGGCTTGAGGAAAACATCCATCTCAGAATTTATTACAACACATTGTTTCCAAATACAAAAGGAGGGAACAGAACTGGGAGCGGAAAGTGCAGCCCCTTGCTTAGGGGATAGTTCGGAGTTTGGAGGTGGTGGGTGGACAGGCAGCCCAGGCAGCAGAGACTGGGAGCCTGGGGGAGCTACCACCTCTCCTCCATTGGACTTTCCAGCGAATGATAGGAGGGACCAGGTCCATTCTGGGGCGATCCCCATGCTGGGCAGTGGCCAGAAGGAGGGTGGGAGGGGCAGGGGAGAGACTCCGAGTGGACTCAGAGGCCCTGCCCCCTCCAGACCTTCGGCAGTGGCTGGGAAGTGGCTAGGGAGGAATCTGTGCTGCCTCCCCCGGCCTACGCACACCAAGACAGGACTTTCTCCCCCATTTTGGCTGCTCTCTTTGGAGTGACCAGAGCCTTGAGAGCGAGAGCAGACAGCCTCAGGCCAAAAGGCCCACACACATCCAAGGACAGGGACAGAAGCCTTGTGCGAGTGATGCTGCAGCCCTGGAGAAAGGGTGAAGGGAGGGGAAGAAGTCTGGTTGTGGAACAGCTCCAAAGTTTTGGGACCCAGCCAGTGGCCCCAGACCACTGTCTCCCGGACAGCATGGGGTAGGTGGAGGGAAGGGATTGGGGAGCCAGTGCATCCTCCACACTCAGGGTCACCTCAGAAACCCAACAAAACAACAGACAGGAGGAAAATTTACATAATAATAATAATAATAATAATAATAATAAACCAATAATAAATACTTAAACCTCTAATCCATGGATTGCCAATACAACAATGATAGCTTATTTTCTTGGGGAATAGGGTTGGATGGGGGTGAGGGACAAGGGAACAGGAACAGGACTTCTCTTAAAGGATGACAGGGACACAGAGCTATAGCTCAAAGAAGAACAAAGAGAAGAAGAACCAGTGGAGAGGGGCAGCAGGTCGGGGGTGGGGGAGCGTGCCTTCCCAGTTCTGCTCCAGGACTCAGTTCTGCCTGGGCGGATCCCTACTGCCAAGCTCCTGGCCTTTTCCCAACGTGACACCTGGACTCCAGCACATAAAAAGTGCAAGAGACATGTACTCCGGCCCCCAAAAGCTTTGGGTCTCCTGCCCTCACCCCTAGGCTGGCCCACTTGGACCAAAAACTCACCTGGGGGGTAGGGCTGGCATGTCACCTGGAAGATACTATACTGGGAGAACATCTGGGAGGGGGTGAACAAGGAGTTTCTCTTCTGAGAGGCCTCCGTGGGGGTCGAGGCAGACAGGGGACATCTCCAGTATCTGCTCATGTCTGGGGTCTCTGTCTCTGCCTCCCTAAGCTAAGGACTCACATCCCTAGAAGCATAAAGATTTAGCAGGTGCTTAACTCCCTCCCTATGAAGGTAGCACCTGCAGATACACACCTGGATTCCAGTTCTGCCTGGGGCCTAGGGCTGGGTGGCAGCAGGGGCCCAGAAGGAGACCCTGAACTACTTCTCCTCCTCCTTCCTGGGCCCACAGCTCCCCTCTGGGCAGTGGAGCCAGTCCTTTGTGAGCCTGGTTCCTTCCT
>NW_006203871.1:353834-354773 GCF_000334495.1 Tupaia belangeri chinensis
TCCCGGAAAGCATGGGGTAGGGGGAGGGAAGGGATTGGGGAGCCAGTGCATCCTCCACACTCAGGGTCACCTCAGAAACCCAACAAAACAACAGACAGGAGGAAAATTTACATAATAATAATAATAATAATAATAATAATAAACCAATAATAAATACTTAAACCTCTAATCCATGGATTGCCAATACAACAATGATAGCTTATTTTCTTGGGGAATAGGGTTGGATGGGGGTGAGGGACAAGGGAACAGGAACAGGACTTCTCTTAAAGGATGACAGGGACACAGAGCTATAGCTCAAAGAAGAACAAAGAGAAGAAGAACCAGTGGAGAGGGGCAGCAGGTCGGGGGTGGGGGAGCGTGCCTTCCCAGTTCTGCTCCAGGACTCAGTTCTGCCTGGGCGGATCCCTACTGCCAAGCTCCTGGCCTTTTCCCAACGTGACACCTGGACTCCAGCACATAAAAAGTGCAAGAGACATGTACTCCGGCCCCCAAAAGCTTTGGGTCTCCTGCCCTCACCCCTAGGCTGGCCCACTTGGACCAAAAACTCACCTGGGGGGTAGGGCTGGCATGTCACCTGGAAGATACTATACTGGGAGAACATCTGGGAGGGGGTGAACAAGGAGTTTCTCTTCTGAGAGGCCTCCGTGGGGGTCGAGGCAGACAGGGGACATCTCCAGTATCTGCTCATGTCTGGGGTCTCTGTCTCTGCCTCCCTAAGCTAAGGACTCACATCCCTAGAAGCATAAAGATTTAGCAGGTGCTTAACTCCCTCCCTATGAAGGTAGCACCTGCAGATACACACCTGGATTCCAGTTCTGCCTGGGGCCTAGGGCTGGGTGGCAGCAGGGGCCCAGAAGGAGACCCTGAACTACTTCTCCTCCTCCTTCCTGGGCCCACAGCTCCCCTCTGGGCAGTGGAGCCAGTCCTTTGTGAGCCTGG
>NW_006203871.1:355327-356379 GCF_000334495.1 Tupaia belangeri chinensis
GCCAGGTTCCGCTCCCAGGCTTCCCACTTGGCAGGTGGCTCTGAGAGGCTCCAGCACAGGAGAGGGAGGGAAGCAGCCTCCTCTGGGTGGGCTCTCTGAACCATTCTGTGGAACGAGGCGAGGCCTCAGCTCCAGTGGTGGCAGGTGGCATTTCCACACCCATCCCTGCCCTGGGGGTCATCTCACACTCAGAGCCCCCTTTGCCAAGCCCCTCCTCTGTTCTGTTACCCAGCCCTTCTGAAACCCTGCCCCATTGGGCCCAATGAAGGTCAGCTCTCTGCCAGGGAGAGCGCTGGGTTGAAGGAGGGAGAGCAGCCCTCCTTGCTGCCAACATCGGGCACCTGGAGCCTATGGGGTTTGGCCTCGCTTCCTTGGGGCAAACTAGCTCCCGTCCCCTCCCCCCCAAACCTATGGCTTTGGTGCAGAGCCCAGCAAGGTGAAACAGAAGAGAAGGGGGGGAGGGAAGGGAGGTTCTGTGGCTCAGTTTGTGGCAAAGTGTTTCCTTCCCCCCTTCCTATGTAAAAAGTGCACAAAAGCTCCGCAGCCTCTTTGCAATGTCAGCAGTATTTCCTGGGGTTGGGGAGAAGGAAGCAGGAGGAGGGCCCCAGGCCTGGCACCCCAGCTTGCTACTGAAGGTTGCCTCATATTGCTTAGAAACGTGTGTTTCAGTTTAAATACCAGACAGTAAAAATAGAGTTCGAGGACCGCCTGCACTGTTGCCAAATCATTGCCAGAATGAACAGCTTAAATAAATTAAAAAATCGAAATATTTACTTCTCGATAAAAATCGCAGTAAAACCATTTACCTTTCTTTGTATTATATATAATATATATTTATAGTGGGCCTGGCTACCGTCGCTGAGCCAAGGGCACCGAGGGCGGCAGAGAGGCTAAGGCGCTAGGATCCCGCAGAGGGGTCAGGACACCTCGATGACCTCCACGCTGCCGGAGAAGCTGGCCTGCTTGCCCAAGGCGGCCAGCTCCTCGCCCCGCGCGCGCCCCTCTACCATCCCCTCCTCTTATTCCATCTGGCAGCTTCTGCGCTTGAACTG
>NW_006203871.1:356718-372239 GCF_000334495.1 Tupaia belangeri chinensis
AGGGGAGGGCAGGCCCAGCGCGCCCCCTGACGGGCTGTCCAGCTTGCAGAGTTTGGGGGCCTCACCAGGGTCGGGAGGCCCGGGGCCGTCGGGCCGGCGGCTGGGGGCGTAGGCAGACTTGATGTCCAGGGAGAAGGAGCGCTTGAGGCGGTTGGTGTCCTGCAGGCGATCAGAGGAGAGGTGCAGGCCACGCAGGCCCTGCTGCAGTGCGCTGGTGGCCGGGGCAGCTGCAGGCGCAGACGGCTCCAAACTGGCGCTCTGGCTGCCCTCCCTGACCGTGGTGGCAGCACTCTCTGAGGTAGGTGGTGGTAGCCAGGGTAGTGGTGGCCCTGCTGCAGGGCCTGGGAGGGGCTCCGGAGTCCCAGGGTGGGGTGCTGGGTCACCTTGCAGGGCGGTCAGCAGCTTCAGGCTGCGCTCATACTCCAGCAGCTGGCCCAGGAAGTTGAAGTTGGGAGAGATGGATGGACGCCGGTCCTTCACAAACCTGGAGTGGCAGGTGGCTCATTGTGAGAGGCACTTCTGGGTCAGCTGCCCGCCTTACACTCCCCTGCACCCTGGCTCACCCTTGGGCACTCAAGCTGAAGTGCGCAGGGGCTGGGCTGGGCCCCCCTTTCCCTGCCAGGCAGCACTAGTAGGAGCAGTGGTTGAGATTTGGGGCCCTTCCAGTGCAGGTGGGTGGAGAGCGGAAGGGCATGTGAGTTCAGGTGCCCAGGCCCAGGAGGGAAGGAGAGGTACCTGTAGGCATCGTCCGAGGACATGCCCATGGTCTTCATGATGTATGCGATGGCGATGGTGGCAGAGCGGGAGATGCCAGCCAGACAGTGGACGATGACTTGGCAGCTGGACAGCTTGGCTTTATCTGTGGGCGGGTGGGCAAGGTGCCTAGGTGAGTGCTGAGCTTGTACCACCCTTCCCTCCTCTAGACAGGAAACCCCACCTCCCTCCTTCCAACAGCCCCAGCTCCTTGTAGCTCCTGATGCCTGAGCAGGCACGAGCACAGTTCTTCCCTGCCTCAGTCTAGCCTTCCTCCAGCAAACCCTCCCCCAACCCTTGAGAACTGGGGAGGAGCTGGAGCCTCCACCTTGCTCCACCTCACCGATGAACTCGATGGACTTGTCCAGCCAGGGCAGCAGCTTTTCACAGTAGTTGTCATTGATGGGAATGCGCATGAAACGGCTCTCGCAGATGAAGTCTGGCTTCGGGCAGGAGTTGCTGGCATTGAGGACATAGCTTATTCCATTTTGGGTCATCAGGTCCTGGAGGGGTGGGAGGACAGCAGTGAAGAGAAGCCCCCTGGGGCAGGGATGAAGGGGTGCTTCTTTCCCTTCTGTGGCTGAGAACTTTAGATTCTTGAGATTATCTGGAGCTGGCTCCTGGACAACAGAATCTGCCCTGGATTCTGGTCTGCCTGAGGGTCTAGGCCCAGGAGCCCCCCCCATCCCTTCTCTGCCATGGAGGCCCTGGGCCATATACTGGGGGATGGGGAGATGCCAGCCCTGCCCACAGGCTGTGGTGGGCAGGAATTTTATGGTTGCCTGGGTGGTGGCTTTATCCTTTTCCCTTGTCACCATTTTTAAAACACGGGATTCTTTCAGAGCTGGCCACAGGCCCAGTGACATCAGCAGTTTGGCATGCCAGCTCTACTACAGAAGGGGCTGGGAGCCTGCTTCTTCGCCCAGCCCTGCTGGCCCCTCCCCCAAGTCCTGCAGTGGTACTGGAGGTGTTGGGGGGATTTGGGTCCTTCTGTAACCCCAGCCCATGCTTATCCCATACCTGGCTCATCCATCGCTCTTCCCCATTGACCTTCAGCCCCTTCTTCCCCCTCGTACCCCGACCACCCCAGGAGCTGCTTCTTGAGCTCCTGACTCTTCCCCAGGTTGGCCAAAGGCCACGGTTGTGCACACACCTTGTTCAGTACATCTTTCTGAGAGCCCAGGTAGAGGTGGGGCAGGATGCGGGTCAGGCCCACACTGGGCACAGGCAGGCAGGGCTGCGAGAGGCTCATGGGCAGCAGGGCGGCAGGCTTGCCTTCACAGAGGCCAGGGAAGCAGGAGGAGAAGGTCGCAAAACCCCCTGCAGGAGGAGGCATGGAGGAAGCACATCAGGTGGGCAGCCAACTGGGGCAGAAGAGAGCCCATGGTACCCCACTACCACCATGGCTTAGCCGCACCCAGTGTCGATCAAGCTTGAGGCTAGCTGGCAAGCTCTGGCTTGAGCACCTGGTCACAGTGCAGGAGGGCTGCACTCACCACAGTGGGCACGTGTGCTGCTGCTGCTGCACATTGACAGCCTGCACTGACGCCCACATTCCTCCTCATGCCACTTAGTGTTGGCCCCACAAGGACGCTGCTGTGATGCCTATAAATGTAGGGTCGAGGCGGCCAGCCAGTACAGCATGCGCAGGGGCCAGCTCAGAGGCCACATGGGGGTTTCCTGTTAAGGGTGTGGATCCCACAGCCTAGGGAGAAGCAGCTCTGGCCAATCCCTCCATACCAGTGGCCTGGGGCCAGGCTGAGCCTTCCTGCCTGCCCCCTACGCTGATGCAATTCTTCTCTGGCTCCAGTTGGCTGGGAGCCCCAGGCCCTAGCTTGGGTGCCAGGACCAGAAGGCAAGGGCTTCTGAAGGGCCCTCCCTCTTCCCCAGGCATGACATCACCAACTAGAATTGGCACAGCCTGCAGGGGCATTTGTGGTCTAGTTATGGCTCAGCTCTACCCAGCGGGAGTAAACAGAGGAACCCTGGGTGCTAGAAGCACACAGGAACAGCAATGGGGACACACTCCATCGGCTAACATGTGCCCTCTGCCTTCTGTGCCCATCGAAGTCCTGGGCTGCAGGTTGGCAGAAGGAGCCCCTCTACCAGCCGGCAAGACCCATATGTGAGTCCTAGCATGTCTGACTCAGAGGCCATGTGCCATGCATGTCACAGTGCTGGCCTCAGTTTCCTCATCCAGCCTGCCATGCAGCATTGTTGTAAGGCTCAAGGAAAACAAGGACTATGAAGGCAGACCGCTGACTCAGACTAGTGACTGGACAGCATCCACCCAATGGTTGCTGCTCTTGGTAGGTGAAGTGAGAACTATAGGTGCATCCAGCTAGCCAAGCTCTGGGGGCCTCCAGGGCGAGTGGTCTCCTGTTTCTGATTATGGTGGATTCAGCTGGTGTGAGAGAACAACTGTGCTAAGACCCACCCTATCCCACCGAGGAGGCAGGGAACTGAAGCTGGCTCTCAGGCCTTGGGGACCCCCAGTGTTTTTTTCTGTCCTTGTCTGCAGAAGAGGCAAGTGTCAAGGACCTGGATGATTCCCAAGGACAGAGAAGTCTGCTGGGCTCTGCCTTTATCCCTGGCAGCTCAGTAGTCAGACCATGCAAACCACCGACACACATGCCTGCTGTGCAGGCTCCTGGACTGGAGCAGTTTCCTGGGTCTCCACTAACTCTCCACAAACTCTTCTCTAGGCCTGCCTCCTCCCTTGGCACCCCAAGGACTCTGGTGCCTGCCTTACCATTCTCAAAGGCCTAGCTGAGGCGAGGGAGAGGGGGTGAATTCTATCAAAACTTTCCTAAAAGGGGAAAGGCAGGGAAGTCTCTGAACGAGTGCAGTGACTTGTCAGCCTCCACAGTAATTCCATGAGAAAGCCTCTCAGGACCCTGCAGGTAGAGCCAGGTAGCTTGGATGTCCCCTGTAGGACCCTTTCTTTATGGATTTTAGGTCTGGCCATGACAGAGTCCAGTCCTCAGGCCCTTGAAGTGAGTGACCAGGCAGGGCACTGGGTCTGCATAAGACACATTCTCTATCCCCAGGAATCCCCATGGGCACCTTTCATCAGGAAGACCTTTCTATGCACTGCTCTGAGGGTCAGGGAGCACACCCACAGCTTGCCCACTGAGAATGGATTCCCCGATTACAGCAGGATGCACACTCACCCTCCCTCGCCCAGGGGAGAACCTGTGACCAGGCCACTCCTGCATCCAACTTTCCAGCAAAACTGCAACCTGTCACAGACAGGCTCCTACCCCTGCCCCACATCCCCCACTATCCTGCTGCAATCCCCGATCCCTGATTCCCACCCCTTCTGCAATCCTCTTTACACATGGGCAGGGTCCTAATGACCCAAGGCACAGAGACCACTCTGGTTGCTACTGCCTGCCAGGGTCTCCACATGCCTTGGGGGTGCCTCTGCTGGACTGCAATGGTGCACCATCCACCTATGGAGACACCACCAGCAGGCGTTCCGCAGCTACTTGCAACTCCAGGCTCTTAGCGGCAGGACTAGCCTGTTGCTTGAAGGGCCAGGCTCCTCTCCCAAACCCACCGTACAGGATGCCATGAGCAAGCAGTGGAGAGGGGGAGGGGGTGCATGAGGGTGAGGGTGTCACACCAGCCAGTCCTTGGACTCCAGCTGGGGCCTAGCCCCATCACCCTCTTTTGTTTTCCACAGCCTCCCCTGCCATGGAGTGAGGTCCCCCTTCTCCTGGCTATGCCATACTCATCTTCCTGGCACTCCTTTGAGTCCCCATGGAAAGGTCGCCAGGGTCCCCTTTGCTGCCTGAGCAGCAAACAGACCAAAGAGCCACCAGTGTCCTGTATCAGTGATGCTGGAAAGTAATTTCTCCTTTCCAGTTAGGTACTCCATGTTTTCCTTCTCATCCTCACTGGTTCAGAACAGAGCCAGCCTGGAGCAGCACATGTGACTGCTTCAGGGCAGGGGCTTGTGGGCAAGGCCAGAAGGCTGTCCTGAACTCTGGGTCCTGATTTGGTATCACCATGAACCCCCTCACACCATGCTGGGTGGGGGGGCTTCTTGGCTTGGCCTTTGGAGAGATGGGGACTGATAGAGATATTTGCATGGTTGAGTATCGAGGGCAGGAGAATAGGCAGCAGCTCAGCGGGTTCGAAGAGCCAGTGGGGTGCAGCCAGGTCCCAGGTTAGTGCTTCTGTGGAATCCTAGCCCAGGCCTATCCCAGGGGCTGTCCACTGGGACAGGGTTCCCGGGCTCCCATACTGTCTCTACCCGTGGCCCCAGAGAGATAAGCCCTTCCAGGCTCTGGGCTTTCCCTGAAGCAGCCTGTGAGTTAGATTCCCAGAGGGAGCTCTAATCTCTGGCTAGGGCAGTGAGCGAGGCCCTGCCCAGGACAGGGCCAACAGGTGATATGGTGGTTAAGGTGCTGGCTCCCACATGGCTGACCATGGTTTGAATCCTGGACCCAGCACTTGAGGATCGTGCCAGGCACGTGTGCGTGCTTGCCTGGGATCCTGAGAGGAGAATGGAGGAGAGGGGATTGTGGCCTCCCACCCCAAGGTCATTTCTCACTTTCCCTCTATCTCTATCTCTCTGTGTCTCTCTCCAGTGAGTGCATATGCCCTATGACAAAAACCAGAAAAGGGGGGGGAAAGCCCAGGACACTGTCCTCTTGACACCCCTTATCCCCCCACTTCCCACTCTCAGTCCCTAGACTGAACCTAAGGGCCGAGGGTTGGATCAAGTGTGTATAGTTCTGTGGCTCTGAGAGTTCACACGTGAACACCTAAGTCCCAGATCTATCCCTCACTATAGTCACCAGGGGTTGGGGACACACACATGCACACATGGGCAGATGCTGTGGACTATACTCCCGGAGCTGTGCCCAGACACGCAGACACCCTCAGCATGCCTACCCTGAAGTGGCAGGCACTCTGACATGTAGAGAGGGTCTGCACATTGTGGGCTAACCCCAAGTCTCCTAGACACCCCTCGAGGCTAAGCTCAGATGGCACCTAGGAGCCTGCCCAGTATTCTGCCTGGGATAGTCCATGGACTCCCACCATACCCCCTCAGCCTCCCTCATGGGCTGGGCTAAAGTCTCTGCCCCTATTCAGTGGGCTTGTAGCCATCTTCAGCCCTCCATGTGCTTCACCTTCCTGCCCCAGCCCTGTGGCACACTGAGACCAGCTGTAGGAGCACCAAGAGATTCCAAGCTGCCCAGGAGGACTTACGCCTCTGGGACAGCTTCTTCTGGTGGTGTGGCATGAGCTCCCTCCAGGAGCTGGTTCTACACTGTGCTCAGCCATTCCCTGCACGAGGGAGCAGTCAGTGGAACCATGGCTTGTTTGAGCCCAAGAATGTACTAATGTAAATGTGGCCCAGGGTGGGGACAGGTGGGAGGTGGGTCCCTGCCTCCAGTCTGGGGTTACCTGGTTGGGCTGCTTCTGGAGCCTGAGTAGCCCTGGGGGGCCCTCTGCTGGAGCCCCCAGGCAACAGCCATCATTGCCTGGACTGTTGAGATAACCTGCACTCTCCAGCCAGCACTCAGCTAGGCTTTAGCGGGAGCTCCCTGGTGGGGGATTCCTTCTGGCTCAGAGGGGAGTTTTCCTGAGGTTGGGGAGATCGAGACCTCTGCCTGCTCCCTCTGACCAGGAGCTCTGGCAGGGGAAGGAGGCTCAGTCTGACACCTTCACCATGAGCCACACTTTGGGGTTTCCATTTGTCTACCTCCTCACCAGCTATTGAGGGGTGGGGCCACATAGGAGGAAGCCCTGAAGTGTGGGTACAGCATGAGAGGATGGTAGGGGCCCTGGGAACTCCAGAGGTGCCAAGATCTCCTCAGCAGAGAGATCCTCCTTAGAGGTCTCTACCACCCACCCCCAAACTGATAGTGGGGGGAGAGACACAGGGAGGAGAGGGTGTCTCTGCAGCCCCCTGGGGTTCTTCTGGGGCTCACCTGTGAGGATGGCCACGCTGTCGAAGCAGCCGTCCAGCTTGCTGAGCAGGATGGACAGGAAGCTGTCTGCAGCTAGCACGCTGGCATCCCGTGTGCTCTGGTCATAGACCACCACGTCCTGTGGCTCCTCGCTCTCTACCTGGGGCCGTAAGGGCAGAGGTCAGGGCATAGGCAGCCCTCTCCCCTGCCATTGCCCACTACCACTGGCTCGAGGAAACAGCAGGAGCTCAGAGAGAAGAGGGAGGGGGCTCTGTTATTTTGCTGCCTGCAGGGAGTGCAGGCAGTCTGCCACACACCTCCTGTCCTTTTCACCTGCTGGGGCACACAGGTAGGCTCACACCCAGACAGCTGTGAACACCCACGGTCACCAAGGGGTCTGTGAGAGACAGGGGGCTGTGCCCTCTTCAGCCACACTTTTATGTACCCTTGCACCAGTGGAGAGAAGGGACGCTTGTGGGTGTCCACTGTGGGCAGGCACATATCAAAGAGACCTAGGTAAGTGTGATGTGGTCTCCAAAGGGCTCATGGAGTGACAGGAGCACACGGGCATGGCCTCCACTGGCTCCCAGGGTGGCAGAGGCAAAGGGAACCTTATTCTCATCCCTTATTGGGATGCCTCGGATCTGAGTTTCAGTGGGGCTGACTGCTAAGCCAGTGTGTCTTTCCTCCCTCCCAGACTCTTCCCCAGCACCCAGTGGAGAAATTGAGGGGGAAGCAAGAACCCTCCTCTTTCCCCCTGCACCACCAGTTCCGGCAACAGCAGCTGGAAGCAGGGGTTTCTCCTGCTCCCTCCAGGCACTCAGCCATAGGGGTAGATGTTGAGCAGCTTTTGCTCAGACAGCAGCAGATCCTGCACCCCCACCCCCCACCCCCAAGCACACTCAGCCCTTAAGCCAGCTGAGCCTCCAACCCTGGCTTGCCCGATGATGTCACCAGCAGCCAATAGGATCACACTCTGGCTGGGAGTCCTCGCTGGGGGTGATTAATCACTGGATTCCCCTCATTGGAGGCTGTAGGGAGCCCGTTCTGGCCTTAGGGTGGGGGGACTTCAACAAGCAGTCATTCCAATCGGAGTGTCTCATGTCCTAGCTCCGAGTGGGACAGGGCAGTGACTGAGCACCTTCCCAAAGCCTCAAAGCCTCAGGGCTGCTGGCATGCCCCGCCCCCAGGTGGTGGGAGAAGGAGGTTCCACCTTCCCTGTCATTGGCCAGCTGGTCCCTCCCAGTAGCTGGATTCCATGGGTCAGGGGAAGAACAAGCTGTCCTCCCTACAAAGATGTTCATGGGGGCTGCAGAGAAAATTCTGGGTCACTAAAGATTCCAGGGGAGGGGGAAAACTGGTGAACTGGGGACATGGGCTGCTCATATGAGTCTACCGTGGCCTCTGCTACCCCTCTTGTCCTCACTGCAGCTAGAGGGGTGAGACCCAGCTGTCCTTGCCCTCAGTCTGGCCCAGCTGCCTGTGCCCCACGTGACCCCTGAGAGTGTTCACATCTGCCTCATCCTTTCACCACTCCTCTCTGAGCCCTGTGCTGGCCTGGGATAGTCTTGTCTCCTGTGTGGGGAGACAAGTATGTGTGTGGGGCAAGCCCAGCCTTCCATGCAGGAGCTGAATTATGGCCTAGACAGGGTCAGGAGGCCCTGGGGTGGGGGAAGCTGGGGACATGGTGCTGACAGGAGGGCCTCCTGAGGAGGGACACTTGTGCAGGGGGAAGGGAGCTGCCCTACAAGGGCCCCTGAGCTGTGACCCTGAGGAGTCCAGTTTGGGCAGAGGAGGGCCCGGTGCACCCAGCCAGGAGATCCTCATTGACCCTGGAGATAGGTGGGAGATAATGGGCCTGGGAGCTGACAGAGGTAGGGTGCCGTGGGTACCTGGCTGCGCACAGCTGGCTGGATGAGCTCTGCTATGGTCACCTTGCCCTGCTGCAGCCGCCGCTTCACCAGCTTGGAGCAGCAGATGTTGACAGAACTCAGCACGTGCCAGCTGTTGTACTCGACGAAGGAGCGGCTGTCGATGACCAGGGGCCCCCCGGGCCCTCCCCGCAGCAGACTGGCCAGCTTCTTGGCATCCATCACCTTCCTTGGGAGCCGGTCCCCGGCCATGGTGGACAGTGGGCAGTGGGGAAGGGTGACTCCTGAAGCGAGGAGGGGGTGCTCCAATGGCCAGGGCGTGGCCTTGAATTTGGAGTGCTCTAGCGCATGGTGTCAAACCTGTGGGGAGAGGCACACAGTCAGCAGCTCCAAGGGGCCCGAGGGGTGGCCCCTGGCCTGGCATGTGCGGTCACTCATCCTCCGCCAGAATGAATCAAGGTTTCGTCGCATTGGCAGAGTCTACAGGAGAGACCGTTCAGGCAATGTGCCAGCCCCCCGCCTCCCCAGCTGGATGTAGCAAGACACAGGAGAGCAGGGGGAGGGGATCAGGGCGGGACTAGGCTGAGCCAGCAGAACAAGGCCCAAGGGTCCTTCCTGGGCCTCAGGGTCTGTGGACGCCATGCATTCCAGAACACCTGTCTCATCCCTGACATTCAGACCTCACGCCCTTCTTGCTTCTGCAGCTTCCCATCCCCCAGGACCCCCGCCAGCACTTGCCCCTCGTCCTCCATTCCTGCATGGCCTCTGCCCTCCCTTCACTGGCACAGCATGGGTAGGCCAATCGCCGGAGCCTCATCTCCAGGGCAGCTCCATAAGCCGATAATCCAGGCCCTGTGGATGGCAGGGGTTGGGACTACCTCCACTAGCTAATGGGCTCTGGAGGTGGGTGGACAGGCTGGGCAGGGCACTCAGACATAGAGGCGGGAGCTCCTTTGCTACTGCCATTGTCCCACTTCGCTGCCTGCTGCTGCACAAAGGGTCTGGGGGGCGAGTCCCCAGCTCCCTCAGTGAGTGTGTGTGTGTGTGTGATGGAGGGACACGGTGCTGCAGACGGGGAAGCGGCCTGAGGTCTAGGAGGCCTCACCAGGAGCTAGTAGATCCCAGGATATGTGGGTGGAAGACATCCTAGGATGACGGAGTGTCTGGAACCCTTGGCGGAGGGGTATGTGGAGGGAGCAGGAGGTGGCTGGGGATCTGGGCACTTACCGGTGACCAGCCTCTGCTTCCCGCTACCCTTCAGGTCCGTCTCCCTGGCACCTGCCAGGACTGGTCTCTCTAGGCCCACCCACGCCTCCTAGCCTCCCAGGAGGCACACAGCCTCAGGTTGACAGCTTGCTTTACATACAGAGGAACTGAAGACTAGGGCAGTGGTGGGGGCAACCCAAGGTAACACATAAGGACTACCCCCACAGCTGCCTTCCTACTGTGGTCTTCTCAACACTACATCCCTGTCCCACTTGGAGGGCAAGGGAGACTGGCACACAGATATACCCTATGGAAAGGGGACCATGGGAGGCAAAGGCCCCCTCCGTATGCCCCCTACCCACAGCTACCTAGGATGCTGGGGTGAGGCACCCCGAGGACATCTTACATGTCACAAGCAGTGACAGAGACAACAGTGGCAACTGCCACCTTTTCTAGACAACCCTTCCCAACCCCCAACAGGATCAGCTACTAGGCTAGTGGGTGCAAGGGGCTGCTGGAAGAGTTCCCAGAGCAGCAGGCACAAGGCAGAGGTGGGCCATTGCCCCAGCACAGTCCCTTCCACTACCTGGAGTAGGGTAGCTCCAAGTACCTTCCCTGCCCTGGAGTCCTGGCCTGAGCTCTAGGCTTTCCTTCCTCCAGACACTTTAGACTTGGCCTCTGCCTGGCCTTTTCTTCCTTGGGCACATGGCATCCATGCCCCATTTCTACTACCCTGCCTGCCCCAGGGATCCACTTGCCCGACAACATCAGCCTCAGGCTGAGCTGTTGAAGCTGACACCAAGGGAAGGCCCCAGGAACCTGGCCAAGAGCTGGGTCTTGAGGTTCCTTTCACAGACATCTGAACTGCAGACCCGCTCTCTAGTCTTCCACACTGGGGGGCTAGAGGGCATAGCCAGTGCTTTTGCCCCTCCTAAGAGCCATGCCAAGCAAGTTTGACAACAGGGCCTGCCTGCCAAAATGGGTCTCTGACCTGCCGAGGCCTGCTGAAGGGGGGTCAGTGTCCTCTTCCTGTTGAAGAGCCTATGGGGATCTCTGATTACTGTGGGGGGAGTCCCTGCCTGCCAAAGGGTGCCCGATTCAATTTTTTTTTTTTTGGGGGGGGAGAGGTTTTTGCTATAGGGCACATGCGCTCGCCTGAGAGACAAAAAGAGACAGAGAGACAGAAAGCGAGAAATCAGCCCCCAGGGGGGATGGCCACGCCCCACCCCATCTCCTCCATTCTCCTCTCCAGATCTTGGGCACACACGCACACGCACCCGGCGTGAGTTTAAGCCACTGGGTCCAGGACTTGAACCACGGTCGACTACATGGGAGTTCAGCGACATAGCCATTACGCTAACTGCTAGTCCCACCCGATTTGATTTTGAGCTGTTTTGGGAAGATTTTCCTAAGTTCTCACCTGACTCATGTATAGTGTGAGGCCATGACCAACAAGCCCCAGGCCCATGAGAGATCGAGAACAGCTTATGGTCTTCCACCTGTCATCCTTGCAGGCCTGAGCAGGGTCTCAGTCCTTGGACAGTGAGACCAGGATCCTGATAGGGCTGCATGGGGTGGAGACATGAGTAGGAGGGGTCTTTAGCCAAGCCCCTGTGCCCTGTTACTGTGAAGCCTCAGTGTTCCCACCAGTGAGGTGGGGGTAGATTGTCTCTCACCTAAAGCAACAGAAATAAATAGCTCTCCCAGTGGAAGGACGGCAGAAAGGCATCCTCCTCCCAGCAACCAGGGCCTGACACAGCACTGCCCTCTATTACTTAAACTGCCCTGAGAGAAACCAGGGGCAAGGACACTCCACAGAAGAGCATCCAGGTGGAGAGAGCAGGGAAGATGGGTGGGGAGGTCTGAAATGTGCAAAGAAGGATGGGGCAAGGGCACATCTGGCAGAGCTGTGGGCAGGGGTTGCAGAGGTGGGCAGACTGGCTTACCACACCCTGTACCTGGATCCCCGGCCCTGCCTCCTAAATACAGAGGAACTGGTACTTGGAGCTGGTACTGGGTCCTATTAACTGCTATAGTATTGTTATTTGCAGCAGAGAGGGACTCATTAGCAAGTTAGCACCTCAGTTGTCGCCATAGCAACAGCAGAGGTGCCAGGCAACTGCTGCTCCTGCGGCAGCAGCAGGCAGCCGCTGGAGCAGGCCTCTCTGCAGAGTGGGCAGGTCGCCCCCACTTGCTGGCTTCCACCCACCCGCAGCAGGTGCCCAGTATCTTGGGCCTGCCGTGACTCTTAGCCATCCTAATGAAGCCCAAAGCCTGGTGGGGTGGATTTCCCGTCTCCCCACCCCCTGCCCTACCTAGTCCTAACCTTGCTCTCTGTTCCCTGGATGTACCTCACACATGCTCACTGACTGCAGCCCGCTCCCCACAGCCTCGGAGGCCTTCTCGGCACTAGCGAAGTCTGGTCAGAGCGGCCCCTCTCTCCTGCGGGAAGCCTCACCTACAAGGTCCCTCACCTCTGGCCTCCTCTAGATGCTGCATTTCAAGGCCCACAGCTGTGCCCAGAGTGGGCTGGGGGTGGAAAGCAGAGACACTCAGGATGCTCTTATTTGGTCCTGAGTCTCCTATTCAAGGACCCATTTGCTCAGCTCTCCCACCCCAAGCTCAGGTTTCAATCCACTCCTAGGTACTCTATTCCAGAGTCTGAGGATGGGTGGGAGGGAGGCAGGTTGGGGGTGCCTCAGGCATAACTTCACAGGGCCTCATATATTTTGAGCCTAGGAGACAGCACTTTCAAGTCCAAAGTCAGAAGGCAGCTCATCCCAGGCCATAGCCCTCTTAGGAGGCATAGGCAGCCCCCATTCCCCTGGGAGGCCAGGTACACAGCACCTACACTGCCTGGCTCTTGTGTCTACATGCATGGTGCTCTCTGTTTGCCAGATAATGTCACTTGGCACCTTGACTGTGCACACAGGGCTTCACACCCCCCCCCACACAGGTCACCTCAAACTCCAGTGCAATTATTCAGGTGAAATATTGCAAAGTGTGAAAGCATGTGCAGAGGCATGTGGCACTGGATGCACGCTGGGGCACACACACACTCACATACATACACGCACACACACACATCCTCACCTTCTGCATGCCAAGTCCCCAAGAATCCCAGGACACCTGTATCTCAGGTGCCAGTTCGCAGATGTGCCTCCATCCCAGACTTCTGTGCCCAGAGCCTCCATCTGGCATATCTGTGTCCAGAGCACTGACCAACTCAGTGGCAGAGGACCCCCTACCTCTAGTGTTAGCTGTCAGGACTGACAGTCACAGGGGATGGGGACATGTCTTTCATTCAGATGGTGCCTTCAGCCCCTGCCCACACCTAGGCAGGTGCTCAAGAGGCCAGCAGTGGGGAACCCAAGATGTTGAGATACGCAACTCACTGTATCCTTGGGCACCTCTGGAGGCAGAAACCACCACATTAAGGAGGTCGGGAGAGACTGGTGAGGGGGCACCTCTCGGAGGAAGGGCTCCAATGCTCACATGGGTCAGCCTCCATTGCCCTCATCCACTCTCACTGAGCTCCCCCACATGCCCCTACCCCCCAGCTTCCTAGAATGAGTGGGCCAGGACCTGAGTCACCTTTCACTCTGTCTCTGCCAGGCCAATGGCAAATCCAAGCAGAGTCAGTCCAGCCTGGGGGAGCTGTGGGCCTAGGAGCTAGTGGGATGAGATGGAGCTCCCTCCCACTTACCCCGTTCCCAGAAATGGAGTCTGGGCTGAGGCTGGGGCAGAAGGGCTTGACACCTGGGGCAGTGAAAGTGGAGTCTCAGGACTTGACATTACCTCCATTTCTTCAACTCCCACCTGGCCTCTTCTAGACCCCCTCATCTGCAGATCTTTGCAGCCCACACTACATACCTGGGCCAGCCCAGGACTGCCACTGGCCACTGTGCCCTGTGCTGCACTATGGGCCAAGCCACTGCACTGAGGTCCAGGCCGAGGTGGCCTCAGACCCTACAGTCCTCGTGGCCAGAGTCTAACCATCTGTCTCTTGCTGTGGGCTTGGCTCTCTTCCTTGCTTTCTTCTAGGAATTGCTCATCTAGACCTCCCTAGACCCCAGGCAATTGCCCCACCTGGGCACCTGTCCGACTGAAACTTCTGGGCACATGGTGGCCATCTCAGCCCTGGAAGGGATGTGATAGTGGGAGAAGTCCTGGTACACACAGATTCTAAGCTCTGTGTTTCTGTTTAAGGAACTCTCTTCCTAGAGGTGGCCTCTTCCACCCAGCAGCCTCCCCAAGGTTGTTGGCAGGAGAGAAATAGAACCATCCCAGCCACTCTTTGGAGTACCAGAATCCTGAGGCTGACTGCAGCAAGAGGTATTCCAGCCAGACTCCAGGATGGACTCCCAGCTTATGGTCACATGATCTGCCCAACAGTGGCGACTGCTTATTTACTGAGAAGCAAACACATGGAACTCTGACCTGCTGCAGGGTGCAGGCAGAGGCACTGGAAGCTCTGCTTACGCCCGCCCCCGTCCTGGGAGCAACAGGGTCTGAGGGTGGGTGGTCTGCACCATAAGTAAGCGACAGATGTGCAGGGTCTTCAGACCTCCACTCAGAGCCCTAGGGCAGGAGCACTGAGCAGACATTACACTGCTCCTCTGGCCTGCAGCACCCCACCCCCCAAGCTGCACAAGAACACTGCAGATGCACTACATCTTGCCACCCCCTCCTCCATCCACAGGCCTCCCCGCACACATACACTTCAGTACCAAGGCCCCTAACTCCCTCCAGCAGAAGCCTGTCTGCCTTTGTAGCAGGGAGTCAGAAAGGAAATCCTCCCACTAGAGATAACCTGGTGGGGGCCGGTCCTGCTGTTGCCCCCGCTCCAGGTCAGACCATTGTGCACCTCCCACCTGGCCTGCTCCCTGCTAGGGAGGCTGGTTGCAGGCAGCAGGCCTTGCAGTGTTCGCCCCTCCCCCAAGCATCGCAGCTCCCTCTGCAGCAGGCGGGAGGTGGTCTTTATTCCGCAGAGGCCCGCTGAGCGCCCAGAGGTGGGAATGCTTGGGCGTCCGGGCCAGAGAGGGGACATGGACCTACAGCCCTCCCACCCCACATGGAACAAGCCTTTTCCTGAGTCTCCCACGGGCCAAAGGTTGCCCCTCCTGTGACCAAGGCTACGTTGCCCTTGTCGGCTCTGAGTTAGGGACCACCTTCTCCAATTCAGGCCCCAAATCTACGTGCCATAAGCGCCTGAGGCTTGCGTAGGGGCTGGACAGGTCCAGGCTGGATCTCGAATGGCCCTCCTAGGTCTTTAATTTTTGTCCCCTAACTCCTTCTCTCCGAGTAAGAAGGAAATGCTGGGAATAATACGGCAAAGCGGCGACCCGCCGAGGGCTGGACCGGGTCCACTGGGTGCAGCGGGGGACTGGGGAAGGGCTTCTTGGTTCGTGGCGTCTTAGAGAGCCGAGGTCAGCGGCCGAAGCCCTGCACCCTGCGGACCGGTACCGCTCACCACTTGGGCAGCTTTCTCCCGGGCGCCAGCCAGACGCAGCCACCCCTGAGCGTCTCCAACGCGGCGCCCACCGGGCCAGACTGGGGGCTCCGGCTCCACACAGGTTAACCTCCTCCTCGCCAGCACCCCTGACCATCCCCACGGTCCTCCGGTTTCCGCCCGGCAACCCCGCTGCCCTCGCTCACGCTCGCCTCTGGGGTTCACCAAGGACCCGCACCGCGCTCAGCGCGCCCACTCGGCTATGCCGCCCATGGGCCCAGCCTGGGCCAGCGTAGCCGGGGTAGGGGCCGG